>NC_065449.1:222522190-222859772 GCF_917563875.1 Diabrotica virgifera virgifera
AAAAAATACTCATGTGAGACAGCTATTCAATTAACAATAAGTAAATTTAAAAATGATATTGATAATAATAAATATGTTGTAAGTGTATTCTTTGATCTTAAAAGAGCTTTCGAAAGTATAGACAGGAATATTTTATTACAAAAGCTTCAGCAGTATGGTAGGGAGCGTTCAAGTATTACATAACGCAATTTTTGAAGATTTTTGACCCCACCTCCCCCCACGTAACGCACCGTAACGTTTTTCTGTACCCCCCTCCCCCTACCTAAACGTTACGTAACACCCAAGTGGCCATTTGAACCTAAATGGAAAAAGAGGTTGCGAAAAATACCGGAAACTCGGTAAAAGAACTTTGTTATTATTTTAATGGCATTTGCGGTAATAATAAAAACTTACAATCATCATTCAGCCCTAAATGTCCACTGCTGAACATAAGCCTGCTCCCCTCGTTTCCAACCACGTCTATCCTGCGCCGCTCTCATCCAGTTTTTATTTAGCTTTCTTAAGTCGTCAGTCTATCTTGAAGGCGGTCGACCGACGTTTCTCTTGTCTTTTCTTGACCTTCATTCCAATAACCTGGCAATGTGTCCTGCCCATCTCCACTTCAACCTGGCTAGCCTTTCGATGACGTCAGTCACCTTTGTTCTTCTCCTGATTTCTTCGTTTTTGATTTTGTCTGATAGAGTTATTCCTAACATTGACCGCTCCATTCTTCTCTGCGTTACTCTTAGTTTGGTAGCCGAGGCTTTAGTTAAGGTAAGTGTTTCTGATCCGTACGTCAAGACTGGGAGGACGCACTGATCAAATACCTTTCTCTTTAGGCATGTGTGCAACTCACTTTTAAAAGCTTCTCTCAGTTTTCCAAATGCTGACCACCCAAGAACGATTCTTCTATTCAGTTCATATGTCTGGTTATCCCTGCCAATCGTAATTTCATGTCCCATGACATGAAATATGTTCAAAACTTACAATAATAATCTTTTATTATTAATTTTACATTTACATTTACATTTTCCCTACTTGGCCCCATCCTTACATACATACAGTTTTGGCTTCATTCTTTATTGTTCTCCTCGTGCATTCTTCTATTTTATCTTTTTTAATAAAAGCTTAAAATAAACTAACATATTTATTATTTCAACATTTTATTTTGCTTATAGTATAGTAACGTTGATCCAAAAGATGGCATAATCCAGACATCCAAATTGAAAGTTATCCTTCAACACCAAATTGTTCTATATGGTCCACACAATGTCCAGAAAAAAGTCACACCATTTTGAGCGTCGGGTTTGGGGGGGAGAGGGGGGAGAAATCGGTAAATTCGTAGTTTTTTAAGTTTTTCGCCAATATTTCTAAAACTATGCGGTTTAGCATGAACAACCCTCTATACAAAATTGTTCTACATTAAATTCGAAATAAAAATGGTCCTATGCGTAATCTTTCTAAAATGAATGGTTCCAAAGTTACGGAGGTAGTATAGTATAACTGGTCCAGAAAAAGGCCTAACCCAAACATCCAAAGTAAAAGTTTTCCTCCAACACCAAAATGTTCTATATAGTCCACATATTGTTCAGTAAAAAGTTACACCATTTTGAGCGTCCGGTTTGGGACGGAGATGGGAGAGAAGCCGGTAAATTAGTAGTTCTTTTTACGTTTTTGTCAATATTTCTAAAACTATGCTTTAGCGTAAACAATGTTATATACAAAAATGTTCTACATGAAATTTAAAACAAAAAATGTTCTATATATAATTGTTATAAAAGCAACGGTTCCAGAGTTACGGAGGGGGAAAAGTCGAGGTTTTCGATAGTTTTTATATTTTTTGGGCAATATTTATGATATAACTATACCAAAAACCCAGACATCCAAAGTGAAAGTTATCCTCTAACACCTAATTGTTCTATATGGTCCACATAATGTTCAGAAAAAAGTCACACCATTTTGAGAGTCGGGTTTGGGGGAGAGAGGGGGGAGAAATCGGTAAATATAAAAAGTATCGAAAACTTCCACTTTTCACCCTCCGTAACTCTGGAACCGTTGATTTTATAACAATTATGTATAGAACCTTTTTTGTTTTAAATTTTATGTAGAATATTTTTCTATAGAACATTCCTTACGCTAAAGCATAGTTTTAGAAATATTGACGAAAAACGTAAAAAAACTACTAATTTACCGACTTCTCCCCCATCTCCCCCCCAAACCGGACGCTCAAAATGGTGTAACTTTTTACTGAACAATATGTGGACCATATAGAACAATTTGGTGTTGAAGGAAAACTTTTACTTTGGATGTCCAGGTTAGGCCTTTTTTTGGACCAATTATACTATACTACCTCCGTAACTTTGGAACCGTTCATTTTAGAAGGGTTATGCATAGGGCCTTTTTTATTTCAAATTTAATGTAGAACAATTTTGTGTAGAAGGTTGTTCATGCTAAACCGCTTAGTTTTAGAAATATTGACGAAAAACGTAAAAAACTACAAATTTGCAGATTTCTCCCCCCTCTACCCCTCAAACCCGACGCTCAAAATGGTGTGACTTTTTTCTGAACATTATGTTGACCATATAGAACAATTTGGTGTTGGAAGATAACTTTCACTTTGGATGTCTGGGTTTGGGTCTAACTATACCATACTATTAGTAAACATTTTTGTATAACGAATAATATACGATTGTTTTGTATTTATTTATACAAAGTATTATTTCTGCTTCTGATGGTTAATGCTGGTAAAAAACTGATATGCTGAATTAAAAACTGAATTTTATTTGTACACTGCTACAATATGATGTAACCTTACGACATGATGATTATGATTGACATTGTCATGCGCGCTGTCACCAGCTGACATGGAACGAGCAATTATTTGCCATACACTTGTGTATTCTGCAACATACCGCCAGCCTTGAAATACCCTGGCTATTTCAAAAAGAAACAAAAAAAAAACAATAAACTACATTACAATAAAGGGTCATAGTTGCCCAGTATACATCAAAACATAGAAATGAACTTAAATGTCTGTTGGTAATATGCACACGCGTGAGAGAGCTCTTGTCACTTCACCATTGTTTGTTTTTATTGTCACAACACGTATTCTATTGTCCCTGCCTCGATGTACCATTGAAATACGTCCTAACCTCCACTGTAGAGGTGGTAAATTGTCTTCTCTAAGACACACTAGCTGGTCTATCTTCACTTCTTGGTTGCTAACAGTCCTCCATTTGGATCTTGACTGAAGTTGAGTTAAATATTCTGTTGACCATCTTGCCCAAAAATGTTGGAGCACTTGAGTCATATGTTGAAACGTGTTGAGATTTGAAATTCTACGTAGGTCTGGCTCAGGAAAGGTTGTTAATGGTGAAAAGATTAAAAAATGACCTGGGGTCAAAGGTTGAAAATCTGATGGGTTAGAGGATAAAGGAGTTAAAGGTCTGGAATTAAGACATGCTTCAATTTGTGTTGTCAAAGTTCCAAAATTATCTACTGAAAATATATGATTTCCCACAATTCTTTTAAGATGAAATTTAAATGATTTGACTGCTGCCTCCCAAATTCCCCCATAATGTGGTGATCTAGCAGGAATGAACTGCCACTTTATTGATTCTACTGTCAAAAAACTGTTAATTTCTGGTCTGGAATTCTGTACTAAATCGTACATTGATTTGAGTTGATTATTAGCCCCCACAAAAGTTGTGGCATTGTCCGATGAGATAGTCAATGGTTTACCTCTACGACTGATAAATCGTTTTAAGCAATTTAAAAAACTTTCAGTTGTTAAGTCTATTACAAGTTCTAAATGTGTAGCCTTTGTGCTAAAACAAACAAATATGCAAACATATATATATGGATGATTTTTGAATTGCGTAATTTATTAGCTTTAACTGAGAATGGTCCACAATAATCTAAACCTGTATGTAAAAATGCTCTAGCAGGAGTAATTCGCTTCTCTAGTAAGTCACCCATAAGTTGATTGACTGAACTTGGCCTATTTTTAAAACATACAATGCACTTTCTTAAAATTCGTTTTACTGTAGTTAAACCTGATAATATCCAAAATCTAGTTCTCAATGTTGATAACAATAGTTGTGGACCAGCATGCAAGTTTTTATAATGTTCATCCCGAATGATACAAGTAGTAATGTGATGGTCTGAAGGTAAAAGTATTGGATGTCTTTGAGAAAAAGGTAAAAAATCTGCATTTTTGATCCTAACACCAACTCTGAGAATACCATCTTTAAGAAATGGATTAAGGTACTAGTACACTTTAGAAGACCAAAAATAAGCATTTTTTCAAGATTTTTTTTCTCAGAATCTTTATTAAAAATGAATATAAAACCTTTTACATATTAATATCTAACTCTTAGAGAATGCAAAAAATATATCCTCTTTCATTTATGCACGTTCACTAATATTGTAGAGGGCGCCAAAGTCGAGGCCTCGAAAAAAACTAGTTCCGATGGCGGACAGTTAATCTCAGGATTGGGATTTCTGAAACAAAAAAATCGTACGGCATTTGAAAAAGAAAGGTTGCCTACGTGACAATCTACCACCGGTATTGAAAAATCCTGCCAAAAAAAGATTTTACGGAAATTTGAAAAAATTTCGTAAAAAAATCGCCCGTTTTTCTTCAGTTTTTCATGGTTAAAAAATATTTATTTTTTATTTTTTGGTCAAATTGTGGTAAATTGTCACGTAAGAAACTTTCCTTGTTCAAATGCAGTACGATTTTTTTGTTTCAGGTATCCCAATCCTGAGATTAACTGTCCGCCATCATTTTTCGAGGCCTCGAATTTGCGCCCTCTACAATATTAGTGTACGTGCATACATGAAAAAAGATATATTTTTTGTACTCTCTAAGAGTTAGATATTAATATGTAAAAAGTTTTATGTTCATTTTTAATAAAGATTCTGAGAAAAAAATTCTTGAAAAAATGATTATTTTTGGTCTTATAAAGTGTACTAGTACCTTAAGTGAAATAAGATTGCTATTCTTTTTGACTGTATTATCTTTCAAAATCTGTGAAATTTCTGATTGGAAACATTCATTCTGTACAAGTTTTACAATAGTATTTAAACTGACTTCCAGTTCTGGTATAGAAATTTGGCCACAATATTTGTCTGATTTATTAAGACAGTTATGTTTAAATCTTAAAAGCAATGCTATTATTCTTTGTAACCTTGATATTGAAGAATATTTATGGATTATACTAAATGGTTCCTTTTCTTTAACATGAGCTGATAACTGGTATTTAGGTCTTTTTTCTGGTAAATCCTTTACTGATTTAAATTTCGGTATATTCCAGTTGTCTTCACTTTCTGATAACCATGAAGGTCCATGCCACCACAAGGAAGAAGTTGACAATGTTTTTGAGTCTATTCCTCTTGAAATAAGGTCTGCTGGATTTTCCTTTGAAGGAACATGTCTCCATTCATTTGCCTTGCTGTTTTCATGAATGTGAGCAATTCTGTTTGATACAAAAGGTTTCCAAACATGAGTTTCGCTGTTTATCCATTGAATAACTATAGCTGAATCTGTCCAAAATGTAAATTTGGCAAAATTAATATCTGAACAATCTCTTACTTTTTTTACTAAATCTGTTAATATCATTGCTGCGCATAACTCTAATTTTGGAATTGTAAGTACCTTTAATGGTGCTACTCTACTTTTTGCAATAAGTAACTGACTCTGTTTCTGATCGTGATACTGACTAACAATATATAAACAAGCTCCGTAAGCTGCTTCAGATGCATCGCAAAATCCATGCAATTCTGTATATGTCCCTTGAAACAAAGTAACATGTCGTGGAATACTGATTTGATTTAATTCTGTTAACTGATTTATAAAGTCTTGTAACGATCCGAAATAAGTATACCTTTAATTTAATAATATTTATTTCTCTTTTAATTCACACCGATTACTTGCATGACGTAATCATAATAATAAGTGGTCACCGCGAGAAAACTTTTTAAATTCAATTTTCAAACGCAACAACTTCCATAACAAAAGTCATTTTTCTGATAATCGACCGACTAACTGTCACTGTCTAATAAATCATTTTAAAATTTACTTGTGCATACAATCTGGTTTCACACAATAATTTTGGTTTTGGAATGTGAAAAAGTCACAAAAAGTCCTGACTTTTTGGCCAGATTTTGCGAGGTAGCGTATATTGTTAGGACGCTCTCGTTTTGATATGCCGTTAATTTGAGACCAATTCAATTTAAGACCGTCTAGTTTGAGGCCTGTACGAATAAAGTCAACCATATTTTGATTGTTTTACAATTGTTTATCCTGTTGCTGAATTTCCACTACATACCCATTTGGAAAACTAAAGTAATAAATTTTATTAATATTTCTCATCGATTCGGAATGTGACGACAGAATCCAGCTTATTTCCTGTTTTTTTTTTGAAAATTGAATATTTAGTTTCTAAAGAATTTTGTTAGAATACTCTGCTACATAATATTATATTATTTCTTATTTGTGAAGACTAAGAAAGCTTTCCGGCGTCCAAAAATAAGTTAATTACATAGTAAATAATAATAATATCTTCTTTTTCGTTTTGATAAAATTATAATTTTTTTTGTTATTTAATTGAACGATAAATATACCATACTCTAACGTTATTACCGTTGTTCACTATTCCTAGTTTTTTTATACTTAATTCTATTCCAGATGATGAGGTGTATCTAGATGATATAGTAAAGGTAGTTAACCTCCTAATAAATATTTCATATATTTTTTTTTGTGTAATCTGACTATGTATACCATGTTTGTTTTGTGTGGTTTCCATGTTTCTCCTAGGTTAGCTGAAAGATATGGTGGCGCCCGCTGAAGATTGGAAAATAAGACCTGACACCGATCGTTGTACTAAAATATTTTTTTTTTATTTGATTTTCATAATTTGATCTGATAAACAGCATCACATCTCTAATAACATCCATAAGAATCCATCCCTATAATCTCTAGAGACTAGAGCTACCGTGGTATTTATATGTGTTAGCTTCCTCCAGTGTGTTTCTCATTTTTTTTATCATTTTATTTGAGTGAAATCTCACCATTCTATGAATCGACACTATAGTGTTGCTACACATAATTTGACGCTCGAACGTGGGACTTATTCTGTAGAGGTTTGTGATAGTGTTTTTTTAAGTATAAGAACAGGCATACATAGAAATAAAAAAGGAACTAAATTTTTTTTCTTTCGCCTTTTATTTTTTTTCGATAACATAACACCTTAGTAAGTACCAGGAACAGCAACAAAGAACAATCTATTCAAATTTAGAAAAAATAGATATCTTGTTAATGATAAAAATTTTGGTTGCATTGTTTATGTAAACTGAATGATAGGAATAAATAATTCCAGTTTTTTCCGATTGTTAGTGTTTGTTTGAATCTGTCAACAGAATACCTCCAAGGGTAAACTGTGGATTGTGTCCTAATGATTGAGTGATTTTGCCTTTTTAGTGTATGTTTTTTTTTTCTGGACAACAGTGTCGTGTCTGGTCGCATATCAAATATTTTGTTTTTGGCAGGTAATAACGAAGTCGTCGTGTGTTTGTAGTTGACTCAAGTCTTTTGTCTTTCGGAAAGTTCTGAAAGTTCTTTTTGTGTGAATTTCCAGTTTAGAAAGAAAATTTCAAACATACCAAGGAGATTACGAAAATATTTATCTTGTGTCTTTGAGTCAAGTTACTACAAATTTATTTCCCCAAATATGACTTAGTTTTTTTTTTGTTTGCTGAAGTGCACACTATCGTTTTTTCGACGACTTAAATATATTGATTTGGTTAAGAAAATTTTTTTTCTTTTCTATTGAGATTTTGTTAATTCTTTTAACGATAATATGGAGTCCTCTATTGTACCATATTTAAAAGTTGATGAGTTAGATTATGAACTTTTTATACGGGGAGTTAAAACTACAAGGAGTGTTAGTGACAAAAAGACTATTCTTCGTAAACTTCTGTTAAAGAATTCTCCAATAGACATTGAAATCAATGTTCTTCACTTTGACGATGAAAAGACAAGCATTGATAACACTTTAGCTGATATTACCAACCTTGTTGATGAATTTGAAGGTGATGATAATGATTCTGTCTACCGTAGAGCTAAGGCTAGGTTGACCCATCTCGCTTATAGAATTGCTCGTCTTCCTAGTGTTTCAGCTGATGAAGTAGAATACAAAAATGAAGCTACTGCAAATTGCTTATTATATGAAGGTCAACTTGATGATAAGATTGTCTCTAGTCAACCATCCACTACCTTAGGTACTCCGATTAATCAGAACAATGTCGTTATCCCAACTCCAGTTGTACAAGTTTCTCATCCGATCAATCTTGCTGATTGGAACATCAAATTCAATGGTGATCCAAAAAGTGTATTCTCTTTCCTTGAAAAAGTTAAAGACATCTCAGAATCTAGGAATGTTTCACAAGAACTACTTTTTCGTTCAGCTGTAGAATTATTTTCTGGCAGTGCTGCTACATGGTTTAGAAGCGTTCGTCATACCATCACGAATTGGCTCGACCTTACTGTTTTATTAAAAACTACATTTCTACCGCATGACTATGACGAGGAATTATGGAGTCAGATCAAAACTAGGAAACAAAAGAGGAATGAATCTTTTGCTTTGTATCAAGCTCAAATTCTGTCCTTGTCAAAACGTCTGACTACCCTTCCTATTGAAAAAACTCTAGTTAAATATATGAGACAGAATATTCTTCCAGAGTATATTCCCTTAATTGCTTTAACCGATACTAACACCATCGAGGAACTTTCAATAGTTATCAGAAAATTAGAAAATAACGCTCAGATTTCAAATGTTAAGAAAGAATCATCTTCTAATGTTGCTTTGGTTAGTCACCAACGTCAGACTAAACATTCTAATTTTAGGAATAAAAAATCTTCTCAAAACCATGCTGAATCGAATCAGTCTTCTGAAAACCTTTCAAGTGGAAGTCCCAAAAATGTTATATGTTTTAATTGTCAAAAACCGGGGCACTTTTCCAGTGAGTGTAGACGAAAACATCAGCGTTACTGTTATCGCTGTGGTAAAAAAGATGTCACCATTCCAACATGCCCCAATAATTATTCAAAAAACTAAAGAATGACACTACTGTGTTCGGTAGGTGTGTCTTTCGTAGGAGTAAAGAATCCGAACGAAAATGTCTTTCTATTTCGACTAACAAAAATTTCGATTCAAATGAGTGGTCCAAATGGCTCAATAACGTTAAAATTTTTTTAAACCAACCAAAACCACAAATAACTCCAGTTATATATTCCAAACCGTGTGACAACCGACCATATCTAAAGGTACAAATATTTTCTCAGACTTTTACTCTTCTGTTAGATACAGGATGTACTACCACTGTCGTAGGATCCCAGGGAATTGAATTTCTTCTAAAACATGACGTTCAGATTGCAATACCCAATCATAAGAGTGTATCGCTTGCCGATGGTTCTAGTCAAAAGGTAACTGGAATTGTAGATTTGCCGATAGTTGCTAATGGCGTATGTCACGTCATAAACTGTCTTATTGTTCCATCCTTACCTCTTACATTTATTCTTGGTAGCAATTTTATTTCGAAATTCTCTCTTTCGTTGAATTTTACTCAAAACACTTGGAATGTAAAAAATCGAGTATGTTTAACATCATGTGATGAATCAGAAATGAATGAGTCTTTTGATTATTTGAGTTCTATTGAATCGTTAGATCCAGAATCGAAAAATCGTGCAGAAAAAGCTATACAAAGTTTCCAAGAAGTAGACAATAAAAATGGGATAGGTTTAACTAATAAGATCAAGCTCACTATTGACACTGGTGATGCCAAACCATTTCGGAAACGTCCTTTCCCAATGTCCCCATATATGGCCAAAATTCTAAATGATGAATTGGACGAAATGTTAAAACTTAACGTCATAGAACCTTCTAATAGTCCATGGTGTTCCCCTGTGTTACTGGTCAAGAAGAAGACAGGCGAGTATAGATTTTGCTTTGATGGCAGAAATTTGAACGAGGTCACCCGTCATGACACTTATCCTTTGCCAAACATCGATCGTATTTTGTCTCTTTTAAGAAATGCTAGATATATCAGTTCCATCGATCTTAAAAAGCTTTCTGGCAAATTCCCCTTGATAATGCTTCACGTGAAAAAACCGCTTTCGCTGTAGTAGGTCGTGGACTTTTCCAATTTACAGTCATGCCTTTTGGCTTATGCAATTCTGCACAGACACAACAAAGACTAGTCGATCAAATTTTTGGTCCCGAATTCGAACCATATATCTTTACTTACATCGACGATATAATAGTTTGTTCAGCTACAGCCGAAGAGCATATAGCCCTCCTTCAAAAAGTGAAAGATAAACTCAAAGAAGCAAATCTTACCATCAATGTGGAGAAATGTGAATTTTTTAAAACATCTCTTAAATATTTAGGTTACATCGTTGGCAATAATTCATTGAGATCTGATCCTGATAAGATAACTGCTATGGTCAATTATCCTCGTCCGACTAACACCACGGAAATAAAACGTTTCATTGGCTTGTGTTCTTGGTACCGACGTTTTATCAAAGATTTTTCGACACTTGTCTCTCCCATTAATGACTTACTTAAAGGTAAGAAGAAAAAGGAACTTATATCTTGGAATCCCGAAGCTGAAAAAGCCTTTCTCTCTGTTAAAGAAGCTTTAATATCTTCTCCTGTTTTAGTACAGCCTGATTTCTCCTGTCCGTTTACTGTTCAATGTGATGCTAGCAATACTGGTCTTGGTGCTGTTTTAACCCAAGAAATTGATGGCGGAGAAAAGGTAATCGCTTATGCAAGTCGTTCTTTAACTAAGCAGGAACGTAACTTTTCCACGACTGAGAAAGAGTGCTTAGCCGTGTTGTTTTCGGTTGAAAAATTTCGTCCTTATATTGATGGAGTCGAGTTTACTATCATAACTGATCATTACTCTCTTTTGTGGCTAACGAATCTTAAGAATCCGACTGGACGTTTATCTCGTTGGGCGATGCGTTTAAAACAGTTTGGTTTTAGAATTATACATCGAAAAGGAACTTCCCACAATGTACCGGATGCACTTAGCAGAACTCATGAACATTCTGAAATTTCCTATCTTGAGGTAGATACCGATCGTATCGATCCCTGGTTCGATAATCTGCGTTCTAAGATCCTTAATCATCCAGATGAATTTCCCCAATGGAAAGTCGAAAACGATCTCGTCTATAAATTCATACCGTCTTGTTTACCGTTTAATTCGAATATGTTTGAGTGGAAAATATTAGTGCCCAAACCTCAACGTCGTGATGTCATCAATTCATGCCATGAACCACCAACATGTGCACACCTCGGTGCTTACAAAACTCTTGCACGTATCCGAGAACGTTATTATTGGCCGAAGATGCGCCAAGACGTTGTAAAGTATGTTAGATCTTGTAAGACTTGTGGAGCTCAAAAAGCCCCTAATACTGCTAAAATTGGAAAAATGGGTCGTCAAAAACAAGCCGATTTTCCTTGGCAAATCATTGCTGTAGATTTAATAGGTCCTTTGACTCGTAGTAAAAGTGGCCACTCCTGGTTACTTGTAGTAGCTGATTGGTTTTCTAAATTTACTCTATTACATCCTTTGAGGAAAGCTACTGCTTCGAATATTTGCAATTTTCTTGAAAATCAAGTTTTTCTCATGTTTGGAGTTCCTCAGCATCTTCTTTGTGATAATGCCCCTAATCTTAATTGTAAGATCATGAAAGATCTGTGTGATCGTTACAACGTTCAAAAAATATGGTTTTCCGCAGTCTATTCCCCTCAGGTTAATTTTGTCGAGAGAAGCAACCGTGTCATCGGAACTGCTATTCGTTGTTACGTAGAAAATCACTGTGACTGGGATAAAGAAATCCATAAGATTCGTCAGGCAATAAACACCGCCAAGCATGAAGTGACTCAATTCACTCCAGCTTTTTTAAATTTTGCTCGGCATGTACCTATCTCCGGAAATTATTACGGTCGAATACCAAATGATCTTGTTGATTTGGAAATTGTCCCAGGTGACCGTAAATCATATGCCTCTGAAGTTAAAGGTTTGTCTGAAGTTTTCTCTTTTGTACGCAAGAATATCACCAAAGCTTATGAGCGCAATGCCAAGACGTACAACCTGCGCAAGCGTGATGTCCAATTTAGTGTTGGAGATAAAGTATGGAGAAAGAATATGGCTCTCTCCAGTGCACCAAAAAAATATATGGCAAAACTTGCGCCTAAATATGTGTTATGTACAATTGTGAAGAAATTTTCTCCTCTAATATATGGTTTGAAAAATCCTGATGGATCTAATGCTGGCAAATGGCACATAAAGGATTTGAAAACATATTATCCTGATAATGATTCAGACGACGAACCGAACTCGTCAGATACAGAATAAAAGAAAGTTTTTCTTTATTTAATACTGTATCGAGTGTATGTATAAACTTCTCCTGTTTAAATTACTTATGGCCAGTGTGTCCTTTGTGACCATTTTTGTTTTGTAACGATTTTGTTTTTCTTTTGCCAAATAAATCCAGACATCCATGATCTGTCTTATCTGGTAATTGCGAGAGAAAAATTTTATAATTGTGTTGTTTTTGCTTTGAGTTCGGCAACCATACATAAAGCTGTCAGATGTGTATACTATACGCATGCTGGTCGTTTTTGGTTTATGCCTCTACTGTGTATCACAATGTTAATGATATGTAGGTTATATATCATATATCTGTTGTGCAGTTTGTTTTAATCTTGGTGTGTATTGTTAACACACTACCTTTTAGTTCTGGTTGATGCTGGATGTTAGTGTCGATTTCATGAATATTGGTAAATGGTAAATTTTTGGCCGACATAACGTTTTTTAGATAATACATCTAAATAGTCAACATGTGTGTTTTGTGATTTCTCTTTCCCTATATAGAGAGATTTGATATACTCATGGGGTCACAAAAACAAAATGATGTATTAGTACATAATGTAGTTAATAGTAAATATAGTAGTAGTAGTAAATATAGTATTTTTTTTTATTTTTTTATGGGAATCGTTTATATCCTGAATTGTAGTAAACAGTACCTACTGTTCTGATATGTATTCTATCATATGAGTACTAGTTCGAATATTGTAGTTGTACTTTACCCTATAGACTAGGAATTTTGACTCCTTGCATTCAATATTTTTCTCATTCTTTCTCATTTTGTTACTAGCGTTCAACGGATGTCTTGGATAGCCAGGCACAGAGAAGGGCTAGGAAAAATGTTAGCAGATTTCCGCCAGCTACTTGTCGGAATAATAAGTTTTTCAGATATACCGTACCAATAATAATTTTTGAGTATCCTGATTAACTTTAAGTTATGTAACCTAGGATTTTAGACCCTCACCGATTTTGAGCTTACCGAATTTGACCCTCACCAAAAATGTCCCTATTACAGGCGTTTGATACGCGTTAGTTATCACCAGTCCTAAGGAAACAATAACTATTACCATCTATCTCATATGCAAGTATGTCATCCCGTATTTCTAATGTCTAACTTTTCTCCAGTATAACCCAATTCTTTTGTTTTCGAAAAACTAGTAACGTACCTCTATGTCTGAATTTCATGGTTTGTTTCTTTTATGGCCATGTTCCTACTTTTTGTTTTTTTTTAGTTTACTCATATAACATTTACGCTGTGAGTGAACGTAGAAATGTGAAAATATGTGATTAAGTCCGCTTATAGACGTGAGGATAAATACGTATACCTCAAGTCGAGAGATATAATGAAAATCTCTATATGTCAAGCCACAAAGGCTACAATTCTCCTTCCATTTTAGTGTAATAGTATGGTCGTTTGAATAAATTTTATCTAAATTTTCTTTGGATGTATGAATTTGTCTTGGTCGTTTCGTTACGTGTGTTTCCACACCCATAGTCCGATCTAAATCGCGCTAGCGAGCTTTAGTTCGTGAAGGAGGTTGTGTAACGATCCGAAATAAGTATACCTTTAATTTAATAATATTTATTTCTCTTTTAATTCACACCGATTACTTGCATGACGTAATCATAATAATAAGTGGTCACCGCGAGAAAACTTTTTAAATTCAATTTTCAAACGCAACAACTTCCATAACAAAAGTCATTTTTCTGATAATCGACCGACTAACTGTCACTGTCTAATAAATCATTTTAAAATTTACTTGTGCATACAATCTGGTTTCACACAATAATTTTGGTTTTGGAATGTGAAAAAGTCACAAAAAGTCCTGACTTTTTGGCCAGATTTTGCGAGGTAGCGTATATTGTTAGGACGCTCTCGTTTTGATATGCCGTTAATTTGAGACCAATTCAATTTAAGACCGTCTAGTTTGAGGCCTGTACGAATAAAGTCAACCATATTTTGATTGTTTTACAATTGTTTATCCTGTTGCTGAATTTCCACTACATACCCATTTGGAAAACTAAAGTAATAAATTTTATTAATATTTCTCATCGATTCGGAATGTGACGACAGAATCCAGCTTATTTCCTGTTTTTTTTTTTGAAAATTGAATATTTAGTTTCTAAAGAATTTTGTTAGAATACTCCGCTACATAATATTATATTATTTCTTATTTGTGAAGACTAAGAAAGCTTTCCGGCGTCCAAAAATAAGTTAATTACATAGTAAATAATAATAATATCTTCTTTTTCGTTTTGATAAAATTATAATTTTTTTTGTTATTTAATTGAACGATAAATATACCATACTCTAACGTTATTACCGTTGTTCACTATTCCTAGTTTTTTTATACTTAATTCTATTCCAGATGATGAGGTGTATCTAGATGATATAGTAAAGGTAGTTAACCTCCTAATAAATATTTCATATATTTTTTTTTTGTGTAATCTGACTATGTATACCATGTTTGTTTTGTGTGGTTTCCATGTTTCTCCTAGGTTAGCTGAAAGATATGGTGGCGCCCGCTGAAGATTGGAAAATAAGACCTGACACCGATCGTTGTACTAAAATATTTTTTTTTTATTTGATTTTCATAATTTGATCTGATAAACAGCATCACATCTCTAATAACATCCATAAGAATCCATCCCTATAATCTCTAGAGACTAGAGCTACCGTGGTATTTATATGTGTTAGCTTCCTCCAGTGTGTTTCTCATTTTTTTTATCATTTTATTTGAGTGAAATCTCACCATTCTATGAATCGACACTATAGTGTTGCTACAGTCTACAAAACAAGTATGAAGTTCAGCAGGAACTGATTCATCCCATTTTAAATTAAGTTTCCACAACTTCTGTAATATTATCTTTGCTTGAATGACATAAGGTCCTACTAAACCTAAAGGATCAAAAATTTGAGATATTGTTGACAAAATTGATCTCTTTGTGATTTTTTCAGTGTCTTTACATTTAATTTTAAATAACAAGTTATCTTGACCTGACTGCCAAGTTATTCCCAAAGTTTTATTTTCCTCTTTGCTTGAGATAAAATATTCTATACCTACTTGTTCTTGCTCTCCTGGTGAGAATATATCTTTGTCGTTGGACATCCATTTTCTTAATATAAATTTTGATTTGCTAAGAATTTCCTGTAACTTATTTTTCAACTGTTTGCCTGTTCTGCAGTTTCACATCCATATAACAAATCATCAACATAGAATCCATTTCTGATTACTACTGCTACATCTGGATCTGTTTCCTCAATTTCATTGGCTAGTTGGGTTAGGCTTCTTATCGCTAAGAATGGTGCACTTGCTGTTCCATATGTTACTGTTTTAAGTTTGAAATGTTGGATCTCTTCTGAGGGATTTGTACGCCATACGATTCTCTGATAGTTCTGGTAGTTTTCACTTACTAAGATTTGTCTGTACATTTTCTCAATGTCTGCTGCTAAAACTATATTAAAAAATCTGAATCTTATTAAGATAGAAAGAAGATCACTCTGTATAGTTGGTCCAACCTTTAAGCAATCATTTAATGATAAGCCTGTAGTTGTTTTTGCTGACCCATCAAAAACAACCCTTAATTTAGTAGTAGTATTATCTGATTTTAGAACTCCATGATGTGGTAGATAGTATGAGGGATACTTTAAATCCTCTACTGTTATAAGTGACATATGTCCCAAATCCTGATATTCCTTGATAAAGTCTGTGTATAACCTTTTATATTCTGGATTTTTCATTAATTTTCTTTCTAAACTAGAAAATCTGTCGAGTGCTGTTTGCAATGAATCTCCTAAGTTCTGTATGTTGTCTTTTGCTAACAGTGGAACAACAATTTGTCCTTCTTGATTTTTCTGAAATCATGTCTGATAGTCTTTTTCACATGATTCTTCTTCTTTAGTTAGACATTTTGAATTATCAATATTTTCTATTTCCCAAAATTGTTTGATCTGATCATTAATGCTGTTGACAGTAAAATTACACCAGATGGTTGGTTTATTTGAATGAAATGGAACATTCCCAGTAATAACCCAACCTAGCATGGTTTTTTGCAAAATTGGTAAAAATCTGTTAAGTCGAATTTGTCCAATGCATAATAAATCATAGAATATAGAGGCACCTAATAAAATATCTATTTTCCCTGAAACTATGAAGTATGTTTTCTAAACTGCTGTTGCTAATAAAACTTCTGATTGATGATTGGCGCTTGAATTTAGAACTACTGATGTTGATGGCTGCGCTGAATTAATCTGTACTGTTTTTACCTGGTTGTGCTCATTCATTGAGTTCCCAAATGATTCTGATTCTTGGTTCATATTGATGTGGCTTTGTTGCTGATCTGTTTGAAATCTAGAATTTGAGTAATGTAACAACGAGTTGTGCCTTCTCGTGCAAAATTTACAACCTCTGGTTGATACACACTTCTCTATTGAATGATTTCCTCTTAAACAGTTTGTGCATAATTTCATTTTTTGTACTTCAACATTTCTTTGTTTTACGGATAATTGTAGAAACTTATTACAATAAAAAATTGAGTGTGATTCTTTACAATAAAAACATTTAAAATTCTGATTAGTTTGATTTACGAATGATTGTACTTTATTTTTGTTATGTGGTTGATTATTATTTTTATGGTTTGCACCATGTGTTTGTTTATCATTATTTGCATAAAGAGTTTCTAAAAGACGAGAACGCTGACCTAAAAAACTTAAAAATTCTTCAATTGTTGGAAGTGCCTTTTTGCTTTTATTCTCCGATTCCCACTGACGTCTTGTGTTATTGTCTAACTTAGAAGTTATTAAATATATTAACATTGTTGACCACTCCTTTACAGGTTGTTTAAATGATTCTAATACCCTTATATTTTATTTACCTCATCAATCAGTTTTCTCAGCTGAGAAGGTGATTCTTTTTGTATCACGGATAACTCAAATAACGCCCGAACATGAGAATGTACTATGAGTTTATCATTTTGAAATCTATCTGTTAAGATCGACCAAGCAATCGTATAATTTTCATTCGTAACCTCCAAAGAGGAAATTACTGCTGCCGCACTGTCTGTCAAACAAGATTTGAGATAATAAAATTTTTTAATGTTACTTAAATTAGGATCACTGCCAATTAAACTAGTGAACCCGTCATAAAACTCAAGCCATGAGCTCCCACTTTCTGAAACCCCATTCTCTGAGGCCCCACTGAACCTTGGAAGATCAATACAAGGTAACCTTATGTCTTGTGAAGCTTGTAACTGTGAACTACAACTTGTATTTATTGTGTCTGCTTGTTGATTAAATGTCTGTTTTTTTATTAAAATATCCGCTTTTGATATACAATCAAAAAACTTCTTTTCATATTCTTCTAGTTCAGCTTCATATTCCTTACTTTTATTTTTTGTCTCATCTAAATCTAATACCATAAGCTGAACCATTTCCGAGTTAAAGTCTGACAATAAATCTTTTGCTACTGCTAGTCTGCATTCTAACTGATCTTTGTTTGCTTTACCTGACTCTACATCTTTTATAAAATTAAAAAATCTCGTTAACTGACCTTTTAAGGAAGTTTTAGTGGTTTTTAAGGTATTTTCATCTGTCATTCTGATGATTTATAAAAATTTACTGTTACAATACAAAACAACACAAATTAGATGCAAGTCATGCATAGGAATTTTTTATAAAAAAGGATATTACATAGGATACCTGATTTCCAATGATTTTCTGATAATTTGCTTTGATTTTCTGTAATCCTGGCGTGGCCCGGTCATTAACCTCTGCTTCGAAATGGCCGCCAAAATGCTGTCTGGTTTTCTGGTAATTATTTGTTTCTTGTCCTGTCTACGGTCGCCAAAATGTTATGTATTTATTTATACAAAGTATTATTTCTGCTTCTGATGGTTAAGTCTGGTAAAAAACTGATATGCTGAATTAAAAACTGAATTTTATTTGTACACTGCTACAATATGATATAACCTTACGACATGATGATTATGATTGACATTGTCATGCGCGCTGTCACCAGCTGACATGGAACGAGCAATTATTTGCCATACACTTGTGTATTCTGCAACAACGATGTTACCAGTAGTTTCAGAAAAATAGTGAAAAAAATGTGTAAAACTTTTTGTTCTTCAACGCCCTGTATCGTGAAAACGCATGCCGTTACAAAAATTATTTAGTAAGCAAATCCCAATTATTTTTTAATTTTTCACCTATCCTAGAGATCGTGTTACCTTTGTCTGAAACACCTTGTATATATGTATATAAGAAGGCACTTATGGAATAAAATTAATTCTGACCTTGTTTTAAATAATCTTAAAAATGCTGAGACCCGTAGATTTTCATATATAAAAATGTGTGCTTTTTAAACATAAATTTAAATGTACAGTGTGATTCATGCAAGCCTAGCGTAGTCCATTATCTTTAATTTGAATTAAACACCCTGTGTATTTTTGTTTTTAGAAGCTGCTTAACAACCTCAGCTCAAAAATGTGTATTATGTAGAATGTAGGGTGTATTATGAATAATGCAAGGTGAAACTTTGAAATTATGTATAATTTTCGTCAAGATGTTAATCACATAAAACTTTGAAATTAATAATTCTGGAATCACACTTTAAATAAGGGTATTATTTTTAAAAATATCTATCAATTTTCTAAACTAGGTATCAATATTGTGGGTTTTGTATTTAATACCTACTGCTGAAAACGATACTGCATGTTATGGACTTCAGAAAACATACATGATTTATGAGCATATAGTTCCCTCTGCAACCTCTTAATTCCTTAATATGTATCTTTTCATCTTTTAAGAAAAGACAAAAATTACCCATTTCATTTTTACCAAAATATAAAGTACCTACCTATCTATTCATCAGATAAACCCATAAATAACTCCGAGGGAACAGTTCCGGATATGGGAAACATAATATGACACATGTCTATTGAAAACAAAACAATTCTCAACGAAAGAGTCCGTTGTTATCTTAGATTAGGCACTTGACATCATTTTTACTCTGAAAATCCTATGTCGCTAACTTTACCATCAAATATAATTTAGGTGAAGTGAAACGAAAGAAGATTAATGCGCTGTTGGATGTTGGGCTTTGGGTTGTATAATATGAACGAGAAATGGTTTATATTTGAGCAATGAATTTTTTTTAGATTTTTCGGTAGATTTTATATAGTTTTCAGTAGATAAGTAGATTGGAATTCAAATCAGTAGGTTTTATACAGTTATAAGTAGACCGGACTTCAAATCAGTACGTCTACTGAAAAATTAGTAGACCTGGTAACCCTGCGTGAGGGTGCAACATAATACAATTCAGGGGTCTATGTAAAACATAAAAGAAATTATGTAGTTTTTTTATTTAAGTTAAAAAAGAATGTTACGTAACGCGCTGTTCGAACCCCCCTCCCCCCATGTAACGCGCTGTAGCGTTTTACAAGACCCCTCTCCACCCAAACTGCGTTACGTAATACTTGAACGCTCCCGTATTGGCGGAAAGGTATATGATTGGTTAAGTGACTATCTTAGAGGTCGTAATCAAAAAGTACGTTACAATAATCAAGTATCATCAGAGATTGAAATTAACACCGGAGTGCCTCAGGGAAGTGTCTTAGGACCTTTACTTTGTATTCTTTATTTAAATGACATAGAGCTCTTTGTTGATTGTGAATTTATTAATCTTTTTGCCGATGACACTGTGTTAGCTTTAGCGGACACATATTTAAATTCAGCAGTTGCAAAAATGAATAGGGTATTGCAAAAAGTGGATATTTTTCTTAAAAGCAATAAACTAAAGTTAAATGTCAATAAAACAAAAGCAATTATTTTTACAACCAAATATAAATTTAATCTGTTGAATTTAAATAACGTCAGGATAGGGATTTTAATTGTGAGCAAATTGAAGTAGTATCAACTATTAAATATTTGGGTTTTTAATTGGATAACTTTCTCAATTTCGATGAACATTTTAATTACATTAATAAAAAAATTAGTAAAAAATTATACTTTTTTTCAAGAATTGCAAAAAACTTGTCAACGTTCGCTAAAATAACGGTGTACAACACCGTCATCCAACCTCACTTCGATTATTGTGCTTCTGTTCTACATCTATTTAATCTAGATAAAATGAACCAACTTCAGAAACTCCAGAAACGTGGTATGCGTATTATATTAAAAACTAATCGTTATACTTCTACACTAAATATGTTAAAGACGCTTCAGTGGTTTTCAGTAAAGCAGAGACTGTACTATTTTACAATGTTGTTAATTTATAAAATAATTAACTGCTTAGCTCCACCTTATTTTCACCAGTTTATTTGTTTTCATAGTGACATACATGACCATGACACAAGAAATAAAAACAACATTTATGTAAACAGAGTTAATCTAACCAACTCAATGTCATCTTTATTATTTAGGAGTTTTCAAGAATATAATGAACTACATATGCATTTGAAGGATTGTAAGTCATTTTTATTATTTAAAAGTGAATTAAGGAAATATATAAAAGATTTGTGAAACTATAACTGCAAATTTTGGACTTATCTTTTATCAATGTATGTGTCTTTGTTGTATTATGTACCTTTTTGTTGTCTTTATGTTTTATATATGTTTTTAATTTTATTATATATTATATTACCTGTGATTTTATGTCTTAACTTAACTTTAACTTCATATTGTAATTTTGGTTTTAAGTTTATGTATATTAGGTTTTTCCTATTTCAAATAAAGATCTATGTATCTATCTATCTACACATTTTTTAAGCAAAAATATCAAGAGAATAAAAATATTGATACAAGAAGTACATAGAGTGGGGGATAAAAAAAATTTAACGTATTAAATGAGCGCTGAAAGACGTATGTGGCGCCCTCTGGGTAATAAATAATTTTTGGTGACGAATTTAGATTTATCGTCCCAAAAAACCCCGTTTACCAAATTTAGCGTTGTTAGCTCATGCCTGTCAGGAAATATACAAGAATAAACAAAATAAAAGTTTACCACTTGCCTGCCAAGGTAAAACAGTATATGTGAAAAAAATCGATTTTTGAATTTGCCGCCGAAACTGGGTTATTTTTTCCGCTCTTTCTTATGCAATTTTTAGTTTATTTCTATCTCATTTAGTTTTTAAAATGTGACCTTGGTAAAACAGTATATTCGACAAACTCTACAAAGGCAGAACAGTATACATCGTCATACACTAGGGTGACCAAAGGTCCCGTAAAAACGGGATTGTCCCGTTTTTTAACGATTTGTCCCGGGATCCCGAAAAAGTCCCTCGGGACCTCTAAATGTCCCGTATTTGCTTTGGGTTGATCTTATGTATCTGACTATATTTTCTCTCATTAATTTTTCTCCAATTTCGGCATGTGATTTCACTATTATTTCTGCCTCTCTTGTTACATTGTGGCCCAGTACACGGTTTCCCTTTTTTGGTTTTTAGTTCTTTTGTTTTAATGCTGGGCGTGTTCTTTGTTGCTCTGACCTTTTTTAAAATTGTTTTATTTTATGGTTTTCTCTGGCTTTTTCAATATCCTCCAGAGAAACCAGTAATGTTTTTACTGTTTACTGTCTGGTTCGCAGTCTTGATTGTCCGTAAATTACATGTTCAAAGGTAAATGGAAAAGGATTTGTAGCTCCCAAATTAGCTAAAAGACCATGTTTCAATTGCCCCTACCTGTTTGGATATCGCCACAAACTCTCCTAAGCAGTAATGTACCCAGGTGTGGGTTGGGGGTGTAACCGCCTTTCCTTTCCCCCAAGGCAAAATATATATAAAAATGCACATATTGTCTTGTCTTTCACAAACAATACAAAAAATTTCGGTGAACAACTTCCCCCCAAAAAAAAAATTTCTAGGTACCCTACTGCTTCTTGGATGTGTCCCGTTTTTGGAAGTTTATGATTTGGTCACCCTATCATACACTACTTATCCCTGGTATTATGTTATATCTATTTTTTAAAACTCTACTGGTAAAACAGGATATATTATGTGGTATATGCTGTTAAACGGTAACATTTCATAAAAACGGTGACCCAATTCCAATGGTAAAATGGTATAAACATTTCATGTACTCTTTTACCATAGTATGACCAATGGGAATTTTTATCTCCCCGACGGTATATACGTATAAAGTCTTTTATATACTCTTTGGGTATACATTTTACAAGCACATTTGAAAAAACTATACCTATTTGCTGCTGCAATAATTATTATAATAACATACTTTTTTATATTCCAAATTTCACTTGTCTAATTTAAGAAATGACAAAACGGCACAATAAAGAACAAAAAGTCATTTATCTCAAAACTCACTTTTTTCACATATACTGTTTTACCTTTGCAGGCAAGACCTTTGACACCCTTTATTATGAACGTTCGTACTAAGGTAAGTTAGCTTAAATCGACTTATGATAAGCTCAGCAATCTAAGGTTCAGCAATGGCCCCTTCTTTACCAAACACCCTGTATACGACATGTTTTAATGAGATAATGTTATAAATATTTTTTGATATCAACTACAATACCGCTGAAGATAACAACAAAAATGATAAAATAACATTCTGTAAAATATTTCCCGCCATTTTGCTAGATAAAAAAACCCACAAACTTGTTGGTGGGTGTTATAAGATAATAATTATTGCAAATTATACTATTCTTTTCCTGTATAATAAAACGCATAAATAGCCAAACCGTTTGATATCATTTTAATAAATCACAATGATCTCGTTTGTGGTTCTTCTCTTAATATGTGTCAAGTTCGGTGTCTCTCTTTCTCCGGCTGAGGTAAGTAGTACAAAAAAATAAGAATTGCTTTTTTTAATGAAAGAATGCTTTTTTTAATATATGTGTAATTATAAGAATATAACGGGTTACAAGTATAAATTCTATAGGATCTAAAATATACTAGCAAATATGCTCTTGTAACTTAATTTTCACATCCTAGTTCCGTATATACTTAGCAGTGACTTCGACTATGTAGTACTTCTCACGATACAACTAACCCTTCCTTTGAATCAGGTATCTGCTGGTAAATAGTGAATTTTAAGATTTTCATCAACATTGTTTATTTAAATTACTTTCAATAAATAAAATTCAACAAGTCGGCAACAGAACTATTTAGACCATTCATCAGCGGTAAAAAACTGTAAAACTGTATAATTTTGAGAACCAAGGTCGATTTCCTTGAAAATTTGGATTTATGTAGTAATTATAACCTTTGTCAAAATCTACACTATGCCGAACTGCGCTTTTGAGATGGGGGTGAAAACAACCCCATCTAGGGAATGAAAATTTTTTTAATCAAAATAACTATTGAAATCGATAGAATGACCAAGTTATTTACGATTAAAACTATGTATTTTTTCTTGAAAAATTCACATTTTATTACCGTTTTTCATGAATAATTTTAAAAAATTTAATTTTATAGAAAAAGTCATGAAAAAGAAAATTGTCCCCAATAAAAAAGCGAAGAGACTTACAATAACAACTGAGTTATTGCTCTTTAAAGATGGTTATTTTCGAAGAACCTCGAAATGGAGAACCCTCAATCTCAAATAAGTCGAATGTGGTGCATTTCAGAGAGACACCTTTGAAAGCTCATTAAAAGTTTTTTTAAATAAGCTCTGACAAAAGTTTTTTGCATAAGAACTGACTGACTTATGACGACTATTTCACTCATCTTAAAATTTTCACATAATCTGACCAATCACAAACCAAAGACAGCTTGTGTTATCGCGAAAACACCAACTGTCTTTCAATTCTGATTGGTCTATCAGCTTCGTGTTTTCAACGACGTAACCATGGATACCGATCGCAAAGCAAAGTTTGACGTTTGCCAAAAAAATTATTGTAGCTGTATACGTCAAAATGAGTCGTTTCGGTGGTACTTCAAACGAAGTTATAAACCAAAACATTGAAGAAAATATACCGAGTAACACAAGAAAATCTAAATCTTATATGTGGAGACAATTTATGATGTTCTGTGTGTACAACTACAAATTAGATGCAGAAAATAACAACGAAAGACTAGCATTCATTCTAAAAGACTGGGCCTTCAACTATTTATTGTTATAGGTAAAAAAATAATTATAACAAATTATTTATAGTTATAATAAATATTTCATGATTATGACTAATTGTGAATTATTCAAAAAATGGGTAGATTTGGGTTACCTAGATCAAATGTATTATTATTAAATTCCTTCCTCTCATTCTACTGAATTTTTGACCTATCACTTTGTTCGTGAAATAGTCTAATAAAATACCACTCGTGATTTAATTTATCTTATAAGTCTGTCTTTTATTTCTAAACTCAACTGAGTTGCTTAAAGAAAACACCACTCGTCCTACGGACTCGTGGTGTTTTCAAGCAACTCAGTTTCGTTTAGAAGTAAATCGACAGACTTATCGCGAACATTGAATCACTAGTGGTATTACTATTGAAAATAAAGTCGACCTCTGCTTTTTTTTGAAATGTAAAATTTAAACCCTAATCGTTACAATCCTAATAGAAATGTGATCGTTAAAATCCATGTGATTAGACCGGTTTAACAGACTTAGTTTAGAAAAAATAGTTGATTAAATCGAAAATGACATTATTATCTTTACATTTTCCTTAAATAAACCTAAAAGTAAACATATAAACAAAAAATATCAAAATTTTCAGTAAAAGATATTCTACAATTATTATTTCAAACATTTTTTCATATTATGAAAACTTTTAGATTTATTTAAGAAAAGTTACTTTTTTTTTAATTTTTAAAATGCCATTTTCGATTTAATCAACTATTTTTTCTAAACTTAACATTTCAAACCGATTGAATCACATATAGGTATGTGTATCGTATTACTATATGTATCGTATTACTACTATCGTATTACATACCTATGTATCGTATTACTCTGGGCTAATTAGCAAAATACAAGGAAAAGTTATTTACCAGCAATTTTATTGTTGTTCTGAAGCTATTTCCTTGTGGCATTTTTTATGATTAATTATTTATATGGGAAATAAGCCACAATTAAAATGAAAAAAATAATTTTATTAACGTTTCGACGCCCAAATCGGGTGCCGTTGTCAAAATACAAAATATTACTAAAATAAACTAAAGTGTTGTTGCTAAGCAAAAAAATTCTTCTAATAATTTATTTAATCTCACTCATTTATATTGGCAATTCAGACATATATTATACATTTTAAAGTAGAAGACTTTAAAATGATATTGCCAATATTTATGAGTTGCGTTCCTGGGACGACTTACTGAAAGATAGTTCATTCGATTACATGAAATTAACCCCAACTCAAGAATATCCGTCATAAAAAATTTATAGCATGTGATATGTCTTTAAAAAGACAACCAAATGCAACGACAGTAAAATTCTCGCGTTAGAGACTTCATAGTAAATCACAAGGGAAAACCAGGAAAAACCCTGTGATACTATCCCGACATCGTAAGTATTTGGTCTTACATTAATTTACTCTCAAAAAATAATACCAAATTCTGACTTGTAACATGTTTAAATTATAAATAATATTAATTTAAATTCGAAACGTTAATAAAATTATTTTTTTCATTTTAATTGTGGCTTATTTCCCATATAAATAATTAAGCAATTTTATTGCTGGAATCGAATCTTATTATTGTATGTATTAATAATATGGGTATGTAAAGTCCGCAGATAGTGTGCTACTTTTTCTATAAACAAAATGGCGCCCGAAAATCGTGTTTTCTTCAATTTTTGCTCTATAACTCCAAAGATTTTAACTTTACACCAAAAACACCCAAATAAAAATTCACCGCAATTAAATTCTGCATAGAGACGTGTTTTTCCCGATTCACTTCGATGAAAACTTTCCCCGAAAAAAGCGGGTTTTTCCAACAAAATCTTTAATTTTCAACTAAAATTTTAGATAAGTAATTGTTAATCAATTATTAAATAACTTGATAATGTAAAAGCCCTTTTCGTATAGATTATAATTCCAGAAGCCGATGGAAATTAAATGAACAGTTTAGCAACAATTGAATTGTTAATTAAAAATTTACGGTCGCAATAATATCCACAATAATTATGATGCATAAGAATAACTATGTTTTTTCATAAAAAGACAATAGCCTATCTAATGTACTTTACAGAATTGAAATTGGACCATTTAAGCGGCCTCAGGAATATTTTAAAATTATAAAAAATTTTTTGGCTTATAAACAAATAGAATATCTCGGGAAATGTTAAACTAAATTAATTTGTAAAAACAGTATTAGAAAAACAGCGGCAGGACGCTTCTTTTAAAAGAAAAGACGTTTAATTATGATAAGTAGTTCCTGAGATACAACCGGTCAAAGTTGACCGGAATTTACGGCAAAGATATAAGCAATAGGATCATATTTTTCAAACCATCACCTTTATATTTTTGTCCTCTTTCTCCATACCAATTTTCATATCTTTAAAATACTCATAACATATATTATTATAATAAAAACTATCGATAATACGTGTGAAAATTGCAAAAACTAGCAAAATTCCAATCAAAAATTAGGTTGGAGAAAATGTAACCTTCAAAGTTCAAAATCGGCATAGGTTAAAAAAATGCATTTTCTCGACTTCCCATGGAGCAATTTCCTTCATTCTTTTTTTGTTCTCCAATAACTCGAGTATAGCCATCGAACTAATGCATTATTAAATGTCAAACTTGCTTTTATTTTGTTCTTCTTCTTAAAGTTCCATCTCCTAGCGGAGGTTGGATATCATAATAGCTATGGTCACTTTGTTGGCTGCTGCTCTGAACAGTTGTAATGAACTACAGTTAAACCATTCTCTAAGGTTCCTCAGCCAGGAGATGCGTCTTCTTCCTATGCTTCTTTTTCCTTGGATCCTTCCTTGCATAATAATTCTCAGCAACTCATATTTCTCTCCTCTGGTAATGTGACCCAAATATTCTAGTTTTTTTGTTTTTATACTGTTCATAATTTCTAACTCCTTATTTAAACGTCGTATCACTTCAACATTGGTAATCCTTTGAACCCACTGAATTTTCAACATTCTTCTGTAACACCACATTTCTAACGCTACTATTTTTCTTATATGTTGCCTTTTCAATGTCCAAGCTTCCATTCCGTATAGTAATATAGAAAATATGTAGCATCTTAGAGCCCTCAATCTGAGAGGCAGCTGAAGGTCTTTGTTTGTAAGCAGTGTCTTCATTTTTATGAATGCTTGCCTTGCAGTTTCAATTCGGACTTTAATTTCTTTGCTTTGGTCATTTTTGTCATCAACACAGGTTCCCAGATATTTGTATGTCTTTACTTTTTCTATTTGGGTTTGCTCTAGTATTAACCTTTCATTTCCATGTTGTGTTTTTGAGACAATCATAAATTTAGTTTTTTTCTTGTTTATTTTGAGTCCATATCGAATGCAATAATCGTTAATTCTATTTAACAATTCTTGTAGCGACTCAAGGGTGTCTTCCATTATAACGGTGTCATCAGCGAATCTTATGTTATTTACTGTTCTTCCGTTTATAGAGATTCCATCACTTAGTTCCGCTATCGCTTCCTGAAATATGGCTTCACTGTACACGTTAAACAGTAGCGGCGACAGTACACAACCCTGTCTTACCCCTCTCTTTATATCAATATTCTCGGACTCTTGTTCGTCTATCTTTATATTGGCCTTTTGATTCCAATACAGATTGATGATAATTCGTAAGTATCGTCTGTCTATATCTCTGTTTTTCAACAATTCTATTAGTTTTTCATGTCGGACTCTGTCGAACGCTTTTTGGAAGTCGATGAAACAGGAATAAATATCCAGGTTCATATCTAAGCATCTTTGAGAGAGGACTTTAAATGCAAACAATGCCTCTCTTGTTCCAAGTCCTTTGCGGAAGCCAAATTGGGTATCATCCATATCATTTTCTAGCTTTCTGTATAACCTTCCATGAATCACCTTTAGAAATATTTTGAGGGTATGGCTTATTAGTGATATTGTCCTATAGTCTGAACAATCTTTGGCATATATTGTTTTAGGTGGACACCAACCATTCCTGAGGTATTATATATTTTGAGGTATATTTATTTTGTTATAATAGATTAATTTATTTATAAGAACAGAATACTACATATTTTTTCCAGTTGTTGGTTTTTTTTTTAGATAAATTTACTACAAGCGTACCTTTTAAAGTTAAAAACATAAATATTCTCATTTGAAAGCTGTGTAATTATTTAAACAATTTTTATTTAAACAAATTAAAATGTTGGGTTATAATAAATAAATTAATTTATTATAACAAAACAAAAGCAAGTCTGACATTTAATAATGCGTTAGTTCGATGGCTCTACTCGAGTTACTTGGGAACAAAAAAAAAGGAAATTGCTCCACGGGAAGCCGAGAAAATGAATTTTTTAAACGTATACCGATTTTGAACTTTGAGGGTTACATGTTCTCCAACCTAATTGTTGATTGGAATTTTGCTATTTTTGACAATTTTCACATTTTTTAGAGTATTTTAAGGATATGAAAATTGGTATGGAGAAAGAGGACAAAAATAACAAGGTGATGGTTTAAAAATTATGATCCTATTGTTTATATCTTTGCCGTAAATTTCGGTCAACTTTGACCGGTTGTATCTCAGGAACTACTCATCATAATTAAACGTTTTTTCTTTTAAACGAAGCGTCCTGCCGCTGTTTTTCGAATGCCGTTTTTACAATTTAATTTAGTGTAATATTTCCCAAGATATTCTATTTGTTTATTAGCCAAAAAATTCTTTATAATTTTAAAAAATTGCTGAGGCCGCTTAAATAGTCTAATTTCAATTCTGTAAAGTACATTAGAAAGGTATAGTGTCTTCTTATGAAAAAATCATAGTTATTATTGTCGTTATTATAGCGACCGTAATAGCCAGGGAGGTAGTGTCAAATTTGACCGGAGCATTTTAGCATGGCTGGTTTCTTATTATTTAGGTAGGTGCTCCAAAGCTTATTAACAAATGATGTGTCAGCTGGCCCAAAACCGGGGATTTTAGTCAAGAAAAGGTAAAACATGAAAGTTGATGGACCAACGCTACAGCTTAAATGTCAAATATTTATATACGTTATCCAGAACATTTAATGGACTTGCTTACTTGGCGCCTACCTTTCACTCAGGAGATCGGGGTTCAAATCCTGGCGCGGAAAATTCCTTTTGTTTTTTAAATTGACATTTTATTTTGAAAAATATTTATTTTTCTAATACCACGTTTTTATTATTTATACGAGACAATATAAAAAAAATCTGTATGTATTTTATAGAATTATGCATAGAACTTATGAAATAGCATAATATATACATTTGATCATAAATATTATGATTCACCTTAATAAGCAAAATTACTGTACATGAACCCCTGAAGCTTCCTGAGTTAGTACGACCAATCTAAGTGAAAAAGGGGGTTGGCCTCCCTACCCCACCCCCCTCCTGACATTTTTTTATCTTTTTAGACAAACTGTTTTTTGCATAATCTTATGTGATGTAAAACCAAAAAATACATACAACCCTAATTTTTCACTTTTCTATCACCAACCCCCATTTTTAATAGCAATCTAATTATTTCCCTGTTCTCTATAATATATAAAAATGAATTTTTGTCTGTATGTCCCTTATAGAATCGTAAACTATGCATTTAATCATATAATGACCTCAAGCAAAGTTTTTGTACTTACATGAACCCAGGAAGGAGTTAATACGACCAACCTAAGTAATCATTATTTTGTGATGTCTGCGTAAATAAATTATTTACGCAGACACCACAAAACAATAAGTATGTATTGTTTATTAGAAAAAAGTAGACGCAATATTTTTGAGTATTTTTAGGCTTTCTGGCAATTTTTAGGTATTTAACTTTCAAACATTATTTGGTTCTAAGGCGGTACGAAGTTTGCCTGGTCAGCTAGGTAATACTAAAAAAATATTCTTGGACTAGTTTGGCAAAGACTAAAAAGTATAAATCATTAATTTATGAATTTTAGATTGCAAGAAAAAAGCGTCCACATGAAACAAGTGGAAGAAGGTCTGAAAACACTTGAGATTACCAATTGGAGGAACAAAGCAAGGAACAGAACAGAATTGCGGAAAATCTTAGAACAAGCCAGGAGCCAAAAAGGGTTGTCGAGCTACTGATGATGATGATGAAGAAAAAATCGTCAGCTGCATTATGTAGGTACATGGCAAAAAATGTTAGCTGGCCAAGTGAACGTGACAGAAAAATACGGAAATCCCGTATCATTTTTTCTTCATCATCATCATCAGTAGCTCGACAACCCTTTTTGGCTCCTGGCTTGTTCTAAGATTTTCCGCCATTCTGTTCTGTTCCTTGCTTTGTTCCTCCAATTGGTAATCTCAAGTGCTTTCAGACCTTCTTCCACTTGTTCCATGTGGACGCTTTTTTCTTACAATCTAAAATTCATAAATTAATGATTTATACTTTTTAGTCTTTGCCAAACTAGTCCAAGAATATTTTTTTAGTATTACCTAGCTGACCAGGCAAACTTCGTACCGCCTTATAACCAAATAATGTATAAAAGTTAAATACCTAAAAAATACCAGAAAGCCAAAAAATACTCAAAAATATTGCGTCTACTTTTTTCTAATAAACAATACATACTTATTGTTTTGTGGTGTCTGCGTAAATAATTTATTTACGCAGACATCACAAAATCATGATTACTTAGGTTGGTCGTATTAACTCCTTCCTTGGTTCATGTAAGTACAAAAACTTTGCTTGAGGTCATTATATGATTAAATGCATAGTTTACGATTCTATAAGGGACATACAGACAAAAATTCATTTTTATATATTATAGAGAACAGGGAAATAATTAGATTGCTATTAAAAATGGGGGTTGGTGATAGAAAAGTGAAAAATTAGGGTTGGTTGTATGTATTTTTTGGTTTTACATCACATAAAATTATGCAAAAAACAGTTTGTCTAAAAAGATAAAAAAATGTCAGGAGGGGGGTGGGGTGGGGAGGCCAACCCCCTTTTTCACTTAGATTGGTCGTACTAACTCAGGAAGCTTCAGGGGTTCACGTACAGTAATTTTGCTTATTAAGGTGAATCATAATATTTATGATCAAATGTATATATTATGCTATTTCATAAGTTCTATGCATAATTCTATAAAAGACGTACAGATTTTTTTATATTGTCTCGTATAAATAATAAAAACGTGGTATTATAAAAATAAATATCTTTCAAAATAAAATGTCAATTTAAAAAACAAAAAGAATTTTCCGCGCCAGGATTTGAACCCCGATCTCCTGAGTGAAAGGTAGGCGCCAAGTAAGCAAGTCCATTAAATGTTCTGGATAACGTATATAAATATTTGACATTTAAGCTGTAGCGTTGGTCCATCAACTTTCATGTTTTACCTTTTCTTGACTAAAATCCCCGGTTTTGGGCCAGCTGACACATCATTTGTTAATAAGCTTTGGAACACCTACCTAAATAAAAAGAAAACAGCCATGCTAAAATGCTCCGGTCAAATTTGACACTACCTCCCTGGCTATAAATTTTTAATTAACAATTTAATTATTGCTAAACTGTTTTTCAATTTCTATCGGCTTCTGGAACTCTAATCTATACGAAAAGGGCTTTTACGTTACTAAGTTATTTAATTATTGATTAACAATTACTTATCTAAAATTTTAGTTGAAAATTAAAGATTTTGTTGGAAAAACCCGCTTTTTCCGGGGACAGCTTTCATCGAAGTAAATCGGAAAAAACACGTCTCTATGCAGAATTTAATTGCGGTGAATTTTTATTTGAGTGTTTTTGGTGTAAAGTTAAAATCTTTGGAGTTATAGAGCAAAAATTGAAAAAACACGATTTTCGGGCGCCATTTTGTTTATAAAAAAAGTAGCACACTATCTGCGGACTTTGCATAATTATATTATTAATATATACAATCATAAGATTCGATTCCAGCAATAAAATTGCTGGTAAATAACTTTTCCCAAAAATGGCCTATTCTCCGATAATCAGCCCAGACTATATATCAACCATACCTAAACCAACTTAATTTCAAGTGGGAAGCTATTCACTTCTACAGTGCCGGCAAAAAATCTTTACATTGCCAAATAAATCACCAAATTTGAAGATAATTTGCATGTGTTCTGCGAGCGCTTGGGGGGAGGTGAGGGGAGGGGGATAACGGACTTGCGACGGCAATTATCTGTAGTTTACGGACCGTTTGGCTTATTTAGGGTATTCTGCGCGTTTGCACTGTAAACAGTTGGCTTTGTGCGGGTAGTCAGTGCTAAACTTCTTCTCATTTACTTTAAAATTTTAAAAGATGTCTCTTAAGTTTTTCGAGAAAATTGCAACACATTCGAGTTATTTGAGATTAATGATTCTTTATTTCGATGTTTTTCGAAAATAACCATCCTTTAAAGAGTAATAACTCAGTGGTTATTGGGTTTATGTAGGTCTTTCTGACGCGAATCTCTTTGTTTTTTTTTATTAGCTACAATTTTGTTGTTAATGATTTTTTCTATCAAATTAAATTTTTTTAAGTTATTCGTATACTAAACTAATAATAACATATTATTATGTATCATAGGATAATGCTCACCTAACAAATGTACAGAATATTATAACGTTAGTTACAATAGTTTTCCATAAAAAGCACTATTGAATAAATTTTTGTTTTGTCCAATCTGTTTTTGGCTTATTTAATCTCTTACTAGATAAGAATCGTTCTGAATTTAGAGATATGTGTTATTTTCAGGTACCAGCTGCAAATCCCGTTAACGTAAAATTTTCCGTAGATTTTACGGCAGAGAGTGGGGCCAACTCCTGGAAAAATGATCTGTCAAAATTTATTTATCCGGAAAATGAGGCATTTGTTCTAGGTAAAACTATTATTCAAAGCTAATTTTAACCGAAATCTATTATTTTTGATCGCATACGTACACAGTGTGTCCGCGTAAGTTGGAACCAATGGGAAACTTTTTTATTATTAATTTTACGAAAAAAAGTTATACTTCATAAAAGCACTGGATGGCCTCTAAAACCTAATATGCAAACACCACTTACCAAGTTTTATAAATTTTATACGAGGTGTATCAAAAAATATTTGGTCGAAAAAAAAGGAGATTAACTTGAAAGTTTCCCGGGAGTTTTGAAAATTGGTTATTTTATGGATTTCGGTATGCTCTTTGATTTGACATATCTGACATCATGATAAATATACTTGTATATGTTACAGTTCAAGGTGATTATCCATTTGGAGTTTACTATTCCTAGTTCGAGTTAACTCAAACGGCTGGTTTCAATAAAAGTTAATTATAAAAATATAAAATGAAGATTTCTTTTCAACATTTACTAGTAAAAGTAGATTCCAACTAGTTAAAGTATACTCTTCCCAATGCCATTTAGAAGTTAATTCGCACAAACAACCGATTCTAGAAATTAAATAATGTTACTGGATATTAGGCCAGGAAATGAAACATGTTCAATGTATATAATACCACAGAACCGGTTTTTTTGGCAGTAATACGTTATAATATATTCCACCTTCTCCACTCAAGTCTATAGATAGAAAAGAAGAAACATCTGCTCATGTGTTTGCGTACGTGTGTATATTTCTTAATATTGTTCTGAAGCTATTTCCTTGTGGCATTTTTACAATCAACTATTTTCAATGGGAATAAGCCACAATTTTACCAAAAAAATGATTTTATTAACGTTTCGAAGCCCAAATCGGGTTTCGTTGTCAAAATACAAAATACTACTAAAATAAACAAAAATGTTGTTGCTAAGTAAAAAAATTCTTTTAATAATTTATATAATCTGACTCATTTATCTTGGCAATTCAGACGTATATTATACATTTTAAAGTATAAGACTTTAAAATGATATCGCCTATATTTATGAGTTGCGTTCCTGGGACGACTTTACTAAAAGATAGTTCATTCGATTACATGAAATCAATCCCAACTCAAGAATATCCGTCACAAAAAAATCATAGCATGTGATCTTTCTTTAAAAAACAACCAAATGCAACGAATGACAGTAAAATTCTCGCGTTAGAGATTCCATAGTAAATCACGAGGGACAACCAGGAAAAAACCTCGTGATACTATCCCGACATCGTAAGTATTTGGTCTTACATTTAATTTACTTTGAAACTTTGATATATGGGAACACTGGAATAGGGGAAGTTTTAATTGTGGAACAGGTTAAAAATTTGGAACGGCCAGACCACGAAAACGGCACATGTATTTTGTCCGACAGAACAGACTTAAACTCTCCGAACAGAGATTAAACTCTCATGCAAAAATCAGCCTACTATTTGTCACCAAATGGGCGTTTTAATGAGTGGAACATGTAGAATATGTCAAATGACAGGAATTATGACAGCTGATAAATAGCAGTCTGATTTTTGCATGAGAGTTTAATCTCTGTTCGGAGAGTTTAAGTCTGACCGTTCCAAATTTTTAACCACAATTAAAACTGCCCCTGTTACAGTGTTCTCATATATCACAGTTTATCCGACTAGACACCGTTTAAGCTATTAACAAATTTTCAGCTTACTATTAATCAACTTTTTTGTTCATACGCGGGATACAGACCTAATTGATCGTCTTCCTATTGGGGAACCGTCTCTCGCCGTCCTTACTACTTTGTTTTTTGTCATTTGGCTCATGTAGTTGTTCCATTATACTCTTCTGCTTTTTACCTAGTTATTGATGTTGTCCACCTTGCATATCTGTCGTATATCTGCACTTCTACCTCTTCCTATATCCCATCGATTTTTCAAAGTATTTTCATCTCTGCTGTTTCTAGCATTCTTTCTGTCCTTTCTGTATCAAGTCGTGTTTCTGCCGCGTATTTATGTCATTATTGTCTGATAACTGTTGTGTAAATTGCGCCTTTCACTTCTTTTCCAATATTGGTGTGGTAGTTATAAACACGACAAGTGTCGAATCAAGTTCTGAACACACGGATAGTGGTATATTTCAACTTGTCAAAAATATGTCCTATGTATAGTGTTTTTACTACAAAAGCGATATTACGTAGGTCAAAATTTTTGACGTAAGAGAACTGTCAAAACATTAGAATGTGAATTTTCATTATTGCCATGTTTATTATAAACATGGATATAAAGAAGAGTCACATTCTAATGTTTTGACAGTGCTCTTACGTCAAAAATTTTGACCTACGTAATATCGCTTCTGTAGTAAAAATACTATACAGTAGTAAAAGTGATCTCTTCATTAGTCATGAATTAGACAATTCGACTGGAAAAGGAATTGTTCGTTTTCATGTATTTTATGTGTATATTCAAAGTGTAGTCTTATTTCTTTAGTTCTCAAATTAATAAGCACGTTAAATTTCATTTGTATTATGTATTTTTAATTATCTTTGGTGTCAATTTCATAAAGAAATGTGAACAATTAACAACATTATTACTGTTTAACAAATATTGAACCATAATTTAAAAATAAAAGTTTACTCATTAATTTCTATTGCGCCGCCTATGTTTTACAAACGGTGCCGACAATCGGTGTCGAATTTTGTTTTTATACTGGTCCAACTGACATCGTAAGAACAGTACATGTAATAATTATTATTACATATACTTGCGCTGGGCAATTTTATTTGTGACACGGTGACAGGAAAATACAGCGTGTTTTATATGATCGTTCATGGGTATTCTTTAATTTTTCCGACTGTATGTTATAGTAATTTAATTTTATCTCACTTTTTTAGATACCACAAAAGACAGCGAAAAGGTTCATATGATGCCTTCATTTGTAGTCGATAAATTAAATAGTCTACAGGAATATGAAAGCACCTTAAAAAATGTGTCCGATAAATTAAATAGTTTACAGGAATATGAAAAGACTTTAAAAAATGTGTCCGATAAGTTGAATAATTTACAGGAATATGAAAACACTTTAAAAAATGTGTTCGATAAATTAAATACTTTACAGGATTATGAAAACACTTTAAAACATTTTTTGGATCAATGCAAATATCTGGTTGGTAAAAGTCAAATACCATTATGTCGGTTAAATCCAGTACAAACAGTTTCCGAAGCTGAGCACGCTTACCCAACTAGTTGTAAAGAAATTTTGAAAAGCGGTGAGAAAATAAAAATATGTATTTATAGTTTAACAAAATAGGTTTACTACTTTACCATAAAATATCATTTTTTTGGTTATTGGTTATCTATAACAAACTCTACTGAGATACAGTTTTCATTTACGGGCAATTTTTATAGCCTAGATTTACATTACTGTTTTCTATTACATAATTTTCAATATTGTACTCCAAGTGGACTCCATGTCCATGTAGCCATCATCATCTGTGACGCCTGACAGCCCATCGAGGGCCGTGGTTTCACTTTGGGATTTTTACATGGCCTTGCCTACAAAATTTTACATACTATGAAAGGCCAGCCACACACATGACTCCTCAAAAGTTCCAACGTTATATCTGAAAGAATTACTTCGTATTTTATCTTTTTTGAGAAGATCATTTCGGCGTCTTGTATGTCTTGCTTCTTTGATTATAGTTGACTATGTGTTTCCTTTTGTTTTTCTTTCCCATTTTGTCTATGATTACCTCACCATGTTTGTCTTTGCATAATTTTGTTCTTGGTTGGAAATCTTTTTTCTCAAAATTTATTTCCTTATAGAATTATTGCTTTATATCACCTTTCTGCCATGTTCTTCTAGTTCTTCAAGCATTTCTTTATTCTGTTTCCTTTTTTAATGTTAGATTTTTTGTTAATTGTCGTCAACTTGCAGTATATTCCTCCTTGGCTTCTTCCGTACCGTTGATCAGCAATTTAAGCCTAGCTTGGTTTTTTGTTCCGTTAGACTCTGAAAGTCTATGTCATACCATAAGTTTTCTAGTTTCTTTGATTTTAGAGTAATAGTTCTAGAGTACTGATACTATTAAATATGATACAGGGGCGTCCGCACAGACAGTACGTATTTCTTTCTGTCTTCGGTTTTCGGTAATTCAAGTTCATCTTCAATTGCTGTTTTCTTTTTCTTGTTTCTTCATCCAAATTGCTTTCGTTACTTTATTCTTTGAGTACTCCGTTTTTGTTATCTTCGTTTTTCTTTCTGCAGTAATGCCCACTGATACTCCTTCCTCTGAGAAGGATCTATCACCATATTTTCTAGGATTATTTTTCTTAATCTGCTGTTACTATAGCTTCATTTTCTTGTGATAAAATTTGCAGTTGACTCAAACTAAATAATTTACCATTTAGAAACAATTTTTTTATTACTGCAAATTAAGACCTATAAGAATTATAAAGCAAATAGCGTATCTTCTGTAAACTAACCAGATAATTTAATATTCTAGTATAACCATTTCACCATCACTTAAATTAATTCAAAAGTCTTGAACCTTCTATAGGTCTGGATCCCGCGTATGAAAAAAAAGTTGATTAATAGCAAGCTGAAAATTTGTTAATAGCTTAAGGGTGTCTAGTCGGACAAACTTTGATATATGGGAACACTGGAACAGGGAAGTTTTAATTGTGGAACAGGTTAAAAATTTGGAACGGTCAGACCACGAAAACGTCACAAGTATTTTGTCCGACAGAACTTCCAATTGATTTGTTACCCTTTTATTAAACTCTCATCAAAAATCAGACTGCTATTTATCACCTGTCATTATTCCTGTCATTTGACATATTCTACTTGTTCCACTTATTATAATTCCCATTTGGTGATAAATAGCAGCCTGATTTTTGCATGAGAGTTTAATGAAAGGGTAACAAATCAATTAGAAGTTCTGTCGGACAAAATACATGTGACGTTTTCGTGGTATGACCATTCCAAATTTTTAACTTGTTCCACAATTAAAACTTCCTCTGTTACAGTGTTCCTATATATCAAAGTATGTCCGACTAGACACCCGTAAGCTATTAACAAATTTTCAGCTTGCTATTAATAAACTTTTTTTTCATACGCGGGATCTAGACCTACTAGTGAGCCCAGTTATGTTAAGAATCTGGATTGCCTTAATATCATAGCTCCTATGTGATCGTTGCTCGTGGCTTCCTGCCATTTTTTTGATGATTGTAGTCGCAGTTTCGATTGTTAAGTTCTTATGAGGTGACTGTTTGCAGGGGCGGCCCGTTGGGGTAGGCAAGGTAGGCGCCGCCTACCCTCTTCAAATGTAGTACAATAATATAAATTATTAATATAAATTACTTATTTCAAAATTGTAATTTATAAATTTTGACACAATACCTACAATAAAATAGCAAAAATTATCCAAATTATTTGTAAAAATATCCAAAAAATTTTCTCCGTAGTTATAATTATTGTACGCTCCTTGTAGTATCAGTAGTACTGTATAAGATTCTATATTCTTCCTAGGTCAGGCACTTGAAAACGTAGCCTGAAATAGAACGACGCCAATACCGAATTGACGTGCGATCTCTCTCTGTTTACGCAAGCAGGCCTGCTGCAGGTCTCGCGTATTCTACGATTTTGAAAGGGCGCATAGGCACAGAGTCTTATAGCCGGACATCCAAAATTTTATCAGTTGCTTATCCTGTGTCTTGTGAAACTGTTTTAAATAATTTTGTTTTTTGATTTTGGCTGTTATTAGTAGGTTAAGTATTGAATAAAACTAGGTAGGACAAATTAAATTTGTTTATGAAAACTGAATAATAAACAGGTAAATTTGAGATCGGTCTATTAGGTCTGGATCCCGCGTATGAAAAAAAAGTTGATTAATAGCAAGCTGAAAATTTGTTAATAGCCTAAGGGTGTCTAGTCGAATAAACTTTGATATCTGTGAACACTGGAACAGGGGCAGTTTTAATTGTGGAACAGGTTAAAAATTTGGAACGGTCACAGCACGAAAACGACACATTTATTTTGTCCGACAGAACAGACTTAAACTCTTCGAACAGAGATTAAACTCTCATGCAAAAATCAGACTGCTATTTATCACCAAATGGGCGTTTTAATGAGTGGAACATGAAGAATATGTCAAATGACAGGAATTATGACAGGTAATAAATAGCAGTCTGATTTTTTCATGAGAGTTTAATCTCTGTTCGGAGAGTTTAAGTCTGTTCTGTCGGACAAAATAAATGTGCCGTTTTCGTGCTGTGACCGTTCCAAATTTTTAACCTGTTCCACAATTAAAACTGCCCCTGTTTCAGTGTTCCCATATATCAAAGTGTATTCGACTAGACACCCTTAAGCTATTAACAAATTTTCAGCTTGCTATTAATCAACTTTTTTTTCATACGCGGGATCCAGACCTATATTGAAGGGCATTTTAATTTTATATTAATTTAGTAATCACTAACGACAAATAAATCTGTGAATAGTTATTTGTCAGTCGTCCATTATATTTTATAGATATAGATATAAGTGTTATTAGAATTTATAGATAATTAAAAATTTAAAGCGAGGTTAATTGTTAAGTTATCAATTTATTCGAAGAGTAAATTATTATTTGATACAAAAATAAAATAAGTAATATTTGACGTTGTTGAAACGTAGGTGTGTTAGTTTTATTGGTGGAAAAACTTTAGTCATCGAATATGAATATTTTAAACGATGTAATATGCAGTTTGATCGAGACGCCAAAATCAAGAAAGGTCAGAAATTATTTCAATGGGCCGGCCTTTACAAAATTTAACAATTTTATCCACAGATAAGACAAAAGACAATCAACCATTTTCGAGATCGTTTAAAACAATATGGTATGAAAATCATAAATGGCTAAGCGGAAGTTATTTTAAAAATTCACTTTTCTGTTGGCCTTGTCTGTTACTCTCAAATTTGAAGCAAAATGTTTGGTTGAGTCAGGGATATTCAGATTTGAAAAATTTATCAGCTAGTGTAAAAAAACATGAATCTTCGAAAGAACATTTAAACAATTGCTTAGGTTTAAAACGGTTAGAAAAAAATAAACAAACTATTGACAGTGCTTTAGCTGGACAAATTTCTCTATCTAATAAGATATATAATGAAGAAGTTGAAAAAGATTGAAGAAGTTGAAGAAATTGATGTTACAATTCTGTTAGTAAAACAAGAACCTGCATTTCGCGGTCGTGATGAGAGCCATAATTCTTCAAACATGGGTAATTTTAAAGAAATTTTTAATTTAGTAGTTAAACGCGATCAGGAAATCCAGGATCATGTTAAAAAATAGAAGGGGTGTTCACGGGTTTGTCAAAAACAATACAAAATGATTTAATAGATTGCCTTGCCGATTACGTAAAAAATGAAATTTCAACAGAAATTAACGAAAGTCAATTTTTTTCTATACTAGCGGACGATACTACTGATATAACCGAAAAATCACAGTGTACTTTAACAATCCGTTTTGTTAAAAAAGTTGGTCAGGTAACAAAAAGATTTTTAGGGTTTTTGATGTTAGCGAGAATAGATCTGCAGACGCTCTATATAGTTTAATTTCAAACGTGCTTGAGCCATATGATTACAAAAATAAATAAATTGCTCAATTTTACAATGGTGCAAGTGTAATGGCTGGCTCTTTAAACGGATTACAATCAAAAATTAAAGTAGATGCTCCAAAAGCAATTTTTACACATTGTTGCGCTCATAGATTACATTTAGTATTGCAAGACGCCTCAAAATGTATTACAAATTGTAGGATATTTTTTGTCGCCTACCCGAAGTATATGTGTAGCCTACCCGCATATTGAGGTCGCGAGCCGCCACTGACTGTTTGTCACGCATCAAGTAGCATCTATAACGTTTCTGAGTACTTTATTTTGGAATGCTATATTTCTATATTGCTATATTTCTTTTAGTTTTACCTCAATTTTAGTCCACTCCCAAAATGGGTTACTATAGATCTACTATAGGTCTCAATATTTATTTGTAAAATATAATTTATGGCATAAGAAGATGGTGCTACCACAAGTTCCACTGAATTTCTTTGGAAGTGACAATAGAGAATATGTTAGTAAATTAGATAAAATTTTACCTAAATTATTGTTATATTTTTTCGTTTTATCTATTAGTTATAGTAATAGTTGATAGAAGGAAATGATAAAAAATTTAATAGTTTATTAGATTATTACTATTTCAGGTAAAAATAAGTCAGATGTGTACGTAATCAAACCTAAAACAAGTAACAAGCCTTTTGCTGTTTTGTGCGATATGGAAACTAAAGGGGGTGGCTGGACTCATATTCAGAAAAGGTTTGATGGATCGCAAGATTTCTACCTACCTTGGAGAGACTATAAATTCGGTTTTGGTGATCTTAGGGGTGAATTTTGGATTGGATTGGAAAATATTCACCACATGACAGGTAAATACAGTATGTGTGTGTGTTTATGTTTTATTGGCACTGGTTTAAGCAACCAACTGGCCAGTCAATGTGTTTTGAATTCTCTCTTTTACAAAATATATGCTTAGTATCTAAATTTAAAACTATTAGTACTACTGTTTTTTTTTACTCTGTTTTTTTTATTATTTTTTTTATTATATTTTTTAACATTTTTTTTATTACATTTTTTATTTTTTTTTTTAGTTTTTTTTTTTTTTTTTTTTTTTATCGCGCTAAGACCTAAACCCGATTCAACCTCGCGGAGGTTTAGATCCTAGTAACTTTTTATTTTATTTAATTATTTTTTTTTTTTATTTTTTTTTCTTTTTTTCTCAGAGCTTTAATTTTAAACAATTAACATGGTTGTACAAAATTTTATAAACATCTAGATTGTTTGATTGTAAAAGGTATATAAGATTAAAAGGAAATTGTACATTAACTTGAACTAGATTGGCAAAAAAGTTTGATATTTCAATAAAATGTAAAGGACATTCTAATAGCATATGTTGTAGATCAGCTAGCTCTCCACATAAACATTCATCATTATCTACAAGTCCTATTTCTCTTTTGTAGACTGGAGTCAGACAGTGATTACTTCTTATTCGACAAATAGTTTTGATAAAGCCTTTGTTGGAAACTTGATTAAACCATGTCTTGATGGGAAGTGTAGGCTGGATTTTTTTGTAATAATTTCCTTTGTCTGAATTATTGTATTGTTCCTGCCATTTCGTCCGTTTGATAGATCTCATAATAGAAATTATGTCTCCCATAGGAAGTTGATAAGTATGCAGAGTGGATTCCTTCGTTGTTGCTTTTTTAGCCAGATCATCTACTATTTCGTTGTTTTTTATACCAATGTGTGCTTTTATCCAACACAATATTATATTTTTGCCCGATTTCAAAGCTTCACTGTTCATTGCTATGATGTCACTGATGATATAATTTTCTGCAAAATTATGTACATTATATTTCAATGTCTTTACAATGCTTTGGCAGTCTGTAAATATAACATAATTGAGTTCTTTTTGATTAATACATATTTTGTATGCTTCTTTGATTGTAATGAGTTCAGCTGTGAAAATTGTCATTTTATCAGGTAATCTGTTGTTTATTTTTATACTTTTTTGTGGGTAATATATAGCATATCCAACTTTTCCTTCCATTTTTGAACCATCCGTATATAATTTCTGATAACTCCCCCAGTTTTTTTGTACACACTGAAGGTGGTCTATTTTAGTAAGGAAGTCTGTCGCACGAATATTACTTAAATGACAGTTAACTGGAGATAAATAATCTTCATAATTTAGCTTTCGAGACGAGCTTTGTTCAATTTGGTGTATGTCGCCAATGGAATTAGAAACGTTGAGGAAGCTTTCCACAACTAAAAGCAGTTTCTTTTTTTCCCAGTAATAATGAGTTAGGTATGAGGTGGTTAAATGAACAATTTTATTTAATAGCAGTTTATCGTTAACCGCTGTTTTAACTATAAATTTCTCACTTAGGTATTCCCTGCGTAATGAAAGTGGAGGTTCATTAAGCTCACATTCCATGACCAATATAGGTGTGCTACGAAGATAACCAGTGCATAACCTAAGTGCCTTATTTTTGATGCTCTCGATTTTTTGGAGTACAGAGTTTGATGCTGAGCCATAAAAAATAGATCCATAGTCTAAGATTGATCTTATCAAATTTCTGTATAGTAATATTGATATGTTTGGATCAGCTCCCCAGTTACTGACACTTACAGTCTTCATGATATTCATTGCATTTTCCATTCTTCGTAATATGTAATTTGTGTGTTCTTTCCAATTTAATTTGGAGTCTAAAAATACGCCAAGAAATTTTATTGAAGTTTTATAAGGAATACTAGTATTATCAAATTGTAGATGGCTGTGAGGAACATATCGTTTTTTAGTAAAGGTAACAATGGTTGATTTACTCTCTGATATTGTTAAGTTATTATCGGTAGCCCATTTTTTTATAATATTCAATGTCGATTTAAGGTAGTTATTACATCTATCTATTGACTTATTTTCTGCATATATCGCAACATCATCAGCGTACTGTAGGATTTTTATGTGTTGAGGAAGTTTAGTTTCTAAGTCAGCAGTATACAGTATATATAATATAGGACTTAGGATGCTACCCTGAGGTAGTCCCAAAGATGTGTATCGGGAGTTAGATTGATCTCCATTTAATCTAACGTGAACTGCTCGATTAATGTATAAGTTAATGATGTTCCATGTTACTATCTCGGATATTCCTATTTCCAACATTTTCGCGTATAGTATGTGAAGATTAACGTTGTCGTAAGCCCCTTTTATATCTAAGAACAAAGCACTAACTGCTTTCTTATAAGTAAAGGAACTATAAATGTCTATTAAAAAGTGGCAGAGGCTATCTTGTGTGGATTTACCTTTTCTAAAACCAAACTGACTTCTTGGTAATAGGTCGTTCTTTTCTAGCCAAAATTCCAGACGGTTTTTAATAAGTCTCTCATATGTTTTTAGTATACAGGAAGCCAGACCGATTGGACGGTAAGAATCCCAATTCTTTGATGATTTTCCTGGTTTTAAAACCGGGATAATAGTGTAAACGTGCCAATCGTCAGGAATCTTTATGCGGCGCATCCAAATTTCATTATATATATTTAGTAAATACAGTATAAGCTTACATAAGTAATATTAAATAACAATTAAAGCGTAAGGTTGCCTTGTACAGGTTCTATTCAAACAAGATAGGTGTGGGGTAAACTGAGCATATAACCCTAGCTCATACATATAACTCATATATAACTCTAGCTGTACACTCAATGCTGGTCTGTATTTATTCGTGCTCAAGCCCAGATAAAAGAGGAGATATTATTAAGGAGTAACACCTCTATACAATTTGTACAATCTGAGATTCAGCTCTCCAGACGGACTGCATCGTATAAAGCTCACTTTTCTAGTTTTGGGATATACCTATACTAAAATGGCGATGAAAGTGAATGACAATGATACTCTTATTCTGTGGAAGAGGTATCCAGGCTATTAAGCATTGTAGAGAAGCATGACAAAGGGACAGCTTTATCAATATTGGATCATAGGTACTACTGAAGATTTTATCGAACAGTTATGCAATAGTCAGCTATTTTCATTTTTCCTATTTTTGCATTCCAATCTTCTATTATCATAATGGTTTCTTTCTTTGGAATGTTAGAAATGGTTTCATATATCAGGTGGTATGTCTCTTCAACTATATCTTTTGCCGCTTCGAATGGTGGCATATATTTATTACTGAAGATTTCATATAACAATTATGCAATAGTCACCTATTTTCGTTTTTCCTATTTTTGCATTCCAATCTCCTATTATCATAATGCGTTCTTTCTTTGGAATGTTAGAGATGGTTTCATATATCAGGTGGTATGTCTCTTCAACTATATCTTCTGCCGCTTCGAATGGTGGCATACATACCTGTATAATGTGCATTTTGGCTCGTTCAGCGTTTAAAGTGATTTCGATTATTGGATCATTTACTGGAACGTATTCATGTACATATTTTCCCCAACATTTTTGACTTAATAGTGCTACGCCTTTTATTATGCATTATTATGCATTAGGTAGAAATTTTGACTAACCGCATCAGGAAACCAAAGAACGATAGGTTGTAAAATGGTGTCGAGGTACTGCTGAGCTATAAGGAAGCGGTTTCGAAGAACGAGGCCCATTCGGACACCGACTATTATTCCACTCCATACCATTACCGTACTACATCTGTACGTGTAAACGTCCTGTACATATCTTAAGCACTGTACATTTCCAGATAGTTTCCACACTCTTACTTGACGAGAATTTGAATGAAATCCAAATCAAGATTGGTCGGAGAATAAAACTGTAGGCGAGTCATTTGCATCCCAGTTTTGATATTTTTAACACCACTCTAATCTTGAAATGCGATTGCCTCTGGAGATAGGTGATCATCTCAAGACCTTCTATTGTGAAGATTGGCTTCATAGAATATCACGGCTTATAGTTACTTTGTGTGCGCGCTGCATGTCGTTAACCAATTCAGGCGCTGTAATTGGTGGTTGTCTATTAGCGGTCACTAAAAATCGGTCTTGAGCTGCAGCTGTAGCGCGCTCACCTCCTAGATGACGTTCCATGGACTTCCAGTATTACAAAAACGCCTCCACAATTGACTTCTCACACTTTGGGGGACTCCCTTGCGCTCAGACACAATAGTTTGCCGCATGCCACATTGAAGAGGCCGTTCCAAAATAAAAAAACAATATTTTCAGTGGACTAAGTCCAAAACCCAGGGCTGCTTTATCCATTAGGCAATATAGGCAGTTGCCTAGGGCGGCACATTATGAGAGGGCGGCAAAAATACTGTACACAAAATATTTGTATATAAAAATTATGAATCTAGGTTCTGTCATTAAAGAGTATCTCTTTCAAATTACTGTACCGCAAGGAAGCCATAAAATTGTGCCCAAATAAAACATATAAAGAAATAAGAAAGAGAAATTCAATTTGACGAGGGGGCCGATGATGAACTAAACTTTTCAGCTAGTGATGAGATGAAAATCCACACATTCTATGTTATAATCGACACTCTGATAAGAGGCCTGAATAGACGTCTGGAATCTTATCGACTTATGTATCAACGTTTTCGTGTTATTAACAGATTTGCCAAAATTAAGCAATGAAGAAATTATTAAAGAAGCTGAAAATCTGATAAAAAATAAAGACGACCAAGATACATCATTCATCCATGAATGCATTCACAAAGGGTCATTTGGATCCCACAATAAAATCACCAATTGACATATCTTAACATTTAAAGAAGAGTTAGTGCAGTCACTGAAGGTGGATATGAGCTATTACCTCCGATTTCGTTGAACCTCCATCGATTTGCATGAAAATTGTTGAGTGGTTAGAGGATATCTCAAGGAGCAAAGGTTACATGGGTCAACTTGCGCTTTTAACCTGGGGGTTGGATGCCACCCCTTCTCGGAACTGAAAACTATTTTATTAGAAATATCCCTGAAAATTAGAACTTTTATTAGAAATTCGATAGAGAGAACAAATTTTAAGCAAAATTTGTTAGATAAAGTTATTAAAATAAATCAATACTTTTGAGTTATTAAAGATCAAAGATTTTAATTTTTCTTGCGAATTTATTAAATAAAATTCTTACCGATTTTTCATAAATAACTCAAAAACTATAAGATTTTACAAAAAAGTTATTATTACCAAAATTAAAGCTAATAGAAAACGAAATAAACTCCGTAGTGGAAAAACCTTTTAATGTTAACTAAAAGTGAGTTATAAACTGAATGTATATTTTCTCGGCGAGTACCCAAATCATATTCAAACTTAAATGACGGGAAAATGATGCATTTTATAACATAACCTTATAAAACATTTTTGTCAAAGTACTTAGAAATATCTATCAAATGAGCCCTCGAACAAGTTGATAGCATTAAAATTTATGCACCAAATATTTTTCATAATTTATCTTCAAAAATTTTTTCCAAAAAAGTTATTGTTTTTCTTTAAATAACTCCGTTAATTCTTACGATATCAGGTTTGCCTAAAAACCGTTTGAAAGTTAATTTTAATGGCTGTTAAACCACGTTGAATTTAATCTTTTAAACCCCTTATTTTTAAAAAAATAAAAGGTTAAATGGCCCCGGTTACTAGTGATGTTGATTATAGGTACTTTCGAGTATTCGTTACAAATCGTTACTTTTGTATAAAGTAATCATTTACAGTACTCGTTACTTTGAATACTGATTACTTTTGTTACTTTTGTATTTGTGTACCGGTAATCATATCGAGAATTGTATCTCTAGGTACTGTAGGTAGGTATTTTGTATAGGTATTCCGATATAACAACGACCTTCACCAATCTGTTTAAGGGATAAAAATGATTTGATTACTATGATTACTTTTGTATTTGAGTACCGGTAATTATATCGAGAATCGTATTTCCCAGTGGGTAGGTATTTTGTATAGGTATAGATATAGATCTAGATAAAAATATTAGTTCTCGCATTCGATCTTTTTTAATGACATACATTACATATTTTACGTATACCATTATACCTCCCTCTGTTTCATCTTCTATCTTCTTCTCACCCTCACACCCTTAAAACGCTTCATACCGATAACGATATTCGATAACACTCGTAAAATACCAGTCCCGTCCGTTACTCGCTGGGATACGATTGGTAGAAAGTAATCAAGTGTACTGGTTGTAGATACAATAGTCATTACTTGCTCTGATACGATTGGTACGAAGAAACGAAGTAATCAGAGTAATCAAAGTAGATACAATAGTCGTTACTCGCTCTGATACGATTGGTATGAAGTAACGAAGTAATCAGAGATACAATAGTCGTTAAGTCGTTACTCGCTCTGATACGATTGGTAAGTAACGAAGTAATCAGGTAATCAAAGTAACGATTTGCCTCTCTGTATAGTAATCGTTACTTTCGGTATTCGTAAGTAACGAGTACTTTGTAACGAATAGATACTTTTTCAACATCTCTACCGGTTACATGGTTCTCGCAGCAAAATTTGAGCTTTAAACTTCTCTATCTCGGTTATTTTTTACCCTAGAGAAATAGTAAAAAGGTAAAATATTTGATTCAGAAAAAACTAAAATTTGGTTATTATATCACTTTTTACGTATATCGAGAATTTTTGGAGTTAAGTATTATCAAAAGAAAATGAAAATTACGATAATTTTAAAAATTCTGATTATTTAAATTACATCTTTTCTTCAAAAATATGCATTCTAAGCCGGCAAAAATTGTTGAAATCATTACTTGTGCTAATATAAAGATATTCTTCTAAGGATTACTATAAATTTTGATTTTTGTGGAAATGACGTATATTTTATTTTTCACTTTTTCCTAAAAAGTTCTAAATGGTTGGTTCTCTTATTTTCATCATAACTTGCTTAATATTGTGATGCTATTAACTTATACTGCAGCTCATTTCAGAGGTGTAACCAGGATGATCCTAAGGGGGGGGTTACATCTACTTGAAGGTGTCTGGGGGTATGGAATAATAATGGTGTTAAGCGTATAGAGCTCAACGTACATCCAAAAGGGGGGGTTATAACCCCCAAAACCACCCCCTGGTTACGCCTATGGCTCATTTGATAGGTACTCCGAAGTACTTTGGCAAGTACTTAGCATGTATATTTTATAAAATGCATCGTTTTCCCGTCATTTAAGCTTGAATACTTAGATTTGAGTACTCGTCGAAAAAATATACATTCAATTACTCACAACTCACTTTGAATTAACATTAGTTTAGTTCAGCGGTTCCCAACCTGGGGTACGCGTACCCCTTGGGGTACGCAACGACCTGGTTGGGGGTACGCCGAGAATATTTGGTAATGGCGGACTTTATGTGTTTGTCATACGTTACGTACGTGATGGTTGAAAAGTACAGTACAGTACTGGCGCGCCGAATCGTCCGATGGTCTGACTCACGCTCGCTCGTCAAGGTCAGTTCGCCCTCTGCCGCTCCCCCTCCCCCACTCACTTAGCCACTATCACAATGCACTGCTACCATACCGTCAGTGGCGACAGTGGCGTTAGTCAGTGCTCGCATAGTAGTTGACTGTCGTCTGTCGCTCTTCATTACGTGATTTTATGTTCAGTTTACTTTTTACTTGCTTATTGTGCGTGTTAGTTTTTGACTGATTTGTAAACGATTTAACTGTATTCAAGAAGTTAAAAGTGGTTAAAAACTGGATCGGTTAAAACAAATCAGACTGATACGGCAAGTCAGGTGCTTAGCAAGCCTAGTACGTCCCGGGACTCAGCAGCAGAACATTCTTCTTGTGTGAGTACCAGTGATAGTAAACCTCAGAAATGTAGTACTAGTACTGGAACTTCCTCAAAGAAACGAAAATATTCAAATGAGTACTTGAAATATGGCTTTTCGTTTACTGGAGAGGAGGAAAGTCCAAACCCACTATGTGTTGTTTGTGGAGAAGTTTTAAGTAATGGTAGCATGAAACCTTCCTTACTTTTGCGCCACCTTAAATCCAAACACGCCCAGCACAAAAATAAAGAAATTACCTATTTTGAACGACTTTCAAAAAATTATGGGACAGATGGCGTGGTTTCTTCTTATTTCGCATCAGTTAATAGAGATAATGAAAATGCTGTGGAAGCCTCTTTCAAAATTAGCTACCATATTGCAAAAAGTGGTAAAAACCACACAACGGGTGAGGATTTAATAGCCCCTTGTATAAAAGATGCTGTTCAGTGTATGTTTGGTCAGGACTTTGTTCTTAAGGTGAACTCCATCCCGTTGTCAAACAACACAGTTTCACGGCGAATTCAAGACATTTCTAAGCACATTGAAGAAAAAGTGGTTCAGCAATTAAAAGACAGTGATTTTTTTCCATCCAAGTTTATGAAAGTACGGACATTGCTGCCCTAGCAATCTTACTTGTTACTGCAAGGTATGTAAATCCCAACAAGGAGTTTGAAGAAAATCTGTTGCTGTGCCATGCATTAACTGAGCGTACTACAGGGGAAGATGTGTTCAATGTGATTTATAGCTACTTCTGTGAAAAAGAAATAGACTGGGGTAAATTGTGTGGTATATGCACTGACGGAGGAAAATCAATGTCTGGCATATATATCGGTCTTCGGGGGCGCGTAAAAGAAGTGGCCCCCCACGTAGCATGGAGCTATTGTTGCATCCACAGACAGAGTCTTGCAGCCAAAAAATTGCCGTCTTCTTGAATGATGTTCTCAATGAAGCAGTTAAAGTAGTCAACTTTGTTAAAGCCAGTGCAACAAACTCCAGACAAAGTGCTTTGTGAAGGTATGGGTGGCATTCACTCCACGTTGCTTTTGCACACGGAAGTAAGGTGGCTATCTCGCGGGAAGGTTCTTACAAGACTTTTTGAGCTCAGACATGAACTGCTAGTATTTTTTGAAGAGCATCCTTTTTATTTAGCCTCCAAGTTTCATGATAGTGACTGGCTTCAAAAGCTTGCTTATTTAGCTGACATTTTTTCTCGGATCAATAAACTCAACTTAGAGTTACACACCAGCTCAATTACAGTATTCAAAGTTGCTGACAAAATTGAATCCATGCTGAAGAAAATTGATTTTTGGAAAACCTGTATTCAAAACAATCAAGCTGAAGTTTTTGGCACGCTTCATGATTTCTTGAGTGACAATAATCTGCCCATATCTGACAAAGTGAAACATCAAATAGTGGCACATTTGACAAACCTGAAGGACTCTTTTAGAAAGTATTTTCCTAAACGAGGTGACGGAGAGAACTGGATTGCAGATCCTTTCAATGAAGAAAACGTCAAGACTGCTACATTGACCGTTCATGAGATGGAAAAGCTTCTAGAACTTTCAAGTGACTCCTCCTTGAAGTCCGAGTTCAAGAAGAAACCCCTTAGACAATTCTGGGTGAGCATTAGGGATGAATATGTATCCCTAACCACAAAAGCCCTTCTGGTTTTACTTCCTTTTACAAACACAGAACTAGTTGAGAGATCTCTTCCTATGCTTTCATTAAGAATAAGTATAGGAATAAGCTAAATGCAAGTCCTGATTTAAGAGTGTATTTATCAACCTTTGATATTGATTTCAAAATATTATGTGCAACAAAACAGGCCCAAGGGTCACACTAAAACAGTTTTGACTTGTTTTAAGAATAATTTTGATTTCTTTTTTTTCAATAAACTTATTTGCTAATTCTAGTATGTTTTTGTGATAAGAAACATTGTATTTACTTTGTTATTATTTTTTTACAGTTGGTATTAAGAATTTACTAAGTTTACTAGAAACATATATAGGCCTAATTTTGGAACAATAACTTTATTGTCAAATAAAAGATAAAAAAAACTCTTGCGTAAATATTTACTTTCCATGATTAATGTTCTTCCAACTTTTTTTTCTTGGGGGTACAATTTGAAATAAATCTATATCAAGGGGTACGGCAGTGAAAAAAGGTTGGGAACCGCTGGTTTAGTTGATTAAGTGAGGAGTGTAGGTATTATGTTTTTATTATCTTCAGTTTTGGTAAAAATAACTTTTTTGTAAAAGCTTACAGTTTTCGAGTTATACGTGAAAAACAGCTTTAAAACATGTATTTTCTACAAAAAAATAAAATCTTTGATCTTTAATAACTCAACTAGTATTGATTTATATTAATAACAAATATATAATAAAAATATAACAAATTTGGCTTAGAATTTGTCTCTCTATCGATTTATGGTATTATTTCTTTCACCCCCACTTAAAGTGGTAAAGTTGGCATCATGTCATCTTTGTTCCTTGAGGTATCCTCTTACTACTCACCAACTTTCATGAAAATCGATGGAGGTTAAACGAAATCGGAGGTGAAAACCTTCAGTGGCTGCACTAAGTGGATTGAAAGATGTTTCCCTAATTTTGACATTGCTTTGCACATTTATTTGTGCTTCCCAGTTGCCAACGTGTCCGCTGAAAGGTCATTTTCGAAAATGTCAAGAATTAAAAATATTTTCCCATTAAGTATGACGCAAGAACGTGTTAACAATTTGTCGATTTTGTACAGAACAAATTTTTTTTTGAAAAGTCCTTTTTTGAAAAGATTTTTTTTCAATGAAGAATTACAATTTTTTTCTATTATAGGTATATACATAAATATCGTAGTTTAAATCCATTTTTAGTGTATTCTTATTTAAATAAAAATTTTTGCCATTTTTTTTTCGCAAAAATGATACATGTTTAAAGGGCGGCTACTAGAGAATTGCCTAGGGCGTCAATTGACCTAAACGCGGCCCTGCCAAAACCTAGAGTTTTTTCCTCTCCTGTAAAAAGCCTTGTCAAATAATCGTTATCACTTTTGCCGTTTTGATTTACTCACAAAAATCTACAGGATGAGCAACTGTACAAATTCCAATAAAATTAAACGATCAACTGAATTTATTTTTATTAATTTTGTTATAATTTTATTATGTTATAAAAATATCTCTTGCCTTTTCCAAAATGTGTATAAACTTATACCAAAGCTAGGAGAGACTGCTTGGTATGTTTAACAGAAAAATACTTCTAAATGGGCGGCAAATGAAAATAATATAATTTTGAATTATACCAGTTATATACTGTTTTCAATTTTATCAATCAAAAGCAAAATAAAAATTAAATTAATTTTTTTTTTAAATAACGCGGGCACATAAATTTGATACACCCTGTATATTGAGCTGTAGATATTTCTTAGAATGTAGTTTGGATGTAAGTAGATTTCTCTTTTAATGAGCTTTCCGATGAACCATTAAAGACTTTTGTGAATAATTAAAGTGAAAATAACGATGTATTTAGATTTAAAATGGAAAAAGATTGTTTAGGGTATAGGTAATTATAAATTTCTCGAAATTGATAATTGAAAAGAAAGTTGGAATTTTAATATCTTTATTTCAACACGAGTATATGTTGTAGAGTTTCTCCGAAAGTAATTAGGATTGTCGGAATAATTTTGAAAATGACTGTTGTGTTTGTCGAATGGAAAAGTCGAGGTTTCTGATGTTTGGCAATGTGGAAGGGGAAAAGTAGTTAGAATGATTGAGGAGTGTGAAAAAGAAATTATTATGTTTTTGGCATCGCTAAGGAGCGGTTCGACGTGTTAAGTGGATAGATAGTTAGCAGATACGAGTGGCTGTTTGATAGTGGAGAATAGTGTTGAAAAGTGGAACGAGAGACAGATCAAATTGAGATGAAATACCTCTTTGATTCTGTATTATTGTGAGAAGGAGAACAGAGAATTTTTGGAGTTTTGTTTGAATCGAGTACGTGTCAAAAGAGACCCGGTTTGTTGGAGAATTGGTGCTGGTATGCTGATAGTTTTGAAGCTGGACAACGGAGAGAGGCTTTGATGAGTAGCCTTTAACATAGTCAACGAGGGAGAGCTGTTTGGGGTCACGAGAAGACATCCGAGTGAGAGAAGCAAAAGGTTAGTCAATTTATGTGAAAGAGATTTTTATGTTCGGGAACTAAATTTTTTGAGAAAAAAGCATATGAATTAAAATTCCAATATTTCAAAATATAAATAGTAAATATAGGTAATCTTGCGAAGACATAAATTTGTTTTGTTTAGTTTGTTTTACCAAAGTCATCGGGAACAAACCGATAAATTGTTTTTTTTTAACTATAATAAATTTAAGTGGTAAAAATTTCATTCGGACATCTGTGTCCACAGGTTTTTAGAGTCGATAGATTTCAGAGTATTGATTTTGATAAATAAAAGACAATTCTGTATATTTATTTTAATATTTTGCTTTGTTTCTTTTCCCTATTTTATCCCGATTAGGATCAACTCAGAGATACTGAACCCACGAGAGAAGATAAGTATAACGTGAGATAATTTGGATTTTTTTTAATAGTATAAAAAAGGCACCCTGAGATTTTTTATTCAATTTTTATGTATGATTTGCGACAATTAAATAATTAATCAAATAAATAATAATTAATATAAAATTAATAAGAAGCAGATCATAACAATACATATACACAATACATACAGATCCATATTATAATATTGTCAAATTTATTAAGACAGAAAATAAGATGGACCGGACATATTGCTAGAATATCAGATAATAAGGATATAATATTCTCAAAGCCAAAGGGTAGTAGACGTAGAGGTTTACCAAGTAAAAAAAGGATTAATGATCAGGACGAAGAACTTAAGATTCAAACCGTCAGAAGATGCGTCAGTTATGATGAGGGATTTTATCTGATCTTGTCAGTAAACATTTGCTCGTTCATACGATCATTTTATTGTCAATAACTTTAAATTTTAAATATACGTCCAACTAATAAGCTAGGTAAAATAATTATTTACACTTTTTTTTATATTTTATTAATGCAGGTCAAATAACCGTGGTTTATCAACTTATAATAGTCTAGTAGGGTTACACGAATAACAGGCCTAACCTTGCATGCCGAGCTGACACAAATTTTATTTTTTTAATCTTTAAGAAAGATCAATACTAGTGTAAATTTAAAATCTCGACTGAATTCCATCGTTGCGTTAGCCGCCATCTTGATTTTAAATGAGAACTGTTTTTGCTCAATATCTCCGCCATTTTCAACTTTTCGACAAAAAGTGTAGAAACTGTAATTGTTGAAAGTGCGATTTTCTATAATTTCGTTTATTATAATTTCTTCGTGAGGTCAATATTTTCCGAGTGATGGAGAAAAATAGTGACATTTAGAGCATAATTATTGAATTTACTCGTTTATTATTAGTTTTACGACAAAAATGTACCTATACAAAAATAAAGAGAAAAAAACTAAGTTCTCAATCTAATAGCAAATAAAACAACAACAAACGATGTTACTCTACATCCTACCAGATTGAAAACAGTGCGAACCTTCTCTGGTAACACCTCCGAGGCTTCTACAATTTGCAAGCCATAAAGGATGCTGAGACTAAGGAAGATGAGGGAATTTTACAATTTATAATTCACGTCCCATCTGCTCAGCGCGGTAAAGTTCCAATGAGAATGGTTTCCTTCCTACTAGAATCAGATCAAACCTGTAAATAAAAAATGATGAAGAACCATTTTCAATTTCGTTGCAACACGAAACTACAGCTGCATCATTATTCTAGTGCAATCAGAGAGTGCAGCAAGTACTTCTACCGGTTTCGAAACTTATTAGTCTCTTATCAGGAGGCACATATGCTGCTCTCGCTGACCCAACCAGGACAAACCCCGACGTGCAGTTACGGATTGCAACGAACGAAATGGCAAGGTTGCCCTAGCGGCAACTGCTAGCAAAAACTAAGTTTTCAATCTATTGACACATAAAACAACACCAAACGATGTTACTCTACATCCTACCAGATTGAAAACAATGGGAACCTTCTCTGGTAACACCTCCGAGGCTTCTACAATTTGCAAGCCATAACGGATGCTGAGACTAAGGAAGATGAGGGAATTTTACAATTTATAATTCAGGTCCCATCTGCTCAGCGCGGTAAAGTTCCAATGAGAATGGTTCCCTTCGTACTCCAATCAGAGTAAACATGTAAATAAAAAATGAATAACCATTTTCAATTTCGTTGCAACACGAAACTACAGCCGCATCATTATTCTAGTCCAATCAGAGAGTACAGCAAGCACCTCTACCGGTTTCGAAACTTATTAGTCTCCCATCAGGAGGCACATATGCTACTCTCTCTGACCCAACTAGGACAAACCTCGGCGTGCAGTTACGGATTGCAACGAATGAAATGTCAGGGATGCCCTAGCTGCAACTGCTAGCAAAAACTAAGTTTTCAATCTAATAGTACATAAAACAACCAAACGATGTTACAATGGGAAACTTCTCTGGTAACACCTCCGAGGCTTCTACAATTTGCAAGCCATAACGATGTTTGATTGATTTACATGTTTACTCTAATTGGAGTAAGAAGGGAACCATTCTCTTTGGAACTTTACCGTGCTGAGCAGATGGGACGTGAATTATAAATTGTAAAATAACCTCATCTTCCTTAGTCTCAGCATCCGTTATGACTTGCATATTGTAGAAGCCTCGGAGGTGTTACCAGAGAAGGTTCCCATTGTTTTCAATCTGGTAGGATGTAGAGTAACATCGTTTGGTGTTGTTTTATGTGCTATTAGATTGAAAACTTAGTTTTTGCTAGTAGTTGTCGCTAGGGCATCTATCCATGCCATTTCGTTCGTTGCAATCCATTGGGTCAGAGAGAGCAGCATATGTGCCTCCTGATGAGAGACTAATAAGTTTCGAAACCGGTAGAGGTGCTTGCTGCACTCTCTGATTGGACTAGAATGATGCGGCTGTAGTTTCTTGCTGCAACGAAATTTAAAATGGTTATTCATTTTTGATTTACATGGAGTACGAAGGGAACCATTCTCGTTGGAACTTTACCGCGCTGAGCAAATGAGACCTCATCTTCCTTAGTCTCAGCATCCGTTATGACTAGCAAATTGTAGATGCCTCGGAGGTGTTACCAGAGAAGGTTCCAATTGTTTTCAATCTGGTAGGATGTAGAGTAACATCGTTTGGTGTTGTTTTATGTGCTAATAAATAGATCTATCTATCTATCAGCGAGGTTCCTACAGCCTCTGCCGCTTCTCGCATTTCGACCGCCATCGTTTTCTGTCCATCCATTCGTCTTCTTTTATGGCTCTATCTTTCATGATGTGCCGTACATTTTCTTCCCAGGCAACTGAAGGTCTTCCCCTTCTTCTTCTTTGGTGTGGTATGTAATTTAAAGCTTTCTTTGGCCATCTATCTTCATTCGTTTGTTTTACGTGACCATACCACACTAGTTGTCTAGTTTCAATTTTATCTACACTGGAATATACAGTATGTGTCCTCCTTCTAATATCTTCATTCCTGATGTGATCTTTTTTAGATATACCACACGCTCTCCTTAGATAATCCATTTCTACTACTTCTATTATTTTCCTATCTTTTTTTGTCATCTGCCAAACTTCTGCTCCATAAGTCATAATAGGCTCTACCAAGGTACGATAGATTGTCAATTTCGTTTCTTGTCTTATATCTTTAGACCACAGTAGAGAGCTCAGAATATTTACCGCTTTTTTGTCCTGCTGCGTTCTCTTTTCGATGTCTCTTTTGGTAGTGCCTTCTTTAGATATTATAGATCCGAGATATTTATATTCATTAGATCTTTTCGTGGTTCTAATTTCTAACTCTGGATCTTCTTCATCATCCCCTATTTTAAGATACTCTGTCTTTGACATATTCATATTGAGGCCCCATTTTTCCTCTTCTTTCTTTAGTTTTCTAAACATGTAGTCCATGTCTTCCTCATCATTCGCTACGACTACCTGATCATCTGCAAAAAACAAAGTTGTTAGACATTTATCACTGCCTATGTCTATTCCCATTCCGGATACTTGTTTCCTCCACTGCTCTAGCGATGATTGAATATATATTTTAAATAAAGTCGGAGACAGACAATATCCTTGTTTAAGCCCCTTTGATATAGGGAATGATTCAGATATAAAGTTTCCTTCTTTAACGACACTTCTTGCATTTCTGTATATATTTGCGATATCATCCATATACTCTCTACTGAGACCTACCTTCGTCAATGTTTGAAACAGTTTTTTCAAAGGTACCGTATCGTATGCCTTCTCCAAATCTACAAACAATAGGTGGGTAGATAGATTCCTTGCCTTCCGTTTTTCTATTATCTGCTGCAGAACGAATATATTATCAGTGCACGATCTTCCTGCACGAAATCCACTTTGTTCTTCCATGTCTTCGTATTCTGATTCTATTATTTTCTTTATTATTCGACCGTACAACCTCCTTACTGAGCTGGTAACAGTTATTCCTCTATAATTAGAGCATAGGCGTTTATCCCCTTTTTTGAATACTGAGCTAATGTATCCAACATTCCAATCATCAGGGATATTTTGTCCTTTTAAGCATTTATTAAATAGTTGAAGCAACATCTCATGTAATATGTTTGGTCCGTACTTTACCAACTCAATTGGGATGTCTCCAGGTCCTGCTGCTTTACCGTTTTTAGATCTTTTGAGGGCTTCGCTTAACTCTCCGGTTGTTATCTCAACTATTTGTGTATGTTCGGCTAATTCTTCCATTTCGATCTCTTGGAATTTACATCTATCTTCTGTCAGTAAAATCTCATAATGGTGTTTCCACTGTTTAAGATCTATTAACTTAATGTTAGATTTTTCCTTTCCTTCCCTCTGGAGAGACTTTATTACCTTCCACGCTTGCCCAACTCTTGTTCCAACCATATACCTATCCACTTCTGCGCATTTTCGGTCCCACATCTCATTTTTACTTTTCACTACTTCTCTTTTACATCTCGATTTAATGCTGCATATCTCTTGTGATCTAATAGATTGTGATCTAATAGATTGAAAACTTAGTTTTTGCTAGCAGTTGCCGCTAGGGCCTCCCTGCCATTTCGTTAGTTGCAATCCGTGTCTGCACGCCGGGGTTTGTCCTAGTTGGGTCAGAGAGAGCAGCATATGTGCCTCCTGATGAGAGACTAATAAGTTTCGAAACCGGAAGGGGTGCTTGCTGCACTCTCTGATTGGACTAGAATAATGATGCGGCTGTAGTTTCGTGTTGCAACGAAATTAAAAATGGTTATTTATTTTTAAAAATAAAGAGGAATTAATTCTACACAATTTTAATTTCTCTCATTTTTTTTTTGCAAAATCAATATTAGGGTAGTACGTATGCGGTAAAGGCGCGAGCGTAAAACCTGATTGATGTTATAGCAATTGTTTTGTTCAATATCGACGCCATTTTCAACTTTTCGACAAAAATGGCCGGAACTAAAATTGTTCCAAATATGATTTCCTACAATTTTTTCGTGCGGTTGATATTTTTCGAGTTAAGCGGGAAAGTAGTAAAAAGGGGTGGAGCATAATTATTGAATCAAATCTTATTTCCGAGCCGCCCCAAATTTTATAATTCTAACTTTTAGGGAAGGTCAATAGTAGACAATTTTTTTTGCACAATTTTTTTACGCGCTCAATATATTTCGAGTTAAGGAGGAAAAGAGTGGTACCGGAGGGGAAGCATAATTATTTCATGGTCTCGTTTATTACTAATTTTACTACATAATTGTACACAAACAAAAATAAAGAGAATTATATTTGATACAATTTTTAAAACTTCCAATGAAACACCAACGAAACTATGTACATAAAAGACATAAATATGTAATAACCTATATACATTAAAATTTATTATTTTAAATTATAAATAAGCCACAATTTAATTTGAAAGATGATTTTATTAACGTTTCAAATTTCATTTCGGACGTCGTTACAAAATATTAATAAATCAAACACAAATGTTGCTTTGTAAAATTTTTTTCTAATAATTTAATTTAATCTAACTCATTCATATCGGCAATTCAGACATAATTATGCATTTTAAAGTATTCATTCGATCACATGAAATCAACTTTACCTCAAGAATATCCGTCACAAAAAAATCATAGCATGTGATTTGGTGATTTGTCTTTAAGTTGATACAGTAGCGATCAACAGGTAGCAATAAACGCGGTCCAAGATTGCGAAAGTTCTGCGAACTTTCTAAAGTGAGGCAACAGTGCGTCGGTAATTCGACACTGACAGTGACGTTTATACTATCAAAAACAATAATTTTTATACACATAGGCGCGAAATGCTGCCAAGTCAGTGACGTTCGATTTCTTGTTATAAAAAAATCGATTTTTAGTAGTTCCAAGATTACGCAAAATCTAGGCATGGGATAAAAAAGTTTATTTGAAGAAAGTGTATTTTTTGTCTTTTAATGGCGGTATAGGTTCTTTTATTCAATATTTTATCTAGTTATAGAGTAATTTCCAAAATTAGGCTCTGTACCGCCATTCTTTATTATATTACAAATATGTGTGCCAAATATCTGTACAAAATATTCAAAATTAGTGCCGCATTCTTGGAACGCGTTTGTTGCTACCTGTTGATCGCTACTGTTTGCTCTTTTAAAAAATTAAAATTATATAGAATTTAATTCTCTTCATTTTTGAATGAGCGCATTTTTGTCGTAAAACTAATAATAAACAAGATAATTCAATAATTATGCTCAAACTGCCACCATTTCCTCCCATAACTCGGAAAATATCGACCGCCCGAAAAAAATTCCTACTCTTTTTGTCGAAACGTTGAAAATGGCGGAGATATTGAGCAAAAACAGTTCTCGTTTAAAATCAAAATTTTAAATTTGCACTACCATTGACCCTCTCTAAAGATTAGAAAAATAAAATTAGGGGCAGCTCGGTATGTAAGGTCAAATGCTATCCCGACTGGGCTACAAGGTTCTATTAGAGGAAAGTAACCAAATATGGAATAGTGCCCTAATATGGAATTCCTTGATTTCTCCGAAAATATAAGTTGGAACCGCACTACAAGACCATCCTCTATTTCAGTCGCTCTCTTTATTATCGTATTCACACCTCTGTGTCAGATGCGCGAACGATACGTGTCGGACAGGCGCGTTTTGTTTTATCGTCTTGCAGAAAATTTCAAAGGTAAATATATTCAACGAGTATTATTGGTTATTATGCATGAATACAGACTTGTTATGTTATTGCGTATATCAATAGTACCTTTATTTTGATATTTTATGACCTTCTGTATGTTGATACTAGTTTGAACGAATGTACAAATCCAAATATGGACAGTCGTTGGTGCCCAATTATTTAATAGTGGATTAAGTGTAAGTGGGCTCATTATGATTGTGCTGGTCCAGAGTTTCATACATGGATCTGTGATGTCTGCAAGTGAATTAAGCTACTTCTTTCATTTTTCACAATTTTCTTATTTAAATTTATTTGATCTCAGATCTATATGTCTATTTTTGTTATTGATATGTTGGTTTATGCCTATATTCCATATATGGGTACCTATTCCATATTTGGTTACTCATTTGGGATTTTGTTTCTTTGTTCGATTTTTTTTTGTTAATTAAGATATTTAATAAAAGGCTTTTAATTACTACATAAAAATGTATGGCTGATGTGTCATAACATTAAATTGTTTTCATTTCTATAAAGGTATTATTTTATATCCCCAAAACAAAATGGTATTCAATAATTGGCGACTTTCTTCTACATTTTAGCTTTTGAAGCAAGCCAACTTCTTATAGAAATAACTGCTACAAACAAAACGAACAGTTACGCCCAATATAAATCGTTCTCAATAGGCAACGAAAGAGATGGCTACATATTAAATAAACTCGGAGGTTATTCAGGTGATGCGGGGGATTACATGAGAAGCCATCTCAATTCAAAATTTTCAACTATGGATGTGGATCTGGATAAAAATAATAGTAAAAATTGTGCACAAGAGTCAGGTAAGAAATATTTTTTATAATTATTGCTAAAACTAATTTTTTTTTATATTTCAGAGGGAGCTTGGTGGTACGTAGACGGTGTCTATTGTCATTATAGCAATCTAAATGGAAAATTTATGACTCTATTACTTCCCAAGGCATATAACGACCATGGACTAAACTATGGTGTATATGCATCTGATCATTTGGCAGGGTCAAGAATGATGATACGACCATTTGGAGAATAAAATTATTTTTCCGGAAAAAACAATAAAGAACATTTTTGGTAATATTGTATATGATATTTACGATTTCACAAAATTATATACAGTATGTCCCTGTAAGTTGTATCCATATGGAAAACCTTTTTATTATTAATTTTACGAAAAAAAGTTATTCTTTATAAAAAGCTCTGCATGGTCCAAAACCTAAGATTTAACCATCAAGTATCAAATTTTTTTAATATTATACCAGGTTTGTCAAAAAGTTTGAATTTCACTCAAGAGTAAAGTAGCTTTATTTTTCACAATATTGAAAATTGCTGTTATGAAAAGTTGTTTGGAATTAAAAACTGTATTCTAGTATGCAATTACATCCTTCTAATTGAAAATTTTTTTGAAGTTATACTTCTTTACGTGCGATATGAGGGTGAATTTTAATAGCATTAAAACCTTTGATCCCGCCGCAGTCGCATTACAACTTGATTGGATGTTCTGATTGGATGTTCAAATGACATGACAAAAATCATCCAATATGGCAGCTGTGGCACAGCTGTGGGACTGTGGTTTGGTTATGTATGGTTGTTGCGTTTTAAAATTTGTAGGAAGACAAACAACAAAAAAAAGTTAGTTAATGGTTATACTGCCTTTTGAAATAGTTTTCATATTATATTTTTGGACTTATTAATATAGAAGAGATGATTGTTGCATGCCAATGTGAAAGCCCATCAAACTGTGACTAGTATGAGTGCCGCAAAATTACTGATAAAAAACCTATTAGCTCGAAGGCGTAGAGAACTGTGGATAACAACAATCAACCGGGACGATCTACGATCTCGCTTATTCAAAGCTAAATAATCTTACACTGGTAAGTGTTTTAAAAATAGTTGATCAAATTTTGTTATGATATTTGAACACAGCTACTTTGCACGATGCAAGTGATTGCGAAATTTATTAGTCGTTATACGGGCCCTGATTGGGTGTTGAAATGATCTGTAAAGAATAAATAATTGTTCAATATGAAGGTAAACAAATGTATAATACCTATATTAGTTTTATTGTTGTGAGGACAGAAACAAAAAAGTTTATAATTGTAGTGATTTTTAAATAGTTTTTAAAACAACAGGTACGTAATAATTGTAAATGTATCATAGGTACCTACCTATTTGAACCTACCAAAATACATAGTATGTAATACTTTTATTTACATAATTTGATTACCATCAAAATTTCTATCAATATTCACCTAATATATTGTTTTCTTACTCTATGTTTTGTTGTATTTTTTCAATTCTAAATCATTTCAATTCAAAATCAAAATAATTTGATTTATATATTTCAAAAATGTCAAAAGTTTAATCCGTTTAGTTAGTCGATCTTCGCACATAATGACACACTGTCTCCGTGGCGAAGCGTTTAATGCGAGTGAACCCCAATACAACGCCAATACCAGCCGCGCTGGTAAGTTGGTTCGAATCCCAATAGAAACTTTTATTTTTTTATTTTTTTTATATATTTTATGATTGTAAGTATATTTATTATATCATTTTATTTTCAGAAAATACGTAGGTATTTAGTTAAAAGAATTTCCGACAATTAATGTTCAAAATTCATTTGTGGCATTTTTAATGTGTTTGTGTGTGTTTTATTCTTTTTTATTTAAATTTTTGCACTGTTTTAATAAAAATGTTTGAGAAGTAGTAAGTATGAATTAGTTTAATATTTAAATAAAATATAAATAAAAAGTACATTAATTTCGTTTATAATCATATAATCATATAATAGAAGTATAACTTCTTACGTGCGTACAAAGTACACACACATTATTTTTTTTTGAAAAATTATGGATAACTAAAGTTATTTTCAGTTATTTTAATTCAGACAACTTTTTTATTATTAATTTTACGAAAAAAGTGATTCTTAATAAAAAGTTCTGCATGGTTTAAAATCTAAAATACAACCATCTTATTATGTCAAATTTTATTAAATTTATACGAGGTATGTCAAAATATATGAATTTCGGTCAAGAGTAAAATTCGTTTATTTTTCACAATATCGAAAATTGTTATTATGAAAAGTTATTTAGAATTAAAAACTATGTTCCAGTATGTAATTACATCCTTCTAATTGAAATATTCTGAAATATAAAGGTACTTTACTTTTGATCTAAATTTATCTTTTTTGAAATACCTCGTATAAAATTGATAAAATTTGATATAAGATGGTTGTGTTTTAAGTTTTAGACCATCTAGAACTTTTTATTAAGAATTACTTTTTTTCGTAAAATTAATAATAAAAGAGTTATCAGAATTGAAATAACTGAAAAAATAATTATTAGAAGAATTTTTTTGCTTAGCAACAACATTTTTGTTTATTTAGTAATATTTTGTATTTTGACAACGGCACCCGATTTGGGCGTCGAAACGTTAATAAAATTATTTTTTTCATTTTAATTGTGGCTTATTTCCCATATAAATAATTAATCATAAAAATGCCACAAGGAAATAGCTTCAGAACAACATGAAAAAATAATGATAGTTATACGTAATTTTTCAAAAAAAAAATTTCAATTAGAAGGATGTAATTGCATATTAGAATATAGTTTTTAATTCCAAACAACTTTTCACAATAGCAATTTCCAATATTATGAAAAATAAAGCTACTTTACTCTTGAGTGAAGTTAAAACTTTTTGATATACCTCGTATAATATTTAAAAAATTTGATATTTGATGGTTAAATTTTAGGTTTTGGACAATGCAGAGCTTTTTATAAAGAATAACTGTTTTTCGTAAAATTAATAATAAAAAAGTTTTCCATATGGATACAACTTACAGGGACATACTGTATATACTAAAATATTTCTAATAATAATTTACTTAGATATAATTAAAATTGCTTCATACGCCAGTCAATGAGAGCAAGAACAGGATATTACCTCCGAATTCTATCCTACTGCATGGATTTTAATGAAATTTTGGGAATAGCCTCTACTTATTTCTTCATTCAAAGTCTACCCTATGCCGATGTGCGCTTTTATCTAGGGAGTGGTTCCCACCTCTTCTCGAAGGTGGAAAATTTGTTGATCAAACCAATCACGGCATTGAATAGAGAACCTAATTCTAAGCAAAAAGTGTTCTATAATTTTTTTTTGAAAACTCAATACTTTTTGAGTTATTCGTGGTTGAAAATTTGCCATTTTCATTGAAAAATGTCACCCTTTTAGACGGTTTTTAAACTATAAAATTTTTTGTAGTTTATAAAAAATCAAAGAAATTCATCTCCTCATAAATCTTCTAGTTATAATACAAAAAGAGACATGGTAGGTGAAAAGATATTTTTTGTGGTGCATGCTCAAATCGATGTATTCAACTTAAAATAATAGAAAAATGGTCAAATTTAAGGTTATAATGCTATCAATATCTTTTATAGTGCTTGACAAGACCTTTCAAACAAACACTGTTAAACGTCGATTACATTCAAACTAAGCGATATATAGTGCAACAAAATTGATGGCTAATTTATTTTAAGATAAAATGCGACGTGGTTTTCGAAAAGAATAGGATCAAATTTAATGATAATGCGGATTTTTGAAGTTCCTTAAAAATCTTCCATTTTCTATATTTAACTCGAAAATTATAAAGAAATACAGTATTAATGGAAAAAACAAAATTTTTACCTCAAAAAATTCTTTCTATATCTCTTTTCTTATCTCTTATCATTTTCGAGAAATGGAGAAAAAGGAAGATTTAAAAAAAAAATTTAAAAATGTGTTCTATAATTTCATCTTATTTTTTTCAAAAACCATTCATTTTCAACCCGTCCGACTTTCAAAAACTGTGCATTTATATTCTTGTGGATGAGGGGTTAAACATACTTCTCACTGTTTCTTAAAATACATTATTTATCAATTTTTTTCCACCATTTAGTTTGAATGTAATCGACATTTAACAGTGCTCGTTTTAAAGGTCTTTGCAAGCACTATACATCGATTACACCGATCCACTGATTTGAACATGCTCCAAATAGATCTCTTTTCACCTACCTTATCTCTTTTTGTATTATAACCAGAAGATTTTTGAAGAGATAAATCTGTTTGATTTTTATAAACTGCAAAAAAATTTTTATAGTTTTTTTCGTAAACTGCATAATTTTTACGGTATTCCCACAAAACCGTCTGAAAAGGTGACATTTTTTAATGAATATGGCAAATTTAGTTCAGAGAAATAAGAAAAAAATAACCTGTTGGTGACACAATTCCCTCCAGGACGAAACAAAATTTTTTGAGTAGTATGGACATCTATAATAATAAGCTATGTTTCCTGCAGCCGGTTTTGATGATATAGGTACTTAGCTATAAACAAATATAGATCAAACAAGCTGAAAATGCGAGCCTTATCATAACGAAAACTTTGTTTATATACGTATTTAAATTCATAATATGGACAATTGCTATTACGAAAAGTTAATTAGAATTAAAAATTATGTTTTAATGTGCAAATAAACATTCTAATTTAAATGTTGTGAACTACACTCCGCGTCATAGAAAACGGGCACCCCAAAAATGGGCCATTTTTCATGTCTCGTATCTCGTAAACCTGTGGTCCGCTTTAATTAATTTTTTCAATATCTTATAGCTTTATTCTTCAACAGTATCGCTGTATATAGTAATAATGTTGTTGCTAAACAGGTAAATTTTCATTATATACTTACCGGGTGTATCAATCAAACTGTGTTTTTTCCTTAAAGTTTGCAACACCCTGTGAAATATTCTAGTATTTATAAAACACTGAAATTAAAGCCCTACAATAGCCTCAGGTTTTCTTAACATTCTGTTTCATGATTCATTCGCTTATGTTGGATAGTACAAAAGTTATTAGGTACTTTAATAATTAGACATGGTCTTTATCAGTACAGGGTGTTTCTAAATGCGAGAACCAGTGCGACAAACTTTAAGGGGTAATTCTGCATTAAAAAATAATGACAGTTTGCTCTACAATCGTATGCCCGCAAATGCTTCGTTGCCGAGATACGGGATGTTGAATTTTTTCTTACAAACTGACGATTTATTTATTGCTTAGAAATTGGTTGAGATATGCAAATAAAATTTGGTGGGTTTCATGACGTAGTTATTGCACATTTTTTGACATACAATTAAAAATTTTATATTCACCATTGGCGTGCATACGTGAATATAAAATTCTTAATTGCATGTCAAAAAATGCGCAATAACTATTTCTTAAAATCCACTAAATTTCATTTGCATATCTCAACCGGTTTTAATGCAATAAATAAATAGTCGGTTTGTAAGAAAAAATTCAACATCCTGTATCTCAGAGGCGAAGCACTTGCGGAGATATGTTTATAAAGCAAAATGGTCATTATTTTTTCATGCAGATTTACCCCTTAAAGTTTGTCGTAGTTATTTAGAAACACCCTGTACTGATGAAGCACATGGCTTGTTGTTAAAGTACCTAACTTTTGTATTATCCAATATAAGCGAATGTATCAATAAACAGAATTTTAAGAGAACCTGAGGCTATAGTTGTATTTTAATTTCAATATTTTATAAATGATCGAATATGCCACAGGGTGTTGCAAACTTTGAGGAAAAAACACAGTTTGATTCGTACACCCGGTATACAATCAAAATTTGCGTGTTTAGCAACAATATTATTGCAGCGATATTGTTAAAGAATAAAGCTATAAGATATTGAAAAAATTACTTAAATCGGACGACAGGTTTAGGAGACACTTGACATCAAACATGGCCCATTTTTTGGGGTGCCCGTTTTCTATGACGCGCAGTGTATAAAGATACTTTACTCGAAATTCATATTTTTTATATACCTCGTATAAAATTAATAAAATTTGATTCGTGATAGTTGCATCATAAATCTTAGACCAAGAAGAGCTTTTTATGAAGAATAACTTTTCTTCGTCAAATTAAAAATACAAGATTTATAAATGAAAATGATGTATGGTATCCTTAATTTGAGAAAATTCGTCAAATATTATAATTTTTTATTCCAAACAACATTTTAAGAACAATTTTCAAATATTGTGAAATATATAATATAATACATAAAGATACTTTTTACTGATGAACTGTAGTAGTAGGTACTTATGGAACAGTCTATTTAACATTAAAGGGGAGGCCGTACACTTACTCGTACAAACCTTTTGAAAGTTATTAATACATTATTGCTTTCAAAATATACTCAAATTGTAGTTTTATACATTTATTACACATACTATTTTATATAATAATTAAATTCACTATAAAATGTCATTTATATTTTATTAATAATAATATTAATACCTAAATAATTTAAAATTTAGTTTGACATTCACGAAGTGTCAAACTCAAATGTAAATAATAACATTTGCTTTGCTTAACAAATTTAAATTAAAAAAGTAGCCTACTTCCTAATCAAAGATTTCAGCTGACGTTTAGTGCCTGGTAGGAAATAACCGGATTGTGACGTCACATTTTAGTTTTTGAGGTCGATTATCTCGAAGACGGTTAGAAATATCAAAATGCGGTTTTCAGATTTGGATTCAGAAGATAAAACTACATAAGAATCCATCGATACATCTGCTCTAACTATTGCAGGAGCGGCGACGCAATAACACACAGACTTTTGCAAATTTATAAACGAAAAGTTTTCATTGAAAACGGTAAATTTTCGCTTTTTTCGTCTATTACCAAAAAGTTAAGCATTTTAAACAAATTTGAGAGTAAGAAACTCATAAATAGTATAAAAAAAAATTCAATATGGCGTTTTCTGAATATGTCTATCCTTATTGGTTGCATAGAAAATTGCAAAACAAATCATAAATTTTGAGTTTATACATATAAATATTCATAACATTTAAAAATTAACTAGAACCTTCTTATTACACGGAATGCTAAGCCAAGCCGCACACCAAAGAAACATGAAACGAAAAACATAAAACATGAAACGAAAAACATGTTTCATGAAACTAAAACACTGCTAAACAAATCTCAAAGTCCTCCTACCAATGAAACGAGTGTGATTCATGCTCATGACACATTTTTATTTTCGGAGAGTTTCATAAATGGCCGGACGTATATTTGTTTAGCACTGTTTTATTTCCATGAAACGTAATTTACGTTTCATGTTTATTTGATGTGCGGCCTGCCTATGAGTTCTGGTGCTTCAATCATACCCGAAATTTCAAAGCAATTGGTCAAATAGTTTTAAAGTTATTTAATTTGTTTATCCCAAAATAATTTTTTTGCAACTCTATAAGTCAGAAAATGATGAAGTTACAGTAACACTTTGGATAGTTTATGAAAGAAGATTTACACTATTAATTTAATTTAAAAAATGACAAAAAATATTTCTAAATATTGCAAAATTATTTTGAAAGAACATGTGAACTAAAAAAAGGGAGGGCTAACTTTGTTCCTATTTGTCCTACGACAATTGTTTTTCTTTCTCAATGTGTATAAAAATTCAGTCTTTCTAAATATGAAATAGTATATTGTACAACAAGAGAAAAAAAGGACATATTTCTCACGAGCGCAGAAGTTTGTTGGCACGAGCCGAGGCACGAGGCGAGTTCCGCAAATCAAGCGAGAGAGAAATATGTCATTTTCTCTCGTGTTGTACACTGTACTTTTTCTATGGATGCGTTTTTGTCAAGAGTTCAAACTTCAAAATTATATAATTTAGGTGCTTTTAGGTATATTCATGGGCGTCCACAGGGAGGGGCAGAGGGGGTCAGCTGCCCACCCTAGAGAGGACGAGGCGAGTGTAAAATTGGTGAATAAGCAATATACAAAAATACAAAGGTGTAACTTAATCTTGATTTTCAATGCAACCACTCTATATCTACATTCTAGCTGGGATGAAAAAACCACATAAACTTAACAAAACTTTAATGCAAATTTGAAATCTGCTATTATTTTATTTACCTAATATTTTTTAAATCTGCAAGCAACAGCAACCACCCCTGAATTCGTATTTTCTTTCTATTCGAATTTTTTCCACTGTGCGTCACACAGATTAAATTTAGTTGTGAACGATTTGAATAGTTTAAATGAAGTGCGAAATACTATTGCAACTATTAAAGATACAACCAATTTCTTCCGTGAATCAGTATTAAGAAGGAATATGATAGCAAATATCCCTAGCCTCTGTGAAACACGGTGGTTCGAGAAATACAAGGTAATTAGGGTTTTTCGAAAAAAATTCATTGAAATTGTATAGGCCTTGCAAACCCTATCCGTTGAAGGAAATTTGGTCACTAGAAAAACATCTTATCAGTTGCATTATGTGGCATGCAAGTCAGGATTTATCGTCGCTGTCATTGTGATTGCAAAATATTCCGAATAACTAGAGCCTATAGTCAACCGCGTACAATCTGCGTAAACTAATGTTTTAAAGGTAGCGGAACATATTCGTCAAATCATGGATATTTTAAAAACACAGACAGAACGCAGAGAATGTAACAAACACTTTATTGAATGAAGCCAATAAGGTAGCCGAAGAATGCGGTTTTGAATTATCTACCCCTAGAACTGTAGACAAGCAACAGCATAGAAGCAATCATCCAGCTGATACGCCTAGTAAATACCGAAGGCGATCCATGATTCTTTCGTATTGTCTCTAGAGACACGGTTTCCGAAGAAAATACGCCAGCCTTCGCTCTGAGTCTTCTGCATTCCAAGCATTTTTCAAAAATTGATTTAAATGGCCATAAATTAGAACAACTGAGACAATCCTTAAACCACTATGAAATAAATGGAATAGATGCAGAGCTAGAAGTATGGGTAAAACATTGGAATAAAAAACGCCTTAATAATGAGTTAGACATCTTCAACACCCTTGAAATTTTTGAACTGGTTCGAGCGTCCACTACTTTTTATCCGGTAACAAAAAAATTGCTGGAAATTCTCGTAACATTGCCTTGCACTACGTGTACAGTTGAGAGGTCGTTCAGCAGTCTTCAAAGAATAAAACGTGGTTGCGGAGTACAATGGTCGAAGATTGCCTTAATGGGTTAGCTCTAATGAGAATTCATCGAAAACAAATATTACCAAAAAAGAAAGAGTTTGTAGAGAAAGTTTTACAAGAATTTACAATTGATCCGCGTAAATTGTTGTTTGAATAATAGTGTTTAGGAACAGACAATTTATCTTGCTTCACACATTGAAGGCTTATCCAGGAGGAAATAAACTTGTTAAATTTGCATCACGTTTTTGTAAAAATCATTAATTTTTTTTTAATATTTAATATATATTTACTTTGCTTCATTTTTGTATGAAATCATTGAGTTATAATTTTGGCTCCAAAAACGTTATTTTCAAAACTTTTCGTAGGAAACCCCTTCACCCTCACCCTCTCTGAAGACTCTCAATTTACATCTATATTTATTATTGCTTATCTAACCAATTTTTTTATTTCTTAAATCTGCCCTCCCCTAGTTTTGATCCTGCGGACGCCCATGGGTATATTATATGCCTAAATTGAAATAAAATGAATACTTATATGTATACACATAGGTATTTAATATTCTTAATATTTATATACTTTATTTATTTAAAATTATAATTTACAGTTGAACAGTCTTAAAAGGTAATTTTTGATAAGTTTTGACACGTTTGAACACATTTTATTTAACAAAAATAATTGTGTTTGTACTGTGCATGTTACCATGGAAATGACGATCATATGTATGTAAACCGGCGGTGAACCCGTGAGAAAAAATATTTCTCACTGCAATGGCCGACTTTTCTTACTGCCTGAGAAATTGTTCATTTTGAATGTATGTAAGTAGTGAGAGAAGTTGCACATTGTATAGCATCCATAGAAAAAAATAATTTTTCTACAAGTAACGGTTAACAAGCTATTCTTATTATTTATAATTAAGCAAAAAATCGAAATGTTTTTGCAAAATAATTTTACACTGTTTAAAATTACTTTTTGTCATTTTTTTTAATTAAGTTAATAACATAAAAATGTATACCATTTTTATGTTCTAAGTTAAATACTTCGTCTATGTTCTAAGTTAATAAAATAAATATTCCTGTTTTATAAACTGTCCGAAGTATTACTGTAGCCTCATAATTTTCTGACTTATAGGGTTTGAAAAAAAAAAGTAAATTTGGGAAAACAAATTAAATAAAACTCATACAGAAGTAAAAACTTCAAGTTGTACACTGGTATAAAATTGTTTAAACAACTCATACAGAAGTAAAAACATCAAGTTGTATAAACAATTGTATTGTTGTTGTATTGTTGTATTGTTTAAACAATTTTATACCAGTATAAAACTTGAAGTTTTTACCTCTGTATGAGTTTTTTTGAACTATGCTATACAGTCGACTATTGGGATTTTCCCATTGATTTTATTTTTAAATTAAAAAACTTTTAAACTATTTGACCAATTGCTTTGAAATTTAAAATATATTTTAATCACAAGAAGTCTCAGCATTCCGTGTAATAAGAAGGTTCTAACTTAATTTTTCCATAAGTTATAAACATTTATAAAATCTCAAAATTTATGATTTATTTTGGAATTTTCCAAGAAACAAAAAATAAGGATAGACATATTCAGCGAAAGCCATATTGAAGCTTTTTATATAATTTATGATTTTCTTATTCTCAAATTTGTTTAACCCGCCGTTACACGCGTCTTCTATTGTGACGTGGTTGCACGCGTATGAGCGTCGCCCTCACCTACATAAATTCGACTTATTTCGAGGAAGAATGAATGTCAACATGTAGAAATATAAAATGGGTTGTACTCACATATTATAGAAAGTCTCGTAAACCAATTTTTTTTAATAAGTTAACAAAACAAAAGTAAAAATAATATAGATCAAAAGCAAATGTTCTTAATTTTCAATTTCCGCAAGCCACTTAAGAAATTAACGTCTTTACGCGAATTCATTTTACTAAAAATACAAATTAAAATTAACAACTGTTCTGAAGCTATTTCTTTGTGGCATTTATGTAATTTAACTATTAATATTTTGTATTTTGATAACGACGTCCGAGGTGGAATTCGAAACGTCAATAAAATCATTTTTCAAGTCAAATTGTGGCTTATTTCCCAATTAGAATAGGTAAATTTAAAAATGGGTTCCTAACCAGTGGCGCACCTAGAATTTTCCTCTGGGGGGGAGGGGGGTTTGCTTGGGTACCGAAAGTTTTTTGTATTATTTGTGAAAGACAAGTTACATTTTCCTACTTTCTTTTATATATATTTCTATATGCTCTGGGTGGGATTTTAACCCCCAAACCCCCCCTCGTTGTGCCACTGTTCCAAACCTAATCCAAACAATAATATTTTAATTAAACCTACCTAAATATTAAATAAAAACCTAAAAGTTTCTTTGAGATAATAGAAACGTGATTTCACTGTGATTGCACGCGCAGTGAGGAATTCCCTCACTTGAAGAGGGATGTCTCTTCTTTCAACTATCACACAGCACACTGACCGCCTGAAATATTCTATAACTTTTTCATACCCTCTCATGAATCATGCTAAAGGCATTCCTGGGTGCTTAAGGTTATCGTATTAGTTTACACAATTTTATTGATTATAAACAAATATGGTGAGGGATTCCCTCATAGCGCGTGTAATGGCGGGTTAAAATTCCTCCCTTTTTAGTAATAGATGAAAAAAGCAAAAATTTACCGTTTTTTATGTTCATTTGTTTATAACTAAGTATATCATCAAAATCAGCTGAAGGAAATATTCATATAGATCTCCATACTACTCAAAAAATTTGGTTTCGGCCTGGAGGAGGATGAGTCACGAGAAAAATCTTATTTCACTGGACTAATTTTCAACCACGAATGAATCCCAAAGTATTCCAAAAAAATTGAGTTTTCAAAAAAAAATATACACTAGTTTTTGCTTAGAATTAGGTTTTTTAGTAACTTTTGTGGTTATTTTTACCTAAAGGGGTGGGAACCACCTCTAAGATCAAAGCGCCATAGGATATAGGATAGACTTTGTTTCTTGAGCTATTCCCTACAGTGAAAATATCAACTAATTGATGTAGTAGGATGGAATTCGGAGTCAAATACTCTCACTGACTGCACTATGACTGTTATAAAACATTTTCATAATATAAGAAATACATTATAAAACTCAAGATGTTGTTTTATTTATAAATACCCATAAGAACTAATTACGCTATTTGTCTGTCGCCAACGGTGACAGATGTGTTAAACAGCTCCTAATTCTGCAAATTATCTGAAGTTTATTTCCGCCTGTATCAAGAAATGCATTTCCTGTATCAGGAAATAAACTTCTGGAAATGATGGAGAAGAAGATACAATGATGAACTCCAGACAATATATGGAGATGAAAACATAGTACCCTACATTAAAGCAAACAGAATACGATGGGCGGGTCACGTGCTAAGATCAAGTGACGAAAGACTTCTGAACGCCATATTCTGGGAAAGGCCCGATGGAAAAAGGTCAGTTGGTCGCCCAAGAAATAGATGGAAGGACGCAGTAGCCAGTGATCTACGCAAAATGGGAGTACAGCAATGGGAAATAGCTGCGCAGGACCGACAACAATGGAGGGAAATAGTAAACGCCGCCAAGACTCACATAGAGTTGTAGAGCCAAATGATGATGATGATGATGATGATGAAATGTTAAACTAGAAAATCAAGGTTTAAAAGGATACAAAATGATGAAATCAGACATATCACAGGGTCAAGTCAACTATCAGAGATGAAATTCAAAGGAAACAACTAATCTGAAACGTATAAAGAAGAAATCTGTAGAAAGAATGGACGACGCCAGGTTGCAAAAACAAATTTGAAAATGGATGCTAAGGGAAAATTGAAAAAGTGGAAAGGTGAAAAAATCCTGACTAGACGGCATTCAGAAGGCAGTATCGGAAAGGAACCTTCACCCTAGCGAATGAAATGAGCGACGAAGCTGGAAACTAAAAACTGGAAGTCGGAGAACGCTATAAATACCCGGATAATAACTCTTAATTAGTATATAGCTAGAAACTTAGGGCCGGTATTTCAATAGCTACTTAAGCTTTTGCTTAGCTAAGCCTGTGTCAAAAGTTAAGGAAAAGCTTAAGCCGGGTGCCGTATTTCCATCATTTCCTTAACTAAACTGATGCTCAACTGTAAAGTTAATTGGTTTGGTACCTCTGAATACGTCAAAATGCCAGAACTAACTGTTCTGAGGTAAAAACCACTACTGTTGTCGTTTAATTTTATATTGTCATCTGTATCAATGTCAATTACTTAATTTTGTGTACATGGTACATGTGTTGTTAGTTTATTGTCTATATTTTCTCTGGTTATATTTTTATTGTTATTTTGCATAAGCAATAGATCCGTCTTTGTAATTTTGTTTATTGGATATATTCCTTAAAATGTCAAATTCGAATGTAAGTTTATTTTTGTAAAATAAATATACCTACCAAGCATTCGATAAATAAATAATTTTCATATGCCTACACCTTCCAAAAGTAGTAAGAATTTTAATAATGGTTATTACGATTAATAAATTAATAGATTTATAGATTATTATTTAATAATCTAATAATAACGTTATTACTCAAAACTTGGCTTTCAAAATAACTCTCTAATTAATAATTTATAGAAATAACCTCAAAAAACAGAAAACAAATTTTAAGCAAAGGCTTAAACCAACTCCCGCGCGAGCTTAAAATTATTTGGTTTAAGCCTAGGCTTAAGCCTCAAATTGGAGTGGAAATACAGGCATCTAAGCTTAAGCAAAGGCTTAAAGTAAGCTTTGGCTTAAGTGAGGTTGGAAATACCGGCCCTAAGTCTTAGTTTTGCAAAATATACCTACTCCTCCACTTGTACGAGATAATCCAGTACCGTATTTCTGTAGAGAATCCTGCTCTATATGCAGCAAGTATATCTTTGAAGTATTGTTCTTTCAATTAATACGCCACACTTAATAGGCCATTAAAGCGGTCCTTTTAGAGTGTTCACTAAAAATGACATCAAATGTTTGGGCTTCAGGAAATTCGGTTTTTCTTGTCAGGTTTTCCAGATTGTAATATATAAAGACTACACCAACATATAAGCTGCAATGTCAAAAAAGGCTGATCAAACGAATGAACGAAAGAAACAGGTTATTTAATCCCCGTTTAGCCTTAAGCCTCTTCAGGTACTAGAAACTCCTTTTCAGGAGTGTATGGACTATACTGACTAGGTCAGAAGTGTGGATATTAGAATATTGTAAGTGGAAAAGCAAAACTGCTAATGAAGCGGGGTCTTTAGAAGGTGGTGTTGTTGTTTAGAGCAAAAACTGTAAAGGTTAAAGGAGAACTGTTGCCATGAACTTGCCCAAACCAGCGAAGACGCCTAGCCGCCACTAATCGGGAACGGCTCTTGGATTCAGCGTGTAGGGATGCAGCTTTCGTTATCTGCGATGTTTTAGGGGAATTTGCTCTAGAATTTCGTAATACTCATCAGGAAGTTCGTTTCTGGCCAATTGTAGAAGATTCGCTGGAGATAATGAAACTTTGTTCTTGGGAATCCTGGTGAGTGTGTGACCTTGCCAGTTGCAAGGGATTTTTGGAATATTCTTAGCTCTAATGATTGTACCATTAATCGTTCGTGTTACATATTTGTTGTTGAGAGAGCGGATTCTCTCTTTTATGGGGGAAATTTTTGCGAGTGGGTGTACTAACACCTCCAGTGCCTCCGGAGGCATTTTCTTGGGATATTGTGCTTACAACCAAGCATGGTGTTATTGTGTCTGTGGTTGAGTGAGGCATAGAGATAAGCTCTTTAGTCGATAATAGGCCTTATGTATGATTTGTAGGTGTGTAGCAGAGTCTTGCTTGATGTGCCTCCAAATCTTCCAGATTGCGCTACAAGGATTTTATCTCTATTCCTTACCTTATTTAAGGTGTTTTGGATATGAAGATCCGTTTCTAATATATAGCTGGTAATACCCGAGGTCCCCTTCGATGAAACTGACAAGGCTAACCTAATATCTAATGTAACATAAAATCTAACACCAATTCTCCAGACTCCTCTGATAGAAGTACAACCACTACCTATTTTTCAACTGGTATTGCTTGTTCCCACTCCATGCTCAACATACCAAACATACCAAAACAATGGTTACTCTCCACCTTTTGTGCTATCCCTAAAAATACAAACGCTAAAGATTGCAGTGAATATAGAACAATGTCATAAATAAGTCACATTCTCAAATTATTCTTGAAAATAATACATGGTCGTATAAATAAAAAACTGGAAGAAGGAATAGATGATAGTCAGTTTGGGTTCAGAAACGGACTAGGAACCAGAGAGGCGTTATTTGCTTTTAATACGTTTGCTCAAGAGATGTATGGACATGAATGTGGATGTGTTTGTTTGTTACGTTGATTCTGAGAAAGCATTTGACAATGCATAGGACACGAAAAATTAGTCCAAATTTTTTAAAGAAGCATTACTATCTCAAAGTGAAGGAATATTAATTAACTGAAGATCTATTAACAACATAAGATATGCAGATGACACCGTGATTATGGCAAGCTCAGCCGAACAACTCCAGTTACTACAAAACAGTTTCTGTGAAGAACATGGACTAAAAATTAATATAAAAAAACCAAATACAGGATAATAACTAAGAAAACAAACATACAAACAAACATACATTTAGGAAAAGTACCGATAGGCAGGATTGATAAATACAAACACCTAGGAACCTTAATTTCAGAGAAAAATGATCAAACAACAGAAATACGGACCAGGATAAAAATAGCAAGAAATGCGTTTGTAAAATTGAAAACAAATCTCTGCAAAAAAGACAAAAATGTCATTAAAAAAAAATGAAAAAAATTAAATACTTACTGCGACCAAAGGTACAGCGAGTTAAAATGAAAAAGTCATCAAAATTGATTTTTCGCATTTTTGCATAAAATTTGATTTTTGAACATGTTCCTAGATAAAACTAAACTTCATATTTGGATTCAACGACCTTGAAAATATAAAGAATGACCAATATTTGCCATTCACCTATTACGGCCGCTTTTGCGATTTCTAAGCCTCAAATTAGGGGTGTGCCACTCGCCTAAAATCATTACTATTACCGCCTCTTTCCACAATCAAGGAGCATTTTTAATCTGATCGCAGCATTAATTAGATATGTCAACTTGACAATTGCTTTTCTTAGAAGCTCTTTTAACTTTTATTGTCCTATTATTAAATCAAATCCAGGAGCTTTTTCGGGTTTAAATTATACTTGATTTCTTTTATTGCTTCTTCTACAGTTACTAGCATTATGTTCTCTTCTTCTTACAAATTGCTGCCCTGTAATGCTTTTTCTTCGTGCTGATGCATTCTGCTTTTTGTTTTCTGCTTCTAGCCCAAGTGCCATTTTCTTTTTTATGAGTGGTATTTGCATCATTAGTATTTTTAATCCTTTGGTTGCCTAAATAGATAGTGACTAATCTGTGGATCTGGCATTCGTTAAGTTGTTTAGGTATGTCCTAATGGATTCTTCTTTAAATTCTTTATTTTTTTTTAGTTTTTGGGTGAGACTGTTTACATTTTTTTTTGTCTTGAGAAGCTCTACTTTGGAACCATTTTCTTCTTGCTTTCTGTTTTTAATATATGTAGCAACATTCTAATTTCTTCAGGGTAGTTGTATCCTTTTAGGCGTCTTTTGATGTCTGGAAGACACTCTCAAGATATTCTTTGGATGTCTTTATTGAACTGATCAACTTTTTTTTCAATGTCTTTTACGGTTCTAAGAGGTACGTTTAAATTAATTGTTTCTTCTAGCATTTCTCTAAAGCTTACCCTATCGGTGTACTTATTCGTTAGCGAAGGGTTATTTTCTTTATGTATTATGTTCTTGCTCAGTATTAGTGTTATTGCTGAATGGTCAGAACATAACTTATGGTACAAAATAAAAAATTTTTAAGCCGTTTACTATTTAAAATCTATCATTTTATATAAAAATTCGACATTTCTTTTGTGTTACTTTAGGTTTGTCTGTGTATATCACTATAGTCTGAGAGATAGAAGCGGATTTTGTCCGTGATAAGTAATATGAACAAACCATATGGAGATATGTTGAATCAGTTGAGTATATGACTTCCCCTACGGGCGGAAACCAGAGTGGGGGACGAGGGTAGTTATAAGGGGTCAAACTTTATAAAAGCTGCGTGGTGGCGGGCCGGGGTGAATATAAAAATTATAAGGGGTTTTTGTGACGCTCATTACCGAGATAGTGCTCCAAAATCTGGTGATAAGTAGATCATTACGGAACTGAGAAATTCTCCAGCGGCCGAAAGCTGCGTGGGGACAAGGGGTGGACAGGGGTGAATTAAAAAATTATAAGTGTTTTTTGTGACGATCGTCCTTATAATTTTTATCTTCACTACTGGCCACCACCCCTTTGTCCTCCACGCAAAGTTTAGCCCCTGTAAATTTGGCTTAGTTAGGTACGTCATGATCTACTTATTTCCAAATTTTTGTGCACTATCTCGATCATGAGTGTCACAAAAATATAATAAAAACCGCGACTTTGCTCCCGTATAACTACCCTCGTCTCCCAATCTGGTTTCCGACCGTAGGGGAAAGTCATGTACCCAACTAATTCAACATATTACCGTATAGTTTGTCCATATTACTTATCACGAACAAAATCCGAAATCCCAGCTCTTGGACTATAGTCCTGGATCGCGCGTACCAAAAAAAGTTCATTAATAGTAAGCTAGAAATTTTTTAATAGCTTAACGGTGTCTAGTCGGAAAAAAATTGATGAATGGGAACACTGGAACAGGGGAATTTTTATTTGTGGAACAGGTTAAAAATTTGGAACGTCAGACTACGAAAACGTTCCAGTACCATTTCATTACACTCTCATGCAAAAATCAGATTGGTGTTTATCACCAACTGGGCATTTTAATGAAAGGAACACGAAAAACATGTCAAATGACAGGAATCGTGTTGGTTAGTATAAGCAGTTTGATTTTTGCATGAGAGTTTAATGAAAGGGTAGCAAATCAACTGGATGTTCTGTCCGACAAAATACATGGGACGTTTTCGTAATCTGACGTTCCAAATTTTTAAACTGTTCCACAATTAAAACTTCCCCTGTTCCAGTGTTCCCGTACATCAAAGTTTGTCCGAATAGACACCGTTAAGCTATTAACAAATTTTCAGCTTGCTATCTACTACCAATAATTAATAGTTGCACGAAAAAAATTAAAGTAATTAATATAATACATAATACATTAAACAACTTTTCGTCGTCTCTTGTACTATTATTTATATTAACTGTATTTTAAGTACGTTGTAACATTAAAATTCCAACCCAGCAGCTCTAATATAGACCCCAACTTATCAAAAACATTCTACAAACGAAAAGTTCAAAAATATTTAAGAAAATTGAATTCTGCAAATCAGATTTAAAGCGTTAAAAAGTTCGGGATAAGTATGAAATTTATATTCAAAGGTTGTGCCTCTTGAATTTGGGTAATTGAATCAAATAATTTAAGGGTACATTTACAGTTCTTGAAAGATTCACCATTTAATTGATTTTGGAAGTGAATACTTAATATGTTGCTATAAACTGCTGAGTTTATAAATAAACATAAAGTTTTTTAGGTCAAATAAGATTTATGCTCGTAGATCCGCAAGTTGAGATATACTTCTTCTTCTTTACATGTCATCTCCGCGACGAAGGTTGGCAATAATCATTGCTATTCTCACTTTCGACACTACAGCCCGAAAGAGTTCAGTTGAGCTGCATCCAAACCATTCTCTGAGATTTCTCAGCCAGGACATTTTTCTCCTACCTATGCTGCGCCTTCCTTGAATCTTTCCCTGCATAATTAATTTTAGGAGTTCATATCTGTCACCACGTGTTATATGACCCAAGTATTGAAGTTTTCTTATTTTGATGGAATCCAGTATCTCCCTGCTGTTCTGTATTCTCCTTAGTACTTCCTCATTGGTCACTCTGTCTGTCCAGGAGATTCTCAGCATTCTTCGATACGTGAGATTCGTGAGATACTTCTTGAGATATACCATCGCATCATAAACAAAATAAATTATAAAAGTCAAAGTTTTTCAACCTAATAAAAATATTTAAAAATATTTTTAAAAGATATTTAATTGAAAAAACTAATGGGCCATTTTCCTGGTAACACCTCCGTGGCTTCTAAAAATTGCAAGCCAGATGGATGCTGCAATGAAGACACACGGGAATTCTAAAATTTGCAATTCACAACCCCGTCTGCACAGCTTGGTAAAATTCCAACGGAAAATGGACATACTTACTCGAAAGAAGTAATACTAATAGAAAATAAAAATGTATACCAGTTTTATTCAGTTACAATGCGAATGCAAAACTGTCTTAATTTTCACTTAGTCCAGAGAGCGGAAACCAGCACTCTAAATCGACGCTTTTCGCCTCTTTTTAGATAGAGGTATCATCAGAGGCATAGGTTTGCTGTTCTCTGCCCCAAGTGAAAACGGCCCACGAGCAAGTCCTTGCATTGCAACTGACGTTATGGTAGTATGTGCCTAGCGACATCTGCTAAAAAGTATAAGTCAAAGTTTTTCAACCTAATAAAAATATTTTTCTACAACCGTGTTAAAAATGCAATTTTTAGCACTCCATACGAGCGTTAAAAATGTTACTTTAAGGCACAAGTGCTTTAAAATTTTTAGGGCACTGCAGTTCATATTGACCGTATATAGGGGAGTGCATTTAGATTTTCACTTCGGAAAAAATCAAACAAGATAAAACTTTTTGTAATTTCATTAAGAAATGTTTAATAAACAACATATCAAAAAGTTCTACTCGAGAAGTGGGTGCTTCATTTTTTATTAAACAAATGAACAGCGAAGTTAGATGTTTTTTTAAATAACTCCGAAAATATAATTTTTAGAAAAAAACTGACTTGACCATTGAAAAATTCAGAAAATTTTACAAAAAAAACCTTATATAAAGATTTTTCTAAAATTAAATCTCTAGCTTCTGTAATTTTTTATTTATAACGCTAAAGTCACCCTTCTCACACACATTGGCGCAATGTAAACTAGCGTTGGAAGAAGTGCATGGTTGAGTTTTTTTAATGTAATTCTTTAACTAATGGATCAAAAGAAATTTTACAAATTGGACATGAAAGAAGATAAAATAAGCTATCTTATGGTTGTAATAAAAAGAAATAAAATGTATGGACATAAGTACGGTGTGGGCGGAAAGTGAGACTTACATGAATTTTGTTTAAAAATGATTTAAAAATGTGTAACTAATACAATTTTACTTACAAAGCTCTCAAATTTGCACAACTTACCTCTCAATCATCTTAACAAACGATGTTTCATTCAAAAAAAAAATCTCAAAAATTTAATTCAAATAATACGCTGTCTCAAAAAATGTAATTTTTGAAAACTTCGTAGTTCTACAGAATTCCCACCACTTTAAGACGGTATTACTCAAGTTTGAATAAATCTAATACAATTTTTTTAATATTTTTTTAAAGCCTAGGATGCAATCTTTATAAAACTGAATTATTTTAGATTAAAAATGAAATAAACAATTTCTTTTTGAGAAAACTAAGAAAGATAACAAAAATGTAATACAAAAACCGAAAATTACCAGCTGAAAAAATGTATATACAGAGTGATCAAAACTTTTTTCTGTAAAACTTACCTAAAATTAATTTAATAATAAGCTTCAAAAATAATAAATGTTAAACAAAAAAATTTTTTTTAGCTCTTATACAGTATGTCTGCGTAACTTGGAACCTATTGATAACTTTTTTAATATCAGTTTTACGAAAAAAAGTTATTCTTTATAAAATACTCTGCATCGTATACAACATAAGATACAACCATCAAATATCAAATTTTGTTAATTTTGTACGAGTTATGTCAAAAAATATGAATTTCACTCAAGAGTAAAGTACTTTTATATTTCACAATATCGAAAATTTTTATAAAAAAAAGTTGTTTGGAATTAAAAACTATGTTCCAATATGTAATTATATCCTTCTAATTGAAAATTTGTTTTTTTTAATATTGTTTCAAATTAATTATACCAAACATCATTAAATTTTCACTTATTATTTATGATAACTGATTTATTATTAATTTTATGAAGAAAGTTATTCGTCATAAATAGCTGTGCATGGTCTAACACTTAATATGCAAATATAAAATATTATATTTTATCAATATTATACGAGGTATTATGTAAAAAACGCTGGACGGAAGGGTCGCCCGAGAACTTTATCGTACCGATCTATTATCGTTATGGTACTAGATACTGGCATTCTATAAAAATAACAAAGTTACTCGTTATTTTGATATTTTAGAATTTAAAATTAGTTCATTTTTCTGAGAAATTAATAGCTTATATTATTTACATTTCATTCTATTTCGATTATGCCAGTCAAGATATTATCTCCGAATTCTATCCTACTGCATGGATTTTAAGGAAATTTTGGGAGTAGTCCAATCTCCTAATTCAAAGTCAATCCTATATACTATGGCGCTTTTATCATGGGGGCAGTTCCTACCAATTCTCAGGGGTGAAATATTTTTATTTTCGAATTACATGTAGAAAAAGGAAGATTTTTAAGAAAATTTAAAAATTCATTCTATAATTTGATCACATTTTCTACAAAAACCATTCATTTTAAACTCGTTCAACTTTTTGAAAGTAGAAGTAACACTATATTAAAAGGTATTGCAAAAGAAAAACAATACATTTAAATTATGTTGGATGGGGAGTTAAATGTATATACTTTTCATTTTTCCTTAAAGTACATTAGTCTTATATTTTTTTACACCATATCTCGCTTAATTTGTATGTAACTGACATTTAACGGTGCTCTTTTTAAAGGCCTTTTCAAACACTACAAAAGGTGTTGGTAGCATTATACACCTAAAACCTACCGTTCCTCTGTTATTTTAAGTTGAATACACCAATTTGAGCATGCACCAAAAAACAAACTATTTTCACCTACCATATCTATTTTTGTATTATAAATACAACATTTACGAATGAACGAATCTCTTTATTATTTATAATCTAAATAATGTTTTATATAGTGTTTTTAGTTCGATGCATAATTTTTAAGGTATTCACAAAAAATCAGTCCGAAAAGGTGTCATTTTTCAATGAAAATGGCCAATTTTCAACTACGCATAACTCAAAAAGTATTGAGTTCTCAAAAAAAAGTATAGACCAGTTTTTGCTTAGACATAGGTTCTTTAGCCACTTCCGTGCTTATTTTGACCAACAAATTTTCCACCCCCTTGAAGAAGTGGGAACCGCCCCAAGATAAAAGCGCCATAGTATATAGGGTAGATTTTGTTTCTTGAGCTATTCCCTACTTACTGTGAAAATATCAAGTACATCAATGTAGTAGGATAGAATTCGGAGCCAAATACCCTCATTGAGTGCCCTACAATAATGCTCTGCTATGATCGCGTGAGAGAGGACACACTTAAGATTATAGCAAAATTTCTATTTACCGTAACTTTTCGACTTTTTGAGGTACAGCAACGAATTTTATGTCATTGGAAAGGTAATTTTGCATTCTTTCAAAATATGTAAAAATATACAGGGCGCATCTAAAAAGATTAAGATTTTTTATTAATTTCCGGTTCAACCGGAAGCCATATTTTTGGTAAAATTTATTGTGATAATAGATAATAAAGTACCATATATGTCTGCAAAATTTAAAATTTAAGTTTCTATTATGAAGGAAGTTACGGGCACTCAAACATTTTTTTATAAAAAATACATAACTCGCCTCCTATAGGGAGTTAAGAAATCTGACTAATGTCATTCAATTTAGCGATAGGATATCAAAAACATATCAAAAAATAAAAAAATTCCTTGGAGCCATTTTTGAGAAAATCTAGTTCAAATTTATGTCAAATTTTGACCCCTTAAATATAGGCAACCCGTAACTTTCTCTGAAAAACGATAACATTCTTCTTATAGCCCCATCTTTAAGCGATATAACGACGTTTTCAAATTAAACTTATCTTAAACAAGTTTTTAGATAGGTAGCGAAATGTGTCGGGTGGGCGGTCGGCCATGTTGGCCGCCATTTTGAATTTGGAAATGTCAAATTCCGTATTTTTATTTACCTATAGATGAGCTTACTTTGAGTTGAATTTCATTCATTTCGGTAAAAATTTGCAAAAATGGGCCCTAAATAACCCCCCTATTTCGGCCCCCCTTTGAGAGGTTTTTTTAAAAGCTTAGTTTCTCGACAAAATTCTCTTAAACTTACTCATACCGAATTTCATCAAAATCGGTCCGGTAGTTTTTGCTGGGCGGTGGCGACATACGTACGTACGTACATACTTCCGACATGTTTTTACTTTATCGTACTATATACGTAGTATAGTATATTACTTTATCGTACTATATACGTAGTATAGTATAATATTACTTTATCGTACTATATACGTAGTATAGTATAATAGATAAAGTTATAGGATCGTGCAAAAAAAATTTTTTCAGATTTCACTTTTTTTCGACGTTTTGAGTCCCCCTGAGTCTAAAAAGCAAATAAAAAAACATGTCGGAAGTATGTACGTACGTATGTACGTACGTATGTACGTACGTATGTCGCCACCGCCCAGCAAAAACTACTGGACCGATTTTGATGAAATTCGGTATGAGTAAGTTTAAGAGAATTTTGTCGAGAAACTAAGCTTTTAAAAAAAATCTCTCAAAGGGGGGCCGAAATAGGGGGGTTATTTAGGGCCCATTTTTGCAAATTTTGACAGAAATAAATGAAATTCAACTCAAAGTAAGCTCATCGATAGGTAAATAAAAGTACGGAATTTGACATTTCCAAATTCAAAATGGCGGCCAACATGGCCGACCGCCCCCCCGACACATTTCCCTATCTATCTAAAAAGTTTTTGAAGATAAGTTTAATTTGAAAAAGTCGTTATATAGCCTAAAGATGGGGCTATAAGAAAGATGTTATCGTTTTTCAGAAAAAGTTACGGGTTGCCTATATTTAAGGGGTCAAATTTTGACATAAATTTGAACTAGATTTTCTCAAAAATGGCTCCAAGGAATTTTTTTATTTTTTGATATATTTTTGATATCCTATCAGTAAATTGAATGACATTAGTCATATATCTTAACTCCCCATAGGAGGGGAGTTATGAATTTTTTATAAAAAAATATTCGAGTGCCCGTAACTTCCTTCTTAATAGAAACTAAAATTTGAAATTTTGCAGACATATATGGTATTTTATTATCTATTATCACAATAAATTTTACCGAAAACATGGCTTCCGGTTGAACCGGAAATGAATAAAAAATCTTAATTTTTTTGATACGCCCTGTATATTTTAACAGATTTTGAAAGAATGCAAAATTACCTTTCCAATGACATCAAATTTATTGCTATAGCTCAAAAACTCGAAAAGTTACGGTAAATAGAAATTTTGCTATAGGCTAAGGCTCCACGGGCGAGAAATTGACGCTAGCAGTAGCCGTAAAACGAACTTAAGGTTCCGCGGAACGGAATAGGAATAGCCGAACTGAACCGACTACGCACAAGTCCTGTAGTCGGTACAGTTCGGCTATTCCTATTCCGTTCCGCGGAACCTTAAGTTCCTTTTACGGCTACTGCTAGCGTCAATTTCCAGCCCGTGGAGCCGTAGCCATAATCTTATGTGTGTCCTCTCTCACGCGTTCATAGCAGAGCATTATTGTAGAGCAGTCAATGAGGGTATTTGGCTCCGAATTCCATCCTACTACATTGATGTACTTGATATTTTCACAGTAAGTAGGGAATAGCTCAAGAAACAAAATCTACCCTATATACTATGGCGCTTTTATCTTGGGGCGGTTCCCACTTCTTCAATGGGGTGGAAAATTTGTTGGTCAAAATAAGCACGGAAGTGGCTGAAGAACCTATTTCTAAGCAAAAACTGGTCTATACTTTTTTTTGAGAACTCAATACTTTTTGAGTTATGCGTAGTTGAAAATTGGCCATTTTCATTGAAAAATGACACCTTTTCGGACGGATTTTTTGTGAATACCTTAAAAACTATGCATCGAACTAAAAACTCTATATAAAACATTTTTTAGATTATAAATAATAAAGAGATTCGTTCCTTCGTAAATGTTCTATTTATAATACAAAAAGAGATATGGTAGGTGAAAATAGTTTGTTTTTTGGTGCATGCTCAAATTGGTGAATTCAACTTGAAATAACAGAGGAACGGTAGGTTTTAGGTGTATAATGCTACCAACACCTTTTGTAGTGTTTGAAAAGGCCTTTAAAACGAGCACCGTTAAATGTCGGTTACTTACAAACTAAGCGAGATATGGTGCAAAAAATATAATGACTAATGTACTTTAAGGAAAAATTAAAAGTATATACATTTAACTCCCCATCCACCATAATTTAAATGCATTGTTTTTCTTCTCAATACCTTTTAATATAGTGTTATTTCTACTTTCAAAAAGTTAAACGGGTTTAAAATGAATGGTTTTTTTAAAAAATGTGATCAAATTATAGAATGAATTTTTAAATTTTCTTAAAAATCTTCCTTTTTCTCCATGTAATTCGAAAATAAAAATATTTCACCCCTGAGAAGTGGTGGGAACTTCCCCCATGATAAAAGCGCCATAGTATATAGGATAGACTTTGAATTAGGAGATTGGGCTACTCCCAAAATTTCATTAAAATCCATGCAGTAGGATAGAATTTGGAGATAATATCTTGTTCTTAATCTCGCGCATTGACTGGCCTAATCGAAATAGAATGAAATGCAAATATTGTAAACTATTAATTTCTCAGAAAAATGAACTAATTTGAAATGAAAGTATGACTATAATATTCTATTGATTTATGCAATAATCTACACATCTATAGTGTGTCCCCGAAATATGGCATCGAACATTTTCTCAAATGCAGGAATTAATGATGCGTAGAACCATAAAATACTTTTAAGTACAGTAGGTGTTTCTAAAAAATCAAAATAACGAGTAACTTTGTTATTTTTATAGAATGCCAATATCTAGTACCATAACGATAATAGATCGGCACGATAAAGTTCTCGGGCGGCCCTTCCGTCCAGCGTTTTTTTATTTGCTTTTTAGACTCAGCGGGACTCAAAACGTCGAAAAAAAGTGAAATCTGAAAAAAATTTTTTTGCACGATCCTATAACTTTATCTATTATACTATACTACGTATATAGTACGATAAAGTAAAAATTGCATAAAAGTGTAATTGCATATTGACACATCGTTTTTAATTCTGAACAACTTTCCATAATAACAATTTTCAGTATTATGAAAAATATAGGTATTTTACTCCTAACTGAAATTTTTATTTATTGACATATCTTGTACAAAATTGATAAAAATTGATATTTTATGATTGCATTTAAAGTTTTAGAATATTCAGAGCTTTTTACTAAGAATAACTTTTTATTTATGATTCCATTGCAACAATTTTTTGAATATTGAAGAGATAGATTTTGAATAATTGGTTCTTTCTTTCTAATACATTTTAATTTTTAATATTTTTGTGAAAATTATTTGTTTATCTTTTTTTTTAAGAATGAAATTCCATATTTGTTTGATTGGATTCTACTTGTTTTCATTTAAATATCCGCCATTTTGGATCCGCCATTTTGAAATTTAAATTTTTATTCTTTAATTCAGATTCAACAACCTGTTAAAAATAAAGACAATAAATGTTTTAGAAAAATGTTCTTTTTTATGTTCTTTTTAGAAAATCTGCATTTTGGATCCGCCATTTTATAGTTTATAATGTTAACATTTAAGTTAGGTTTATCAAAGCTCTCAAAAATAAATATATGTAGAAATAAATACATTTTGTAAAGAAATTATGATTTTACAACTATTTTTTAAGTTATCCGCCATTTTGGATCTGCCATTTTATAATTTAAATTATCAAAATTTGATTCAGGTTCAGCAACCTCTCAAAAATATCCACATATATGCAAACAAACACGTTTTATAAAAAAAATTCGGATTTTATAACTGCTTTTTAAGGAATTTTAGGAAAAAATCCACCATTTTGAATCCGCCATTTTGAATTTGCAAATTGTAATGTCAGATTCGGGTTCAGCATAATCAAAACTAACATAAAAACATTTTTTATCAAAATAAAATGTTGAATTCACCCATACTCTTAACATTATTTATACAAAACAATTGTTATTGTTTAAACAATTAATACAACAATTAACATATTTATAAACTAACAAAAAAAGTTTTAGAAAAATATAACCTTGTTTGATTTTTTCCGAAACATTGTATCTTCTCGTTCTAATTGCACTCCCCTAATAGGCAATTTTGATGTAATGTCAAGAAAATATAAAAATGGAATGCCAGTCAAGTTCAAGTAAAGGTTTTTGTAGATATTATTCTATAATTACGTTTTTTGAAAAACTATTGTATGATATGCGTGTTAAAAAGTACATTTTTAAGTCACTCATGTGAATTGCAGAACTCGCTTCGCTCATTCTGCAAACTTTTACATGCGTGCCTTAAATGTGTACTTTTAACACATATCATAAATAACTATTAAAAATATTTTTAAAAGATATTTAATTGAAAAACTTATTGGGCTGGTAACACTTCCATGGCTTCTAAAAATTGCAAGCCAGATCGGTGCTGCAATGAAGACAAGATAAAATTACTTCTTATCGAGTAACTAGGTCCATATTCCGTTGGAATTTTACCAAGCTGTGCAGACGGGGTTGTGAATTGAATATAATAATATTGAATAGGATACTAAGCTGCTTGTGCTTTTAATGACTGAAAAAAAGTTTTACATGGACTTAACAAACCAAAAATACGATGTAATGCTCCAACGCAACTTTCAGCAGCACTTACTCCAACTAAATTAAGCGAGTGTGCGTCAAAAGGAATGCAAATTGCAAGATTGTTAATCTTAGATAAATGAGCATGGATACCATTATATTTGCTTGACATGTCTGATGAATAATTTTCCCCTCAAGTCGTTTAAACATCAATGCCACAATCGTTTAAAACTATTAAAACAGTAAAAGAAAGATTTTGTCCAGTATGGCTACTTATGGATATGAATGTAAGAAAACCCTCATACACTTTACGATCAGCTGGCATTAGGCTTAATAAATATTCAGCTGGTCAATATGACATACATAAATCCGGTATTATATCGACACTTAGGAGTAGTATTTGGCTTCCTAATTTGTTTAACAATTGTATTCAAACGTGTTTTCCCATTACTTCTATTATTTGTTCATAGATCTTTGAAGATAAGTAAGAAGGCTTTCTAGTAACCTTATTGCCATACTTAGCTAAATGAGGGCTTAAAGAGGATCGTACTCTGCAAGTAGCTCTGAAATGCCTAAGTAATTTCCATTATTTTGTAAACGAAGGATCTCTGTATCACTTTTAAACGCTAATCCGCGAGAAGATAAAAACTTAACCACAGAGACTACTCTTTTCAGATCGGATCCAGTAATTTCGTTCTTAATTAAATTAAATTTCCAAAGAGCTGTCCATTCGACTATGAAGGCGCTGCCTGTCGATGAGTGTTTGCCAAATGTTCGCCAAAAAGTGTACATGGAAAGCTGCAAACATTTCCATATGAGGGAGAGTACGTTATACTGTGAGCAAATATCAAGTTTGCTAACATAAAACTATACAGAAAAGTGCATTTTGAATAGTGGTTGTAGAAAAATGACATTTACCTGTCTAGCAACAATATTATTACACCGATTTGCTTAAATAATAAGGCAATAACATATTAAAGAATTACTCAAATCGGACAACAGGTTTAGAAAATTTGAGAATTAGAAAAATATACCTACACTTATACTAGGGTGACCAAATCATAAACTTGAAAAAACGGGACACATCCAAGGAGCAGTGGCGAACCTAGAATTTTTCTCTGGGGGGAGAGGGTTGGTTGGGCGTCGAATTTTTTTGTATTGTTTGTGAAAGACATATTATATTTTCCTACGATTTTTTGTATATTTTTCATACGCCTTGGGGGTTTAACCCGCAAAACCCCCTGAGTGCGCCACTGCCAAGGAGGGTTTGGAGCGATAACCAAACAGGTAGGGGAAATTGAAACATGGTCTTTTAGCTAATTTGGGACCTATAAATCCTATTCAATTTACTTTTGAATGTGTAATTTACATACGATCAAGACTGCGAAACAGAAAACTATAAAACTCCACCAGAATGGCATGGATCAACAACCCGTCAGAACAAAACAGGGAAAAATACAAAATATCGAGAAACAAAGCCAACTCAACAAATAAAAAGAAGAAAAATGACTGGTTTCGCTGGAGGATATTGAAAAAGACAGAAAAAATTATCAAATACAACAATAATTTTACAAAAAAGTCAAAGCAGCAAAAATAAGCCCAGCATTAAAACAAGAGGACTAAAAAAGCAAAAAAAAAGAAAAACCTTGTTTAAGGACAGAGAGATCAGCAAAATATGGGAAGAATATTACGAAAAAATGGTATTCACTGTAAAGGAAATACACTGCGATGAAGAAGTAAGGCCGTACAAGATAACGACGAAGGAAAAATTTTCACAGAAGATGAAATAACTATGGAATAAAATACGGAGGAAGAGAATTACGTAAAGGAATAAATCAGCTAATACAACAAATATGAACAAAAGAGACTACCAGCCGATTGGAACGCAGGTATTATAGTAGTAGTCCTGTCGCCAGGGGGGGTACAACGGCCTTCTTAATCAGATGGACTTACCCAAGTTTTTTTTATGTATTTTGGCCCGTAGAACACGAATTTTTTGGGTAACAGTTGATCCGGATGTCGATAAGATTGTTATAAACAAAGAAGGTGAGGAATTACATAACAGCGATTTCTCGCAAAAGAAAACATTTTTTTGTATTTTTTGGGTCATTCTAACCAAAAAATGCCCCTACAAGTTTTTTCGTAGGATGCATAGTTTTCGAGATAAACGCGGTTGAACTTTCAAAAAATCGAAAAATTGCAATTTTTGAACCCGAATAACCTTTGAATAAAAAATAAAATAGCAATTCTGCTTACCGCCTTTAAAAGTTTAAGTCAAATTATATCTGTTTTGAATATTTGCATTGCTAAAAATTTATTTTTTGATCGTTAAAAAAATCTATAAACACATAGTGTTTCCCGTGTCTAATACATGCGTTTTAATGCATGCTACGTAGAAATAGCCGCGCTTGCACTTTTACCTTTTCTACGTACTCGTTCGATTTTAAATGAGAAATCATTGAAAACATCACTCAAGCACTAGGTGTTTATAGCTTTTTTTAACAATAAAATAATAAATTTTTAGCAATACAAATAATTGAAACCGATATAATTTGACTTGAACTTTCAAATGCGGTAAGCAAAATTGCTATTTTATTTTTTAATCAAAAGTTATTCGGGTTCAAAAATTGCAATTTTTCGATTTTTTGAAAGTTCAACCGCGTTTATCTCGAAAACTATGCATCCTACGAAAAAATTTGTAGGAACATTTTTTGGTTAGAATGGCCCAAAAAATACAAAAAAACTGTTTTGTTTTGCGAGAAATCGCTGTTATGTGATTCCTCAACTTCTTGGTTTATAACAATCTTATCGACATCCGGATCAACTGTTACCCAAAAAATTCGTGTTCTACAGGTCAAAATACATAAAAAAAACTTGGGTAAGTCCATCTGAATACAAGAGGCCGTTGTACCCCCCCTGGCGACAGGACTATAGGTACCTATATATAAAAAAGGAGATCTAGAGGAGTGCGAGAATTACAGAGCAATAACTTTATTAAACAACACATATTATAGCATTCTAGAAAATATACTAAACATAAGACTTAAATCATGCACTGAACGAATATTAGGAAAATACCAGAACAGGTTCAGACCGGGGGAGGTCGACGATTAATTCCATACATACAGTGAAGCAAATAATTCAAAAATCGAGAAAATACAACAGAGAAATGCACCTAATATTCATGGATTTCAAAAGCGCTTTTGATACAACCAATCGGACAAAAATGATGGACCAGTTAGAGAATGTTGGAATCCCAGAAAAATTAAGACATATGCTAACAGTGAGCCTAAAGAACACCAGAGCAAGGATCAGTTACAACGGAACAACTCCTAAGGAGATCAATGTATACAAAGGCGTGAAACAAGGTGACTCTATCTCTCCGACAGTATTTAATCTGATATTAACAATATCAGATATTGACAATCTGTAATCATGAGGATGACAAACTTGCAAACAAGAACATTATTACAGATCAACTTCAAATAGTAATATATGCAGATGATTCAGCACAGCGAAGACGAAGATAACACTTGCAGTTGGAAAATTACATAAGGAAGCGAAGAGAATAATAGGACTAGAGATAAACCAGCTCACAGCAAAATACATGGCGATAGGGAAAGATGACCCAACTCAGAAATATCTAATAACACAGAACCATAAATTTGAAACTGTATCCATCTTTAGCTACTTAGGAGTAAAAATAGGGAAAACCGGAAAAAGAGAGAACAGAGGAAAAAATTCTGAAGGACAGAAAAACATCTACACGGTAGAAATCTGTTGAGAAGCAAGACTCTAAGTATAATATGAACCTATATAAGACCTTAATAAGACTTGGTGTTAGATATGGGATGGAAACAACGACGATTAACAAGAAAGGTGGAGATAGCCTTCTGAAATTTGAAAGAAAAATAATGAGAACAATTCTGGGCCACAATGTAACAAAAGAGGGAGAAATAAGAATGAAAACAAATGCAGAAATTAAAGAGAGAAAATATAGTCAGATACAAAAACTCAACCCAACGCAAATACGGGACATTTAGGCGTCCCGAGATACTTTTTCGGGACTCCGGGACAAATCGTTAAAAAACGGGACAATCCCGTTTTTACAGGACGTTTGGTCACCCTAACTTATACTGATCTGATCAGCATCTCCATCATAATTGTATTTATTTATGCAACGCCTTGCTCATTAAACGTAAATCCCGACGGCAACGGCAATGCATAATATCTTCAACGACGAGACGCAGCAAAAATTTATATCCTTATCCATTATCGAACAATTTTCGCATACCATTCAACCATTATTCCATTAAAATATACATCTTCAGTGCCGTAATTATAATGAAAATCGTTAAAAGCTTTGATGAATGGCCCTTTTACATGTGCTTATAAAAGTTACGCTAGACAACTTTAGCAATTAAAACTTAAATCAGGTGTCACAAGCTTTTGTGAAGAACTTCGTAATTTATTTGCCATGTAAATTACGATATTTGACGTTGCTAAATTTATATTCTTTGTGTATGTTTTTTCATATAATAACTCCGTTAGGAAGCAATTTGTGGATGTGTAAAAAGTTTCTTGAATACAGGGTTGGCAAGCATGAAGGAGCTACATTCTGGATGGAACGTGTTCAATCACAAATTAATCCCTTAATTTGCAATCTCAGATTAATCTTAGCTTTTTAGATTTTTATAGTTTCACCGTGTATAAATTGTGAAACAGTAAAAGCTTAATTATAGCTTATTCAACTTCCTACAAACTAAATAAATTGCCAAATAGTGATATTTCTAATTTTAATTCCTAGTGTTGCAATCGCTTTCTCGTTTAAATTGTATTTCTAAGCTTTCCAAGTTCAAAGTTTTTGTTACTATGCTAGATGCATTAACCTCTATGCTGAGGTATACTTTATTGGTGAACTTCTTAATTAGGGTATTCGGGCTCTTTTGAGCATAGTCTATTTAGAGTAGTTGCCTCATTAACAACTCTACTGCGTAAGTCATTGTTTGAAGTTACGTCAACAGAGTGTAATTATCAGTAGCTGTCAATTTAGGGCAGTTTATTGTAAAATTTTACCTAACCAACAACTGTAGTGTAATAATTCAGTAGCTGTCATTAAAACCATTCTTTTACTCCACGACTTCAAGAGTTATTTATCATCGTCGATCGAGAAGAAAGAGATACAGGGCATTAGAAACATTTCGAAACTTATATTACATCGAATTGTCCAGAATGTTTGCCTCTTTTACTTAAAGCTCTCTGATTCGATTATTGCAGTGAATCGCTTCGAAATTCTTCTTGTGTATTGTAAAAGTTTGTTGTATGACTTGACTTTCGTTACAATTTTCTTCCACTCATTTCGATTTTTGCATAGCTTCCTCCAGTTTCTCATTTGCATGATTTTGATGTCCCGCATAACCTCGTCCTCCCATCTCTCTGGGCCTTCCCCTTGGTATTTTAGTTTCTGGCTTCCATCCGGTAATTTTTTTAATCAGTAAGTCGTTTTTCTTCTCTCTCTGTGTCCTAGCTATCTCAGTATCTGTCTTTTAATAAAAAAATTGTAGCGTCTCATAAGAAAAAATATTAAAAATATTAAATCGTAAAAGACTATCTTTAAATTTTAACACATTATACAAAAAAATCTGGCAACACTTTTAGGGTCGGTTATATTCATTGCCCTAAACTAATCATTCACCAACTTTTTTATTGTCTTCATTTCAAACTAAGTGAGGTAATGCCCTTTTCTTGACCCAATTGTTAAAATGTTACCCTCCAACCTTATTGGTGGGTATGTTTTATAGTTGTATTGTAGTTTCTATATGAACGAAGGCTTTTAAAAATGGTCGCGACACACTTTTGCAAAATGGTTCCAGTTATCCCTTTTGACAGTAAGTAGTGTCTTTGTATTGTCTACAATTGACTCTAATATATTATTCAACCGGTGGGAGACCGTAATAAATTACTGACAGTTCGTTGGATAGTTATTTGACTTCCTAGAAGAAATTTCAACTTTAAAAGGACAGTTTCTGCCCTTTCTACTCAAAATAGGACTGTAGGAAGTTTAGTTTTTCCCTTTTTAATATATTTATGTAGTAGTAAATTTTAAACAGATGGCTCTCCATGAGTTCTTCAATCTTCTCTTTTTGTGCTATTCGATACCAGTGTCTCCCCATTTTTGTTTCGGTGTCGTTTAGTCACATTTTTGTGGCCTTTGCAGTCTAACATTGAGTCTTCTTACTGCTGTCCAAGTCATTTGGATTCTTCTAATGGTCTCTGCCTGTTGATTCTGTTATCTAGTTTGATCATGTGACCTCGCCATATATACTCTTTGGTACTTTTGATCCATTTCTCTTAACGACTTTCTACACCTTCGTTGCGGGGTATGCCTCTCAGAGGAAAGGGGGATCCTTATATGCAAGCGAAACAGTATTTTCGAAACAGTATTTTCACTTTTATTTAATAATGTTACGGTAAACACTCCTCATTTTTTAATATGTTATTTGTTACAAAAAAACCTTTAATTTAAGCACAAATAATTAAAAATCTTAAATTTTGGTAAAAAGTTATTAACTTTTTAAGAGCGAAACATGATTTCGAAACAGTATTTTCATTTTATTTAATAATGGTACGGTAAACAATCCTCATTTTTTAATATTTTTTTCCTTACAAAAAACCTTTAATTTAAGCACAAATAATTGAAAATCGTAAATTTGGATCAAAAGTTATTAACTTTTTAAGAGCAAAACAGTATTTTCGAAACAGTATTTTCACTTTTAATTAATAATGCTACGGTAAACAATCCTCATTTTTTAATATGTTATTCCTTGCAAAAAAACCTTTAATTTAAGCACAAATAATTAAACATCGTAAATTTGGGTAAAGAGTTATTAACTTTTTAAGAATTCCCATAAGAGCCCATGTTAAAACTTAACTTTGAACCTTAATAGTAATTAAACGGCACGTTAAAACAATTTTAAAAAAACTAAGTCTTAGTTTTTTGAAGTAAACTATAACATACTAAAATTTCGTGCAAATCCTTAATTCTTTGCCGAAGGTGTAGAACGTCGTTAAATCTAAATCTATTGTGATATTTTGCTTGGTCATCACTTTCATTTTATTTAAATTGATTTTTAATTACTATTTATTTTTATTCTCATTAAAGTTATTTAGCATATAGGCCTAGAATAGGCCTTCGTATTTTTGCTTATGCTTATGAGTACTATGCCATCGGCAAATCTTAGATGACTTAAAAATTTGCTATCGATTTTTTTTCCGTTGTTCCCAAATTTACTTCTTCATCCCAACTTCTAATGTAAACAATTTTTGAAAGATAGTGCCTCAAGTGTCCGTTGTGTCTGTAGGTGTTCCATAGCAATTTTCTTTACCAAATCTCGATTGTTCAACAGGATGGTAATTCTCGAACTTATTTGATAGTCTATTGATAATTATTTTCTTAAACAGTTTGTACGGATGTAGTAACATGCTTATATCGACTATAATTAACACCACATGTCATCATAATATGCGGAAATTTTTACTTTGGACATATTCTTCTCTTTTTGATTTATTTTATTTAACTGTAAATGGCATTATGACATTATGACATTGACAGTCGAAATTCGTTTTTAATAATTATGTCACATCTACAAAAAAATTTTATTTTACGTGTAAGTCCAGTCAATACTAGTTTTATTAGAAAGGTAAAATTTTCTAATTTAATTTTAGTGTCATAAAATAATAAAAAAAATTGATTGCAGATAAAGACTTATTTTTCGAAAAAATCAAAGAATTGGCAAAAGAAAGCGGTAAGATCTACTTCTTGTTATTATTATTTTTTGTAGATACTATCTTTTAAGTGTGAAAAATTCTAAAAATTTATAGAGTTTTTAGAAGTCTCCTCTGAAGGACTCATTTTTAATCGAATCTAATTATTTGTAATAATTTTTGTAACTAAATACAAATTTTTCAAGAAATTTCTAGAAATATTTTCTGGAAACGTGTATAACGCGTTTAAACAAGGACAAAAAGCTACCGCATTATATTACAAAAAAAGCAGAAAGTTTCTTATCTTGCACATTCCAGAAAATAGAATTTTGTTTCCGTTTATTTTATAATGCTGCCAATTATGTTTTCAGATTGGTGCCTTTGGATTATTAATTGGAGGAACAGGTGTTTTAATATGTACATTAAACAGTTCTGTTAGAGCATCTATATTAGAATTGCATCCGCCAAAAAATAGATGGGGACATCAAGGACTATTTACTGCATTAGACCATGCAAGGTAGGTATATATTCTTATCACCATCATCATCTAGCCTTCTGCATCCAAAGTTGAACATAGGCCTCCCCTAATTTCTTCCAGTTTTGTCGATCTTGGGTTTCCTGCAACCAATTCCCAGCAAGTCTTTTGACGTCGTCGTCTGTTCATCGTGTAGGTGGTCTACCTCTACTTCTTCTGTCTGCTCTCAGTCTACCTACACACTGTAATTTTGTAATGTAAAGTAAATTGTGTTTTTTAATTATTTGCCCTGCAAAAGTATATTATTAGATCTACCTACTACTACTAAATGTCGGTTTATAACATTCTCCGCCATTTTCCGACTGTCAATCGCCACTTCGTCTTCTATTTCTTTCTTTCAGATCTTTGTCTATTCCATCGCTCCAAATTTTTTGTCTACCTCGTTTTCTCTTTCCAATTTTAGTATTTTCTATGGAATTCATTGTTACCCGAACCAGATAAGTTGTTTTGTTGACAAGTCATCCGCGATTGTTCTATTGATTCCCATTATTTCTCTAATGCGTTCGTTGATTATCCTTTCTCTTCTAGATCTTCCTGCTGGTCTTCTCTAAAAATCCATTTCCGTTGCTTTCAGCGTTGCTCGTGTTCTTTCTTTCGGTGACCTTACATCTGTATAGAGCACGGGTGGGCAAACTTTTTTTAGTAAGGGACACAAAATATTTTTGGTTTATTACCGAGGGCCGCAATATTTGTTACCTTAACATGTTCGAATTTTTAACTTTTTACTAATTTTGTTTAAAGGGGGGGGGCATGGTTTGAAATCAACATTTCAAGTACCTTTTCTTGAATTTTGTTTGAAATTATGGTAGAATTGTTTTATTTTTAAATTAAATAAACATATTCAGTACAATTCAAAGATTATTAAAAAAAAAATTCAACACCAAATATTGAAAAATAAGCCAACGCTGGCAAATTTTTACAGGCAGCCCAAAAAAAGGGATTTTGCAGTATAACTCGGAAATGGATCATATGAAACAAAAAGTCAAAAATATTTTATTAGCTTATGAGTTTCTCGAGGTAACGCTGTTGAGTTTTTTACTTTCAACGATTTTTGAGTTTTTGATATCACTCAAAATACAAGTCAAAATAACGAAATTTTTGTAAAAAGGGTGAAAATCAACATATTGATTATTGTTAACCAAAACATATCAGAGTTACCTCACGAAATGTTTAAAGAAAATCTATGAAAAATTTCAGGTGTATCTGTCAAGTAGGTAGTTTTTGAGTTACAATGTCCACCACCTCTGAAAAAAGCAGTTTTGAGAAAAACGCGTTTGGTTTGACAACTTTTATTTCAATTTATTTTTTGTCTGTCAAATTGTAAAGTGATGCACGCCGGAATATGTTCTTGAATCGCAGAGTAATTTACAAAAGAGACGGGAACAGCTGTTGAACGTTTCTCACTACGCTCAAGCTACTGCAAATCGAGTCGTAGGTAGGGATATTAATGATGATTTACTTCCGGTAATTTTACTCCGGTCAAGCTGAAAATTTTAGAGAGTATTCTTGAAGTTTATTTATTTATTTCTTTATTTATGTACTTTAATTTAAAATAAAGTTTAAAATAAATATAGTTATGTACTTTCATTTAAAATAATAAAAAAATCAAAAATTTCAAATTTTTCAAACCGTACCCCTTCCGCCTAAACAGCATTCGCACTTAATTAAGGATGGTATTTCCCTCAAATATATGTGTATCTTGTATCTATATATTTATTTATTTTTATTTTATCTATGAACCTATTTCTTTTTTCCCTAATATTGTTCTGAAGCTATTTCCTTGTTACATCTTATATTTGGGAATAAGCCACAATTTAAGTTTGAAATTGAATTTACTTGACGTTTAGATTGCCACTTCGGTAATCGTTATCAAAATACAAAACCTTAAAAAATTAAGCATTTATTTAATTAGTTTAATTTATTAATGTTTTAAACGTCAAATAAATTTAATTTCAAACTTAAATTGTGGTTTATTCCCAAATAAAATAGTAGATTCTATTTTCACATTGCTATTAATTACTAAATATCTGAAGAGAAATTCCGTGCTTATATGCAAACACGCATCATACGTAATATCTAACATGCGTCATTTAAATCAATATAAACAAAGCTATAAATTTGAAAAATCTTAGATTCCCTTCATTGTTTTTGTTTTCTTTGGAAGAATTAAATAATATAAAAATATGCACGATGATTTAATCCTATTGAACGAATAATTAACAATATTGGTTATAATTGAAATGACGTTGCGTTGACTACTTACAAAATATTTTTGCACAATACCTGCTCATGGATTAAGCAGTGAAAAATAATAACTGATGTTCTGAAAATTGTTCATGGACGTACGCTTAAAGTTTTCTCAAAATTACAATATTTGCTCCTTGCTTCTCTTAAATATGGTGCTCCATTAGTTGTTACACTTACTAGGTGGTTACCGCGCTAATTTAAAATTTTTCAAACAGTTCCAGACTACTTCTAAAATATCGTTTCCATTTGTTGAAATTTCGTGGATTTCATTCAGACAGGCGACAAAACTCTGCCGGAAACTCAAATAATTGCCCGCGTTATGTTGAAAATTTGCGGAAAAATCAATCGCTGCGAAAGTGTTAATTATATTAGCTGTGTTAATAGCTGCATTATCTATATTTATTTATTAATATTAGCAATGATTAAAAAAAACTTTAAAAGAAAATATTTCACTTTTTTCCGCGGGTCGCAAGAAAATGTATAAAAGGCCGCATGCGGCCCGAGGGCCGCACTTTGCCCACCCCTAGTTAGAGTAATACTTTTCACAATAGTCTCATATATCCTCTCTTTATTTTCTTTGCTGATGGATTGGTCCCATTAAATAATGTTTAAAATTGTGATGGTTTATATTATTTATGATTGCTATATTTTATGTTTGGGTATGTTCTCTCCGGTTGTGGTTAGATTTTAATCCTCTGCAGAAAAAGATCAAAAGTAAGTTCGCTACATCAAAATACCTACATTTTGAAACTGTAGTCATCCCATCTCCTTTCCTAATTATTTTGTTCTTAATCTTGCCCTTTCTTTGTCTTGTCTTATCCAATATTTCGATCACAAAGTACTTAGCTTATATTCGCTTCAAGTTACACCAACGAGCCTATATCCTGTGAACGAATTTTCGACCTAGTATCCTTTTCCTTAATATGTAGGGCTCGAAGATATTTAAAGTCTCCTACTTGTTCTTACTTTTCCCCAATCAATTCGATTCACTAAGCATTCATGTTCCTGTAAACCACATAACTTTATTTTTCCTGCTATCCTTAAGATCTTCCTCTTCAATATCCGTACTCCAACCCTACAACTTCTCCTCCAACATGTCTTTGCTCTTCTCCATTTACACGATAACATCTGCAAAGAACATTGGCTGAGGAATTTCCTCCGTTACCTTCCTTGTCTTCCATAACAAGATTAAGGACGTAGGGACTCCGTGAAGAACCTTGATGCAAACCAATCGTCACTCAACAACTTTCGTTCAATCCGATATAAGTCCTGACTTTGATGTACGTGTATTTCTCTTTCAATACATCTCCATAGCTCTTGTCTTGGACTGGGTCGTGTGCCTTTTCTTCTAATGGTATTTCTTTTTTAACTGTTTTATGGTAAACAAGGCATCTGTTGTCTTCTTCCTGGAAAAAGTCAAGCTGTTTATAGTGAAAAAATATTAAGGTGTAAAACATTTCATAAAGTTTCGTGTATATACAAGGTGGTTCATCTTATTCGCCCCGGTCTCTGTTCTCTGTGCAGAAAGCCACTTGATATTTTAAAAAAATTTCTTCACAGAAATATACACGGCCTTTAATACTACAATCTAAAAATATGTGAATTATACAGGGTGCTCCAAAAAATAGTGGTATATCAAAGTTTTATTTTTTCTTACGGAATGCCCTATATCTGATGACATTATTGAATTGACCTTAAAAAATAAGCTATACTTTCATAAGGGTTCCCTATACCTAAATACAGGGTGTTTTGATTTATTTCGATTTTTATAAAAATGTAAGGTTTTAGAAAAAAATAAATATCTACGAATTTAAGAAGCAGTAACAAATTATTTTTTGGATCTTGATAACCGACTATAATACATACTTAAGCAGATGCTTCTTGCAACAACATTTCTTACAGGGTGGTCAAAATATGAGATTGTTCTATTAACAAATTCAAGCTGTAATAACTTACTTATTTTAAATGGAACACCCTATATCTTACTAGTCTATCGCGTAGAAAATTTACTTAGCTTTCAATTTGTATTAGGGTTATACCTATCTTTTTACAGGGTGGTCAAAATATTAGACTGTTCTATTAACAAATTCAAGCTGTAATAACTTACTTATTTTAAATGGAACACCCTGTCTCTTACTAGGCTGTCGCGTAGAAAATGTACTTAGCTTTCAATTCTTATTAGGGTTTCATATACCTATCTCCCTTCATTTTTTAAATATTCAAAGATTTCCTAATTTGTAAGCTTTAAAAATTAGAATTAAGTACCTATGTCGTGGTTATGTACAACTTAGTACAACACATCACCAACACCGGCAATATACTTAAGTATCTTAGTCAAGATAGTTTAAATAATAAAATTCACATGTTTATCATTTAATCACACAGAGTGTTCTTATTTTAAATGACATACTCGATATTCTATTCTTTATAATGGAAGATATTTAAAATCTCTTCAATTCCATGTAAATATTCTCAATACACATGTTATTCTGTAAATATATATTCCCATGTTATTCTGTAAATACCCATTTTTACATATTTTTGTACAATAGACTCGTTTTCGTCAAAGTAGCCATTGCATTTAATTGTTTGTAATTGCGATTCAAAGATTCAAACAAAAAGTGGTGTTCTTAAATTTACTCAATAACCGTTGGGATAAGATATGGAAAATACTTATACGGAATGAAATATAATTTAAATATCTTCCAGAATACGGCATCTAATATAGGGTATGCAGTTTAAGAGGATCGGAACGTATTTTCGGCTGCAATGCTATTCAAATGGGGATTAATTTTTTTCAAATCCTGAGAAAACTAATAAGTATTTTGGAAAAATTTAAACGCAGAATGAAAGATTACGTTATTAGCGAGGGCCGAAAGTCCCTGAGAACTTCTACAATGTTTATTTTAATAAGTTACAGGGGTGAAAAAACTAAGAGAAAATTTAGTGTGATTTTTAAATTCAAATATCTCATTCAAAATAAACTTTTTATTTATTCTAAGGGACTTTCGGCCCTCGGTAATAATTTAGTCTTTCATTCTGCGTTTAAATTTTTCAAAAATATTTATTGGTTTTTTCAGGATTTGAAAAAAATGAACACAATGCCGTGGTAATATTTTCCAAATCTGTCTTTGTCTTACAACGCACTCAACCGAATATAATATTGTCAGCATATATTGTCAGTCAGACACTGACAATCAGTGACAATTTTAAATATTTGACATTGCATCGGGAATATTTTGAGAAATTGATTAAATATTATTGATATATAGTGTATTTGATAAATAATTGATTTAAGACGTGAACTTAATAAAAAGTTATTTATTGCGTATTATTTGTGAAAGATCCAAGCAGAGAATACATCAGATATATCCTGTGATCCAAGTATTTTGTTGTTAGAGATGTTCAAAATTGTAAGCGTTCCAAAATAACAACATATTATTAAAAAATCACTTTAACACTTTTCCTCTTTTCTCGATTGATTATTAGTTTTTGTTCTACAAATAAATTATTACAATCACTGAAAACATAGTTAGTGAAAAAATTATCACATTTATTAACTGAATTAATAATTTGCAATTATAAAAATAACAGTTATCCAAGAACATTCAAAAGCCATCTCTTTAAATTAATTATGACATTTTCAAGTAGAATGACATTCTAGTAATGTTTACATATCCACACCAGTGTGAATTTTACTACACGTAATTTGCCGTGTAAAGGCAGAAAAAGTAGGGATACACGTAAAATATTTGCGAATTATGTACCCATAGCCTTAATATAAACATATTATTCAATGTCACATGTAGGCCAAAATCAACTAAAATAATACAACACTCTGTGTGATTAAATGATAACAATGAAAAGTTTATTAATGACAGTATCTTGTCTAAGCATATTGCCGGTGTTGGTGATGTGTTGTACATAAACACGACATATTTTTTATAGGTAAGTACTTAATTCTAATTTTTAAAGGTTACAAATTAGGAAATCTTTAAATATTTAAAAAATGAAGGGAGATAGGTATAGGAAACCCTAATTAGAATTGAAAGCTAAATAAATTTTGTACGCGATAGACTAGTAAAATATAGGGTGTTCCATTTAAAATAAGTAAGTTATTACAGCTTGAATTTTTTAATAGAACAATCTAATATTTTGACCACCCTGTAAAAAGATAGGTATAGGACACCCTAATAAGAATTGAAAGCTAAGTAAATTTTCTACGCGACAGACTAGTAAGGTACAGGGTGTTCTATTTAAAATAATTAAGTTATTACAGCTTGAATTTTTTAATGGAACAATCTAATATTTTGACCACCCTGTAAAAAGATAGGTATAGGAAACTCTTATACAAATTAAAAACTAAGTAAACTTTCTACGCCATAGACTAGGAAGATACAGGGTGTTCCATTTAAAATAAGTAAGTTATTACAGCTTGAATTTGTTAATAGAACAATTTCATATTTTGACCACCCTATAAGAAATGTTGTTGCAATAAGCATCTGTTTAAGTATGCTAAATAGTCTATTATTAAGATCCAAGAAAGAATTTGTTACTGCTTGTTAGATTCGTAGATATTTATTTTTTTTTCTAAAACCTTACATTTTTATAAAAATTGAAATAAATCAAAACACCCGGTATTTAGGTATAGGGAACCCTTATGAAAGTATAGCTTATTTTTAAAGTCAATTCAATAATGTCATCAGATATAGGGCATTCTATAAGAAAAAATATAACTTTGATATACCACTCTTTTTTGGAACACCCTGTATAATTCGCATTATTTTTAGGTTGTAGTATTAAAGGCCCTGTATATTTATGTGAAGAAGTTTTTTTAAAATATCAAGTGGTTTTCCGTACAGAGACCGAGGTGGATAAGATGAACCACCCTGTATAAATTAACATTTATTTCACTTACAGTATCAGAAGGGGCTACGAGGTCTACAAACAAGCATGCATTTCCTGTCATTCCTTGAGGTATGTGGCTTACAGACATCTAGTAGGAGTGACTCATACTGAAGCAGAAGCAAAAGCTGAAGCGCAAGAGCAGATGATAGTAGATGGTCCTGACGAAGAAGGAAATATGTACGAGAGACCAGGAAAGCTATCCGATTTCTTCCGTCCTCCATATCCCAACGAAGAAGCTGCTCGAGCTGCTAACAATGGGGCATATCCTGCAGATTTGAGTTACGTTGTTCTTGGTAGAACACACGGTAAGCAACAAACTATATATTGACACCATATCTTGCATATAAGTTCATGAAATTTATAATTAATATTATCATATTCTTCTTCTTTCTATTTTATAAATAGGCCCATGCCTCTTTTCCTTCAGTTTTTAACGTTGTTTGACCATCTTTTCCTCGGTCGTCCCAATGATCTTCTTCCATTTGGCGATTTATCTTTTGCTATTCTGTTTTGCTTCGTACTATTCTATTTTCTGTCATTCTTTCTATGTGTTGATTCCATCCTGTTTTTCTTCTTTTGGTCCACATGTTTATTTCCTTTATACCACATCTCGCTCGTATTTCCTCACTTCTTACTCTGTCTTTTAGAGTTTGGTTTATTATTTTTCGTAAGACTTTCATTGCTGCTGTTTCCAGCAGTCTTTTTGTCTTCTCCGTATCTGCTCTTGTTTCTGTTATGTACGTCATTATCGGTTCTACTGTTGATTTATACATATAAGTATCCTGGTTTTCGTTTCCTTGTGAGGTATTTGTTTCTCCAGAATGTGTTGTTGGGACATCCTGCTGCTCTGTTCGCCATGTTCACTTGTTTCTGTACTTCCTCTTCCACTTTTCCGTAGCTTGACAGTTTTATTCCCAAGTATTCCGTTTCTATCACTTGTTCTATTATTTTGTTATTTGCGACCAGTTTACATCGTCTCGGTTGTGCTGATATCACTATCGATTTAGTTTTCTCTGTTGAGATCACCATGTTGTATATGAGCGCCATATCTTCGAATTATTTAATTAATCTTTGTAGGTCATTACTATTATGTATCATGATTATATTAATAGTAATGTTAATAATCAATAGTCATTAGTTTTCAGTTAGAGATAATTCATTAGTTTTTAAGTTATTGTGTACTATCCACGTTTTTGAAAATTTAACCTAGTAGGTACAGCATACTGACACCAAATGTGCTCTTTTGTTTCTTCCTCTAGGTGACATAGTCTGCATAGATCATCATCTGACAATCCTATCAGCTTTAAGTGCCTATTCAACTTACAGTGCCCTGTTAGCAGACCTATTATGGCTTTGACTGTTTCCTGCCTTTGCTTATTAGGTCTGCCGTCAGTTTTGCGAATGTTCTATAATGAATTGATTCGTCTGTCTCCTGATGAATTCCTCCACCATACCAGATATTTGTGAGAGTTGTATGTATATCCCTTATATAGAAACCATAAAACAATTGCTACGAAGACTGCTTAGAACATATGCTTTTAATTTTAAAAAATATGAAAAAACAAATTTTTAGAAACGCTTTTCTTTAGTTATGAGTGACTAAAATTTAAAATATTATAAAAAAATCAACTAAAAAGCAAAAAATAAAAAAATATCAAACTCGAAGGATTATCCGAAAAAAACGTTCGTTAAAAAAATGAAAAAATCTAACACATTCGTTAAAGAAAAGCGTGGGGCGCGTCTTCATCGAATAAACGGTTTGAGGATAGCGTTTGAGGATAGCGTTTTCTTTAACGAATGTGTTAGATTTTTTCATTTTTTTAACGAACGTTTTTTTCGAATAATCCCTCGAGTTTGATATTTTTTTATTTTTTGCTTTTTAGTTGATTTTTTTATTATATTTTTAAATTTTGGTCATTCATAACTAGTGTTGTCCAAATGCAAGACCAAGACGAGACTTAGACAGTCTTGGTCTTGGTCTTGCGCCAATACACCTGGTCTTGGTCTTGGTCTTGGTATTGCGCTCCCGGTCTTGGTCTTGGTCTTGGTCTTGCAGCAAGAGTCTTGCAAGTCTCGCAGTTGCCCATTAGCCTATTGAATATGTTAGAACAACGTAACAAAGAGGTACATTTTAAACTTGAATATCATAGCCATAGTAAAGACTAGCCAAATTAATATATATCGAAACAACTGACACCGGGTGGGGTTTGAACCCACGATCTAAGTGATCCCTGCCTATGTTTTAACTAACTAAAGTTAAAACTACCTCTTACAATCCACAAAATTTCATTTGCATATCTCAACCGGTTTTAGAGCAATAAATAAATCGTCAGTTTGTAAGACAAATTTCAACCTCCCCTATTTGGTAAACAAAGCATTTAGAAAGTAAACGTTTATGAAGCAAACTGTCATTACTTTTTCGTGCAGAATTACCCATTAAATTTTGCCATACTTATTTAAAAACATTCTGTATTGATGAAGAACATGGTTAGTTAAAAAAGAAAAAAGGATCTAACTTTTGTATTATCCATTATAAGTGAATGAATAAAAAACATACTGTTAAGAAAATATGAGGCTATAGTTGGGCTTTAATTTCAGTATGCTATTGCATGCTAGAATAATAAGTTAGCATAATGCTACAATATTCCACAGAGTGAGAAAAACACAGTTTGATTGGTACACCCTGTATACACTGACAATAATTAATTGACCTGTCTAGCAACAATATCTATTATGTATTACTGCGATATTTATAAAGAATAAGACAAAATATTTAAAAAAATCACTTAAATTGGACAACAGGTTTAGAAAATTTGAGCCATTAAAAATGACCTGTTTTTTAAGGTGGTGCGTTAATTTCTTGGAGAAGTGTATATCGTTAAAATAAAATTTCGGTATTATGTTTATACGATATCCGGCATTATGTCTATACTTTTGTCTGGTTATGATACTTACAAATAATAGCCGCGCTGTTTCAGCAAAAATTTTGTTTAGTCGAGTGACCTCATAACGCAGGACACATCAGTATACATTATTATACATTATACATAGTAAGACTATTATGTATTGTTTCTGCTGACTGTGCAGCAGAAACAATACATAATAGTCTTACTATAAAAGGGGTGATACACACGCGAGTAAGTACGCGAACTTATGGCTCGCGACCTTTTTCGCGCGTGTATCACCGCAAGTACGTGTACTTTAAGTCCGCCGAGTAAGTACGCCGTCGATCCAACAAGTTTGAAATCTTACTCGTAACCCGTACTTGTATCACTGCCACGAGCCGCGAGCCTCGAGCCATCATGTTTTTGCGTTTAAAGTTACACTTATATTTTCACTAATTAAGCAAATTGCCTAGAAATAATTCAATCGTTTATTATTGAAAGGAGACAAGTTACATTTTATAAGTTTTGAGAAAACCGTAAAACACTATTTTAAGCTATACTAAATTATTTTGATTATTTGGTTTTGAGTGAACCTAATTATTTATAGGCTGCTTTACCACACTTATAAAAAATCAAATTATTCTTCTATTTAACAAAACCTGATCAAAAAAATAATCAAACTCTACTAAAAAACATAAGATTTCAGCAAAATTAGGTACACAGAAAATAAAAAGTTTAACCACGAGGACAGTTTCTAAATTTTTTGCTACCGACGGAGACCGCGATCTTTAAAACCGCGTACTTTAAGTCTGCCGTGTATCATCGACGGCGAGCCGAGTAAGTCCGCGATCTTTAAACCCGCGTACTTAAAGATTGCGTGTGTATCACGCGCTTTATAATGCATACTGATAAAATTTCTGGTTAGATTCCTAGAAAACTAATAATGAAAAAAATTATTTTTGTCAATTTATATAAGTGCTAAGGTGACATATTTTTAAAAAGTTTGGATACGATATTCGATATTACTAGGTCTGGAGTCTGGATCCCGCGTATGAAAAAAAAGTTGATTAAAAGCAACTTGAAAATTTGTTAATAGCTTAAGGGTGTCTAGTCGGACAAATGGACAAACTTTGATATATGGGAACACTGGAACAGGGAAAGTTTTAATTGTGGAACAGGTTAAAAATTTGGAACCGCCAGGCCACGAAAACGTCACATGTATTTTGTCCGACAGAACTTAAAAATTGATTTGTTACCCTTTCATTAAACTCTCATGCAAAAATGAGACTGCTATTTATCACCTGTCATAATTCCTGTCATTTGACATATTCTACGTGTTCCACTCATTATAATTCCCATTTGGTGATAAACAGCAGCCCGATTTTTGCATGAGAGTTTAATGAAAGGGTAAAAAATCAATTGGAAGTTCTGTCGGACAAAATGCATGTGACGTTTTCGTGGTCTGACCGTTCCAAATTTTTAACCTGTTCCACAATTAAAACTTCCCCTGTTCCAGTGTTCCTATATATCAAAGTTTGTCCAACTAGACACCCTTAAGCTATTAACAAATTTTCAGCTTGCTATTAATCAACTTTTTTTTCATACGCGGGATCCAGACCTAGTAGGCCTCGCAACGCAGGAATGTTGTGTTATATGAATATGATTAGAACACGACTATTCTCAAAACCAGGACAATTAATTTCAGAGCAAAGAAGTCGGCTGCTGAGAAAGTGTACTAAAGTTTTTTATTTTTTAATGACCTCTGAGTACATGTCAAATGTGTCGAGTGTTCTTTTAATATAAATTTTGATTCGCTATGTATGTTTATGGTATTGTTCGTAAAGTCCAATTTTCAAAATTGTTGTTACAATTTTTTTTTGTTTCTCATAGAATATCTAAGAATATAGCCGAACTTATATACTCCCTAAAACGACCCTCAGTTCTAACTGCAAGACGCAAGAGTCTCGCAGACTTAGTCTTGTTCTTGCTCAAGTCTTGCACGGTAAGTCTTGGTCTTGGTCTTGCTAAAATTAGGCGGTCTTGGTCTTGGTCTTGGTCTTGCGAAAACGCAAGAACAAGACCAAGACTGCAAGACCAAGACCGATTTTGGGCAACACTACTCATAACTAAAGAAAAACGTTTCTTACAATTTTTTTTTCATATTATTTTATTTTTTACTTTTTAGTCTTACACTTTTCAAACATTAAAATATGTCGTCATGTTAAAAAAAGGGATGTAAGTATATGATAGACACATTTTTGCATTTATTTCAACTTTTGATACATTGTTGTACTACATACATTGTACATTTTCTGTAATTTTTTCATACATTTCTTGAATCAAAATCATTATTTACACCTATTACAGTTTTCGCAGTCTTTCCATCTCTTCTAATGTTTTACTATTGCACGGTGTAGACCCTGTTAATTTCTCGCAATGCAGTTCTTAGATGCGCAAGCCGTCTAAAGGTACGTATCCATACAAGAGTAAACCTCGCTCGGTGTAGCAGTTCCACATAGTGGATACGTCGGTGATCGTCGCTCAGTGCTCACCCTCTTCGTTTCAACCGGTTTGCGGATTATATGTAGGGGAGCGCATGCCGTATCCATTTGAGCAGCTACACCGAGCGGGGTTCACCCTTGTATGAATACGTACCTTAATGATCGCACTCGGCTCAATGCAACGTAAGCCTGTCCTTACGAAAACATTTTCGGGCCCAAGTTCACGACAGCGTAGTCAACAGTCGAACCTTCCGTTTTATGGACAGTCAAAGCCCACGACAATACTAAGGGCAGCATTCGACTCTCTACGTTGCCATTACTTTCTTCCGCTGAAAACTGGATAGAAATCGGACAGAAACTGGATAAAAAAACTTTATTGTTTATTTATGAAGCATAACGTAAACAAATAACGTAAAAAGTGAAATTATGTATAGTTCATATAATTAGCTACAATCTGTAAAAGTTTTAAGTTTCTACATTGTAAAACACAAGAGAATTTAAGCAGTTTCCATTAAAATCTTTTTTTTATTTAAACAATAATTAATAAACCTAATTTTTTTTATTGACTATTCGTGTATTGTTCTCTCAAATGCACATGTCTGCAAAATTTCATTAATTTGCATTGAAGAAAAGGCAGTAAAATTAACGTCTAAAGATTTGACGAAAACGATTGAACCAATATTCATCCTTGTCATATTAACTGTATTTTTTATTTTTTTATTTTGATTTATTGCAAAACCACTCTTGGATGCTTCTTTGCAAATCTACGCAAAATTCTTCCTTTTATTTGTTTAGGTTTCTACTAATCAATGCTATTTCGTCAGCGTACGCCATCCAAATAGTGACGTTAATAGAGTATCACCCTGTCATACTCCAGTTTCTTATTCCTATGATTTTATAGATGTCGTCATCTGTTATTATTGCTGCCGTCGATCCTTACAGTGCCATTTTCGTAAGCTTTATGAATTTCATTAGGATATCTAGGTTTTTCATGTATTCTTTAGGTCGGGTTTTATTAGGCAGTCAAATGCTTGCTTGAAATCTACGAAAAGGATGTATAAGTCGATATGATATTCGTAATACTTCTCAATTGACTGTGTAATTATATGTAGGTATTGCGTTTATTGTTGACCTTTCCTCTCTAAATCCCTGCTTGTAGTCTCCTATTTTAGTATCAGTGTATTTTGAAATTTAATTGTCTGATTAATAATGACAATATTTTGTATCAGCTATTTAACAGTGATACTCCTGTATAATTGATGCATTAATTGATGCATTGTGTGAAATCACGATTTTTTAGAATAGGAAATATCCACCCTTTTTATGGAATTCTTTCTTATTCCCAAATCCATATTCTTAGGTCGTATATTTTTCGATGCAGTTCTTCTCCGCCTGGGGAGAGATAATTGGACAGACGTGGTCAGACGACTTACATGATGCCACTACATTGTTCTTCTTGTGCCGTATTCGTATTCAGACGTTGTCCATCATCATGTTTACAATTTCCTGAAGCTTTCCTCTATCGGCTGCTGCGCAAAATAATTCTTCTACTGGAGAATCACACAGAAACCAAAGTTCCTTTCGACCAATTCATCTCTTTTTCCCTACTTTTCCTTGTATTATAAGAAGAAATAGATGAGATTTAGGTCCTACGTATATGACCAAACTATTTTGTTTTTCTCCTCCCTATATTTATCAGCAGACGTTCTGTATTCATTACTTTAAGAACGTCTTCATTTTAAGTGTGCAAAACTTACCCTCTTGTACATTGTTACTCTATCTCTACTACATCGTTAAAAAGGAGAAAAGATAAAGGAGGAGGAGATACTTCTGCTACTGTTATGCTACAATATTTTGTTACTTCAACTACAATGATATTTTAGAACCAATATTATGTTTCCTTATTAGTAAACTTAAACCTTTATATTGCATTTTTTGTTTTAATTTAGGCGAAGACTACGTGTTTTCTCTTCTTACTGGCTACTGCGACCCTCCAGCAGGAGTAGTGCTCAGAGATGGACAGTACTACAACCCATACTTCATAGGAGGGGCCACAGCCATGGGACCACCACTCTTTGATGACTCGGCTGAATATGCAGATGGTACACCGGCCTACGCAAGCCAGTTAGCAAAAGACGTAACCGTTTTCCTAAAATGGGCAGGAGAGCCAGAGTTTGACCAAAGACAGAGAATGATGGTTAAACTTCTAACAGCGGGCAGTATGTTGATGGTCGCCGTGTGGTTTATGTTCAGGTTCAGATTCATGACCCTCAGAGCCAGAAAATTTCAGTATAGACCTAAAGGCGATAAGCACATATGTGACAAACATTAATAGATATTTTGATGGGTTTAAAGGACACCGCATACATCTTATGGAAAATATAATGTCACCCAAATTCAATAAAATTTACATGAATAGATTCGTCTCAAATTAACGTTCAATTCATATCATTGCGTCAACTCTTAATTATAATTTGTCACGGCGCAAATTTCAATTAAAGTTTATCGAAATCACATTTTTGAAGTTCATAAAAGTGTCAGTCACAATCATTATTACTCTGGACGCTATTCAAAACAGCTTAAACCCCGCGGGACCTAAGCGGATTAGTGAAACTAATATAACAAGAGGCTTAATAGCCGGAGAAGATTTATGGATTACCGATAATTTGGGTATTTTAAAATATTATTTCTCTCTCTATCTTACGTACGTACCCATTTGATTTCAGATTTATTTATATCAATTTATGCGCTTATTATTAAAAATTCAGAGTTGGCGCAATGATATGAAATTACCGTCAATTCGATACGAATCTATTTATGTAAATTTTACTGAATTTGAATGACATTATATTTTCCTTAAGATATGTGCGGTGTTCTTTTGATATATTTTAAGGCACGTACCCACTATGTTGGCACTCCGCGCTCCTGCAACTGCTCCACATAGTGGATGCGTTCGTGCTGCCGGCCCGTACAACAGTGCGCGCTCCGCCTTGGTGCTCCAATCGGTTGCGTTTTTTATGTAGAGGAGCGCATGCAGTATCGATTTAAACAGTTGCAGGGAGCGCGAACTGCCAACCTAGCGGATACGTGCCTTTACGTTGTGATATTTATGATGTTATTTATTCTGTTTATTTTTAGTTTGTTATTTTATCTATTTTGTTACTAGATACTTTATATTGTTTTAAAATATGTAGCGGGCAAATTTGTCTATGAGGTATATATATACAGTTAGTTTAGTATCTTTAAATAAAGTATATACAGGGAAAAGTGTTTCCATTTTGGCCAAAAAAAATTTTCTTCCTTTCTGGTCTATCGATACTTTACTATTAACAACATATTGTTTTCTAGATCTCTTGATATAATCGCTTAATATACATTGGAATACATATTTATTTGCAGTCTTCTACCATTCATTTGAATTTATTTAGAGTCCTATAACGTTAATACTACAAATACGATTAATTTATAACATTTTTATTTACTTAACCCTATTTTTATTACCTATGCATGAATGGTACCCTATCTTTTTAGAGTTCAATTATCTTTCTCAGAATTATTTTTTTTTTATTTTTTTACGTTCTATGTGATTGAATAATAAGACCCTGCCCCTACCTTGCCCTAAAATGCATTTTTTTATCGATAAAGCGTTTAACTATTTTTTGGAGATAGCTGCAGGTCTAATTATTTTTTATTTTGTGTATTTTATCAAAAAATATATTTCTGAATATTACCAGATTTTCCTGTAAGGTGCACTATCTTCAAAAACTCGAAGAACTTGTTTTTTATGAGTTTTTGTGGATTTTCCACATTTTATAGACTTCAAAATATATAAAATATGTAAACACGTTTTTATAGGTTACATATAATTTATTAAAGTAAATGAAACATTTAAAAATAGCGAAACATATTTTTTCAAAACTGACAAAAACATGTTTTTTTTGGAAGGTAAAGATGTTTCGCTCAATTTTTGACTGTCCTGAAGAACTCATTTACTTCAAATGGTATAACCCATACCTCGATTTGATCTATTGAGTCTAAAAAATGGGGAAAATCCCCAAAAATTCATAAAAACCCAGTTTGTTAAGATTTTGAAGGTAATGCACCTTATGTAAAAATCTGTAAAAAATCAGAAACAAATTTGTTGTTAAAATGACCTGATAAAATAAAAAAATGAACTGCAGCCATCGCCAAAAAAGGTTACACGCCTTTTTAGAAAAAAAAAATGCATTTTTAGGTTATATACACTCAGCAAACGGGTCAATAAAAAATACATAAGCTTTGTAAATGCCTCAACTATGCGTGTTAATTTTCTGATGACATGTGAGTGGGAAGAGGGAGAGTGGTGGCTTGCTGAAATTGCGCTGAGTCTTATTTTTTAACACAAAGCGTTGAAAAACGAAAAAAATAGGTTTTATCGATATCAAAAAATGTTATTAACGCCTCAAAAAAACGCAGGTTTTTAAAAGTTTTATGGCTTTTTGTGATTTTTTGTGGGGATTGTATTTTTCTGAGATCGATACAACCCGATTCAATTTTTTATTTTTTTACAATTTATGAAAAAGACTTAGTTTTCGCCAGTCTCCTTCCAGGGCGAAAACAATTAGTACAATAATTCTTACAGTCGGAAAAATGAAAAAATAGCCATGAACGATCACATCAATCACATATTTTGTATTTGCTGTTTTTTTCATAAATAACAAACGAGAGAGATAGATTATTAATAATCTGAATAACATGTGATTGATATGATCGTTCATGGGTATTCTTTCATTTTTCCGACTGTATAATATGTTTTTTATGCAAACAATAAGAGGGTAAAAAATAGTGTAAAGTATATAAAACTAGGAGTTAATTCCCATAATGCTATAAAGAAAAACAGTATATTCTAGGATATAATCAAAATAACCAATCTATTGCGCAATTGAAAAGGGTCATTTCACAGGTTATTGTCCTATTATCTTATCTGTTCATTTTGCGGTGAGTATGCGATACATACAAAAATCCCAATAAAATATTATCGATGCCCAACTGTCAAAAACTATTAGGTCTGGATCCCGCGTACCAAAAAAAGGTGATTAATAGCAAGCGGAAAATTTGTTAATAGCTTAAGGGTGTCTAGTCGGACAAACTTTGATGTACGGGAACACTGGAACAGGGGAAGTTTTAATTGTGGAACAGTTTAAAAATTTGGAACGTCAGATTACGAAAACGTATTTTGTCGGACAGAACTACCAATGGATTTGTTACCGTTTCGTTAAACTCTCATGCAAAAATCAGACTGCTATATATCACCAACTGTGCATTTTAATAAGTCCGACAAGTAGAACATGTCAAACAACAGGAATTACGTTGGTGATAAATAGCAGTCTGATTTTTGCGGAGAGTTTAATGAAAGGGCAACAAATCAATTGGAAGTTTTGTCCGATTAAAAACTTCCCCTGTTCCATTGTTACCATATCGTCGCCTTAATACTATAACTTGATAACTCGAAATTAGTAGTTCTGAGATAAACGGGTTTAAAGATTTTAAAGATATCTGTGCTGCTACCATGATGTTGGTAAATACGCAATTCACTCTGCAGCTCTAAAATACTGTTCCTTAACTTTTTGGCTACTGATCTATTTAGGAATACGGTGCAAAGGACACCGCACACATCTTATGGAAAATATAATATCACTCAAGTGATATAAAATTTACATGAATAGATGCGTCCAGAAATTTTAATAATTTGATACCATTGCGCCAACTCTGTATTTTGATTAACAAGAGCGTAAATTGATAAAAATAAATCTAAAATCAAATAGGAATGTACGTGTGTCAAAGAGAGGAAAAAGATCTTGTGATTCGCTTACTCCATAAATCTTTCTAAGGGATTAAGGCAATGGTTTACTCTTATCTTTTCTTATTATTATTGATAATAAAGTAGGTATAAATTGGTTAGTTGTACCACCTGTAATCAGCTTAAGCTAGTGGTGAAAAGACTGTTTTCGATAGCCTCTAGACTAATATTATTTATGAATTCCAGTTTTATCGACTTCAAAATGCGATTTAGATAAACTTTAATTACAATTAACGCCCTAATTAACCAAAATTCAGAGTTGGCGCAATGGTATCAAATTATTGAAATTTCAGGACGCATCTATTCATGTAAATTTTATTTCATTTGAGTGACATTATATTTTCCATAAGATGTGTGCGGTGTCCTTTGTTTTCCAATATGGAAAATAACATGAAAAATTAAAGTTATCAACTTTTAGCACTACCACAACGTTAACATTTGGTAATGTCGCATGCCGTGCCAAGTTGCATCTAAGTGAACTTTTTAACACAACTAATATTTTAAGCAATATTTTGGTGAAAATTAGCCCCCTGCCGTGGAGGTTGCCAGATCTGCTAACAATTCTCGAATTTTTGCATTAACATGAACTGAATAAACAGATAGCAATTACGTGGTAAGCTCAATGGTTTCAGATAAACACGTGCTAAAACTAATAACTGGAGTTAGCTAGTTGTAGCATTCAGTGTATGTCATATTCACGATTACTTCGATTAAACAATACCTTGATAATTTATCTTGTCAAGTTTTAGCACTGAATATTAGGGGCATTTGAGTTTTATCAACTTTCGTCAATCATAAATAAATACTTAACCCGTATGGAGAGAGTTACCAATAGACAAGGCGAAAACAGCGGGTTCGTTAGAAAAAATATTCCCATGAGATTTTTTTGCATAATCACATTCGTGAGACATCCCAGAATAAGGTCCAATAAGTCGCCCACACGAAAAGTGGTCCAATTTTTTTTTAACAATTTTTTTTTAATTAAATTGCAAAAATCAATATTTTTGGCCCGTACAATTTTTTGGTCGTATTTTTGATAGTTTTTTTGGGCCATTCTGGACAAAAAAGGTTTCTTGTAATTTTTCACTAAAGTTGATAGTTTTCGAGTTATAAATAATTTAAAATTGAAAAAAACGAAAAATGGCGATTTTCAAGCTTAATAAATTGCTTAAAAGTTATTATTATGTAAGTCAGAAAGTGACTAAATCAAAGTTTAAAGCTTCCTTTACAAGATCCTGAAGAAATTTTTGTCATAATTTTATTACGAAGCTGTAATTTTTAAGTAATAATAATGAGCGCCAGCACGTGTTAGGCGGCCGTCTATGGTGAGTGCCAGAGAGATGCCATTCCGGCAGTCCAATCTTACTCGCACTCACATTTACAGCATCGTCAATACGCTCTTACGGCTTATTGTTAATAATTAAAAATAACAGCTTAGTAATAAATTAATGACACAAATTTCTTCAGGATCATGTAGGGGGGCTTTAAACTTTGATTTAATCACTTTCTGACTAATCTTACTTTCATAATAATAATTATTAACCGAGTTATTAACAACGGCGGATCCAGCAACCTGGTAAGGTGGTGGCAATGAAATAAAAATTTTCTCGTCACTGGCGTAGGCAGGATTCTTTTTCGGAATGGGCTATTACTTTCTTTTTCTTCATGTTCCATATCCTTTCAGAGCGTTGGTTAGCATCATAACTATCTTATATTTATTCATTACCACCCTAAATGAACCACGAAGTGCTTCTTCGTCATGGACTGCGTTTGCCTTATATTTTCACTTGCATAATATTTTGTAGCAACCTATATTTGGGACCTCTTATTACATGTCCGAAATACTCCAGCTTTCTCTTGTTGATGCCTTTTATAATCGCAGTAGTCTTGCTGAAACGTTCTAGTATCGTGGAGTTTCGAATCTTCTCCACCCAATAAACTCTTAAAATTCTTCTATAGCACCACATCTCGAAAGCCTCAAGGCGATTTAGATCGATTTTATTCACAGTCCAAGTATACCATACAGTAAGACCAAGAACACGTACTTCGCTTTTAGCAGTGAAGTAGGCGCATCCTTAATGCCAATTTTAGATCTCTGTTACATAATAATTTGGACATCCTTTGTTAAATATACTTAATTAAAATGGACATATGTATATCCAAAGTTTGTAAATTTGTTTAAAGTTACCTTAATAACATTTAATAATTATTTTCTAAAAGATAGTAAAACTTGTAATTTGGTAAAGTTTATCAGTAGTACCATAAAAACCAACTATATTTGTTATTTAGTCACTATTAGACGAAAACGCAGGATCGCTCGAAATATATCACATAAATAAATTACACAAATTTATTAACAATATTTTCTATATTAATTTTAAATCAAAATGCACATGGAGTAAAGCTAGACCTAACAATCGATGATGACTCCTTTTGTTTCTAAGCCAACTTTTAAGGCGTTTGAAATCAGAAAACGATCGTTAATTTTATATAATCAATTTTATGTAATTTTTATATTAATTTTAAATCAAAATGAACATGGAGTAAAGATAGACCTAACAGTAACAATCGATTCTGACTCATTTTGTTTCTAAGCCAAGTTTTAAGGCTTTTAAAAGCAGAAAACGATCGTTGTTCACGTGATGTACTAAAAGGCAAAGTAAGCAATATTTGTAATAGTATTTTACAATGTGGAAACACATCTTCATCGCATAATTTAAAGCTTTGCATGACTGAATTTTTACTGTTTGTACTTCAGCTCTTACAATAGCCTCAGATGAGAATAACATTTTTTGAAACGAAACTGACTCATTAATTTTACATAAAGAAAAAACAAATTACTATTGATATCTGGTCTCTGGCATTAGATGGTAATAAGCAGATTTATTGTGAGAATTTTTCATTTATTATGTTCTAAAGACTTTTAGTAATCTTCGATTCCAAAGAATTCTGTGTTATGTTTCAGTTATTCAGTTATCAACAGGGCACAAAACTCACTATTAATTTACAATCAATGTAATTATCTCTTTCTTAAAAAAACTGTCAGTAGACACCAGGCGAGGTCTTAAGGAGGGGGCAATTGACCCCATTGACCCCCCCTTGGATCCGCGCCTGGTTATTAAGACATAAATGGCTATTTTTGCGTTTTCCAAATTTTAAATTGCTTATAACTCGAAAACCATCAATTTTAGAGAAAAATTACAAGAGACCTTTTTTGTCCAGAGTGGTCTAAAAACAAAAAAAATTGTCCAGACCAAAAATAATAATTTTTGCAATTTGATTAAAAAAAAATTGTTAAAAAAATTTTGGACACTTTTTCTCGTGGGCGACTTCTTGAACCTTATTCTGGGGTGTATTACAAATGTGATTATGCAAAAAAATTTCATGGGAATATTTTTTCCAACGAACCCGCCGTTTTCGTCTTGTCTACAAGTGTTTACACAATATGGAGGCAAATAAAATATGTCTTGTGAACTAGTTATCTCAAAAACGTCAATTTTGGAGTTATCAAGTTATAGTACTAAGGCGATATATTAAAGTTTGTCCGACTAGACACCGTTAAGCTATTAACAAATTTTCAGCTTGCTATTAATTAACTTTTTTTGGTACGCGGGATCCAGACCTATATACGATATCAGTCAAATAAACCACTCGCTACTTATCTAAAATCAATAAGCAGAAAACTATGTGGCCCAAATTTCTCACGTTAACAAGATTAATGTGTTGAGGAAGAAAATATTTGAACATATGGATGGTCTCATACGAGACGTGCATCTACTCAAATTGACCTATGGCACGGTCTTGCTACAGGGTGGAGTTCCTAACTATGAAGATATATATTTTATAGCAAAGTATTTAATCCATTGAAATGTTACATTTAGTGTGCATTTCTTAGAGGAGTCAATTTTATTTTTTTAATGTGTAGGAGGGTTCAGTAGAAGCTTAAGTTTAAGTTTTTGGGGTCGCCACACTTGTCCCTCGGCCGCCATATTGAAAAAAGGGCTGCAAAGGGCTTTCGCGCTGTATCTTCTAAACTAGCAACCCTACAGAAAATTTAGTTACACATAAAATGTAGCAAATTAAATTTTCTACAATTTTACATCTATTACTTTTTATCGTCAAGTGACCAACAAAAAAGTTATAAACAAAAATAAGAGAACATTTTGTAAGAAGTTTCCGTTTGGAGGTTATAACTTTTTTTCCGTTCATTTCACAATAAAATAACATAATAGCTATTTTGTAGAGCATTTTTCAGTGAACAATTTCCACTATAAAATTGTTTAATTTTATTTATTATCTAGGTTTTACAGCGGTCCAAACTTGACTAGATTCTCTAATTCTCATAGGAATACAATAAAAACAATACTTTAATTAAAATTACATTATGAAGACCACGAAAATCAAATTTAAGGTGAATGACGAATTTTGGTCACATTTTATGTTTTCGAGGTCGCTGAATCCGATTATGAAGTTTATTTTTATCTAGAGTTGGTGGAACACGTTCAAAAGTCAAATTTTATACAAAAATGCCAAAAATTAATTTTTACGTTTTCTCAAATTTACCTCGCTGTCAGCCGCGGATCTAGAAATTCTTAATAGGGTGGTCAGACGTACCGTAAATATTTTATTGCCCAGATTTAGCCATACGACTCACGCTTACTCTAAGGATAAAATTCAGTCATCTCAGATACCTACGCTATCAAAAGAATTGAGCTCTGGTTGACAGAAAAAAAAAAGAATGTGTGTGTACTTGGTACGCACGTAAGAAGTTATACTTCTATTATAAAATATGATTATATGATTATAAACGAAATTAATATACTTTTTATTTATATTTTATTTAAATATTAAACTAATTTATACTTACTACTTCTCAAACATTTTTATTAAAACAGTGCCAAAAATTAAAATTATAAAAGAATAAAACACACACAAACACATTAAAAATGCCACAAATGATTTCTGGACACTAATTGTCGGAAATTTTTTTAACTAAATACGTATTTTCTGAAAATAAAATTATAAAATAAATATACTTACAATCATAAAATGTATAAAAAAAATAAAAAAAATAAAAGTTTCTATTGGGATTCGAACCAACTTATCAGCGCGGTTGGTATTAGCGTTGTATTGGGGTTCATTCGCATTAAACGCTTCGCCACGGAGACAATGTGTCATTATGTGCGAAGATCGACTATCTAAACAGATTAAATTTTTGACATTTTTGAATTAAATCAAATTATTTTGATTTTGAATTGAAATGATTTAGAATTGAAAAAATACAACAAAACATAGAGTAAGAAAACAATATATTAGGTGAATATTGATAGAAACTTTGATGGTAATCAAATTATGTAAATAAAAGTATTACATACTATGTATTTTGGTAGGTTCAGATAGGTAGGTACCTATGATACATTTACAATTATTACGTACCTGTTGCTTTAAAAACTATTTAAAAGTCACTACAATTATAAACTCTGTCCTCACAACAATAAAACTAATATATTATACATTTGTTTACCTTTATATTGAACAATTATTTATTATTGACAGATCATTTCCACCCAATCAGAGCCCGTATAACGACTAATATCATACTGTCGGTGTGCGCATGCGCGCAGATTAATATAAATTCACCCTCAATCTCAATCGCGCCTAAAGAAGTATAACTTCAAAAATAATAAATAATAAAAAAATACTTATAGACTAAATACAATAGGGGGGTCCTCTGTATTCGCGCCTGCTCGCTGTATATATTCGCTGTAAATATTTCCTTTTGAAATTTTTACTGTGTCATCTTTGAGGAATTTAGATAACAATGAAATTTGTCCAAAATGTTTATACACATTATAAAAGGAGTTGTTGATTTTTAAACATTTTGTCACCATATTTCGTTAGTTTCATGTTTAGTTAAAAAAGTTGAGTGACAAATTTTTTAGTTTATACTTTTAACCAACACAGCAATAAAGTATGATTCATGAAGAAGTTTTTTGGAAAATTTTAAGTCAAAATATAGAATAGGAAAAAAGTTATGTTACTTCATAGACAAGCGGCACACCCAAAAAAAAAAACGCTTATACCTCGAGATCCTGGTCACGGTGTGATGGATGGCTAATTTTGATCATACTTTATGATTTTGATATCAAACATCGTTTTTTTGTTCTTCTTAAGAATTTTGCATTTTGCGGTTGCGTCATTCTTCTTCTGGACCGGCGAATTTGTCCTCAAACAACTTCTTGGGCCTTTTCTATATGTATATGCTTACGGTTATAAGTTTTATAGTGGGGAGAAAGGTCAAAAATACATTAGTAATAGCATAGGAATATTAAAACCATAATAAATTGTATGAATAAGAAATATATATAGATCGAAAAGTAATCCTAACCTTTTTTTATTGTATCCCTGTGAGCATTCGAGCATCTGGTCAAGTTTGGAGCGCTGTAAAACCTATATAAATAAATAGACTTAAATAACCTTATAGTGGAAATTGTTCGCTGAAAAACCCTCTAAAAAATTGATATACTGCTATTTTATTTTAAAATGAACTGAAAAAAAGTTATAACCTCCAAAAGGAAAGTTGTTAAAAAAATTTTACTTATTTTTGTTTATATCTTTTGTGTTGGTCACTTGACGGTAAAAAGTAATAGAAACGAAATTATAGAAAATTTAATTCGCTACATTTTATATTTAATCAGATTTTCCGTAGGGTTTGTAGTTTACGAGATATAGCGCGAAACCCCTTTGCTCCCCATTTCCAAGATGTCGGCCGGAGGACATGGGTGGCGACCCCAAAAATTTGAAATTAAGCTTCTACTGATACCACTTATACATTAAAGAAATAAGATTGACTCCTCTAACAAATGCAAGGTATGGCCTAAAAAATGTAACATTTTAATGGCCTAATTTAACATTCTCGCACCGAATTTAAGTTTATAAGAACTTGAAGGGTTCACAAATTGGACTTATGAAGAAAATAAATTCAATGTAACACAAAATAGTTTGAATAGTGGTAATATTATTTAATCTACACCAAAAGAATAAGAACATGATAGTTACTGGAAATAAACCTCAATTAATATTTTTCTTCTTCTTCATCTTTTCGTCCTCTTCTTCTTCATGTACCATGTCCTTTCAGAACGTTGGTTACCATCATAGCTATCTTAATTTTATTCACTGCCACCCTAAATAGCATGCTTGTATCAACACCATACCAATCTCGCAAGTTCTTCAACCATGAGGTTCTTCTTCGTCCTGGACTGCGTTTGCCTGCTATTTTTCCTTGCATGATGTTTTGTAGCAACCTATATTTGGGACCGCTCATTACATATCCGAAATACTCCAGCTTTCTCTGCTTGATGCTTTTTATGATTTCAGTAGTCTTGCTGAGACGTTCTAGTATTGTGCAGTTTCGAATCTTCTTCACCCAGGAAACTTTTAAAATTCTTCTATAGCACCACATTTCGAAAGCCTCAAGGCGATTTGGATCGATTTTATTCACAGTTCAGGACTCGACACCATAAAGTAAGACCGAGGACACGTAGCAGCGAAGTAGGCGGATCCTCAATGCCAATTTTAGGTCTCTATTTTTACATAACACCTTGGACATCCTTCTAAAAGCGGCTCTAGCCTACGCTATCCTAGATCTAATTTCGCCATGACTTTCTGCGTTACAATTTAATTGCTGTCCAAGGTAAACGATTTTATCAACTTGCTCAAATTTGGTATTATTTACATATAGAGACGGTTTTATATGCTGTTGTTTACTTATTACGAGTATTTTGGTTTTCCGTATGTTCAGATCCAGATTTGCCTCCCTACAACTCTCAACGACACTATTAAGTAGTGTTTGCAGATCTTCTTGACTAGAAGCTAAGAGTACTGTGTCGTCAGCATATCGCAAATTATTGATGACTTCACCGTTCACAAGTATTCCTTCTTGTTTTTCAGAAAGTGCTTTTCTGAAAATTCTTTCGGAGTAAACGTTGAAAAGCAAGGGTGACAAGAGGCATCCCTGCCGTACTCCTCTTTTAATATTAAGAGCCTGTGATTCCACACCATCCACTAAAACTGATGTTGTTTGATTCCAATATAAATTTGCAATTATTCGAACATCTCTGCCGTCAGAGCCAATGCCTTTTAGAGCTTCGATCAATATAGAGTGCATAACACGATCAAATGCCTTTTGGAAGTCAATAATACAACAGTATATGGCTACAGATATATCTCGACATCTTTGGGCAAGTACGTTCATTCCAAACAGTGCCTCTCTCATTCCAAACCCGTTACGGAAACTAAACTGTGTGTTATCCAGGTATTCCTCGCATTTATTGTAGATACGACCATGTATCACCTTCAAAAAAAATTTCAATAAATGGTTTAACAAACTGATGGTTCTATAATCAGCACAGGTTTTTGCTGTTGTTTTCTTATGTAGAGCTTTAAACAGTTTCGTCCTCCACAGCACTCTGTTCTCCCAGTCGCCATCTCTGAGGTCTATCATGACATTTCCTATGTAAGTTCTCATCTCATAGCAGGTCTTCCTCTACGTCTTCTTCCCGGCGGGTCCCAGTCCACTGTTCTTTTCGGCCACCTCTGCTCTGGCATTTTTCTTACATACTCGAACCACTGCAGGACTGATTTCCATCTTTTTTGTAATTGAGCATTCTACTTCCTTTCTGTTCTATATTCCCTCTATTCTTATTCTATCCTCTCTGGTGATATGTAGTTATCTTCTCATAAACTCCAATTCAACTACTAGTATTTTATTTCATGTTGTTGTTGTTATTCGTCATACTTATACTACAAAAACACAAGAAACAGAGTAAGAACAGATTATGGAATCGGAGGAGTTTATAGTTAATGATGGCTTAAGACAAGGACGTGTACTAAGCCCCATCCTGTTCGATATTGTTCTAGATGATGTAAAGAAGGAAACCAGAGAAGATACATCGAAAACATATGTTGGACATAGAAATCTGTAAATGATACAGATAGCAGAATGCGTACTTGCAGATGATTTCCTTGTGTTTGGAAGTGACGAGGCCGCACTACAGAAAAACCTCCAAGTACGGAGGGATAAACTTGAAAAACGTAATCTGAAGATTAACGAAAGAAAAACTAAGGTATGTAAGAAAACAGATAAACGTATAAAAATTAAAATCAATAACGACACCTTAGAACAAGTTGAAAACTTCAAATACCTGGGAGTTCAAATGGAGAGTAGGCTACACACGAAACTGAGATAAACACCAGAATAGCAAACGCAACCCGAATACACCAAGCAATTAAGAGCACATTCCTATAGAAAAAAGATAACAATCTACAACACAGTTTTCGTACCTATCCTAACATTTGGATGTGAAAGCTGGACGCTCACCACCAGACTAAAGAAGAAACTGCAAAGCATGGAAATGAAGTATATAAGAATAGTACTAGGTGTGACCAGAATGGACAGGATACGGAATGAGGAAATCTTAAATGGAACGTCTTAAAGTCCAACCAATAGAGAAGAAAATCGAAGAAGCACATCTAAGATGGTACGGCCACATGGTGAGATGGATAAAGGAAGACCAGTGAAACAAGTTTGGGAAGCGAAAAGAAACCTGAAAAGACCGAGGGGCAGGCCCATGAAGACCTGGGACGATGAAATTGCCGCCATGCTAGATAAAAGAGGGAAAAGAGGTATACGAAAACAAGATAGAGGAGAATCGAGAATAGAGGAGACCAAAGAGAATAACAGGACTATTTTGTGCCTGAAATTGAAGCTCGTGGTCTTAGCGACATTTGGTTCCAACAAGATGGCACCACTTGCCATAAAACCTCTAGACTTTTTCCTTTGGGTCTACCTAACGTCCAAAGTCTACTGAATAAACCGGCTACGATTGAAGCATTGGAGGCCAAGATTACTCGAGTTATTGGTCAAATAAAAATCAAAATGCTCGAATGCGCTATCGAGAATTGGAATTCAGAATGGACCATCTTAACTGCCATCACGGTCTGCATTTTAAAGAAATTATTTTTAAGTAGTAATTGTAAAGAATAGTTCTATTTTATGATAACAGAGATCTTCAAATAAAATTTATTTTTCGATTATCTTTTCTTTTTGAAAAAAGTATGTACCTCTAAACGAATCACCCTTTAAATAAACCATAAGTTTTCCTTTGTCTATTATTACGAAAATGCATTAACTAATCTTGTCTTTTTTATAACATGTTTTCTTTGAAGACATTATTGTAGTTTGTAAAAGCCAAGGACTCGAAAGTATATCTACGATCAAACCACCCTGTAATGTTTACACGAAATCTAATTTTGAAGCCTGCAATAACAACTAACAAAAACACATGTCATTTAAATGGAGTGTTTGATCACGTACATCCTGGCTGGCCAAGACTTCTTGCAATTCCTATCAGTTGATTGTTTTCGACTCGTTTTGCACAACTAAAAGTTTATTTATGCTGCAGGAAATTGCAGATACTCTTGTTGAATATTAAAGCCAATTTTCTCTTTTGTGGCTTTTAATAGAAATCGTTTGTTATAAAAAATAATGGTTTCGATTTACGTGGTTAGTTATAAAGTTTTACAAAACAATGGTCAGTAATATTCAAGCAATATTATTGAATTGATGGTGTCACTGCATACGCATACTTCATTTTAATAAAGTTTATTATCACTTTAGTCCATTAAAATGTTACATTTAGGTTGCATTTCTTAGAGAAGTCAATTTTATTTTTTTAATGTGTAGGGGGGTTCAGTAGAAGCTTAAGTTCAAGTTTTTGGGGTCGCCACCCTTGTCCCCCGGCCGCCATATTGGAAAAAGGGGTGCAAAGGGTTTTCGCACTGTATCTTCTAAACTAGCAATCCTACAGAAAATTTAATAACAAATAAAATGTAGCAAATGAAATTTTCTACAATTTTATATTTATTACTTTTTATCGTCAAGTGACCAACAAAAAAGTTATAAATAAAAATATGAGAAAATTTTGTAAGAAGTTTCCTTTTGGAGGTTATAACTTTTTTTTCGTTCATTTCACAATAAAATAACATCATAGCGATTTTGTAGAGGATTTTTCAATGAACAATTTTCGCTGTAAAGTTGTTTAATTTTATTTATTATCTAGGTTTTACAGCGCTCAAATCTTGACCAGATTCTCGAATTCTCATAGGAATACAATAAAAAAAAAATACTTTTCTATCTATATATTAGTCGAGCGGCAGCAATCTTTATGCCGACCACGAAAATCAAATTTAAGGTGAATGACCAATTTTGGACTATTTTTATGTTTTCGAGGTCGCTGAATCGGAATATGAAGTTTATTTTTATCTAGATTTGGTGGAACATGTTCAAAAATCAAATTTTATACAAAAATGCCGAAAATTAATTTTGATGATTTTTCAAATTTACCTCGCTGTATCTTTGATCTCTGTAAATATTTCCTTTTGAAAATTTTACTGTTTAATCTCTGAAGTATGTAGATAGCAATGGAATTTGTGCTAAGTATTTAAACACATTAAAAAAGGAGTTGTTAGTTTTTAAACATTTTGTCATCATATTTCGTTAGTTTCATGTTTACTTAAAAAAGTTGAGTGACAAACTTTTTAGTTTATAATTTTAACCAACACAACAATAAAATATAATTCATGAAGAAGTTTTTTGGAAAATTTTAAGTCAAAATATATAATAGGAAAAAAGTTATGTTAATTCATATACAAGCGGCACACCCCAAAAACGCTTATATCTCGAGATCCTGACCACGGTGTGGTGAATGCCTAATTTTGATCATACTTTATGATTTTGATAACAATAATTCGTTTTTTGCTCTTCTTAAGAATTTTGCAATATGTGGTTGCGTTATTCTTCTTCTGAACCGGCGAATTTGTCCTCAAACAACTTCTTGGGCCGTTTCTATATATGCTTCGAGTTATAAGTTTTGTAGTGGGGAGAAAGGTCAAAAACATATTAATATTAGCATAGGAATGTTACAATCATAATAAATTGTATGAATAAAAAATATATATAGATAGAAAAGTAAGCCTAACTTTTGTTTTTATTATATCCCTATGAGCATTCGAGAATCTGGTCAAGTTTGGAGCGCTGTAACACCTGTATAAATAAATAAAATTAAACAAATTTATAGTGGAAATTGTTCGCTGAAAAACCCTCTACAAAATTGCTATAATGTTATTTTATTCTAAAATGAACTGAAAAAAGTTATAACCTCCAAAAGGAATCTTGTTAAAATTTTTTTACATATTTTTGTTTATATCTGTTTTCTTGGTCACTTGACGACAAAAAGTAATATAAATAAAATTGTAGAAAATTTAATTTTCTACATTTTATGTTAAATTAGATTTTCCGTAGGGTTGGTAGTTTACGAGATATAGCGCGAAACCCATTTGCACACCATTTCCAAGATGGCGGCCGGGGCACAAGGATGGCGACCCCAAAAACTTGAAATTAAACTTCTACTGATCCCCCCTACACACTAAAGAAATAAAATTGACTCCTCTAACAAATTCAAGGTACGGCTTAAAAAATGTAATATTTTAATGGAGTACTTATACTAGGGAATATAATATTACAACTTTTTAAAGTGCTTAAAGCCTTATCATCATCATTACATAGCGCTACAACCCTGGGTGGGTCCTGGCTGACTGTATAACTTTTTGAAGTTATACTTCTTTAGGCGCGATTGGGAGTGAATTTTTATTATTCTGCGCGCATGCGTACACAGACAGTATGGACTTCGTTGCTAAAAGTTTTAAGTTATGTATGTATTAGTCCAAAGAAATGTGTGGAAAGAATATAGGTGTTAGTGTTTTTAGTAAATATATTTACTATAATTTTTGTATCTTTGGATTTGTCTACCTCGAGAATAAGATAATAAGTAATATTTAAAGTATTTTTATACTTCATTTGGTCTATTTGACACTATGTCTGAGAAATCTTGTAGTCCGCACCCGCACAAACAAAAGGAGTATAGCTCAGTGGTAAGTAAAAATTAGTTTAATCTTTAAATAAAATATAAATAAACTGTTCGAAAGTATATTTATTTCGTTGAAATCATATAATAGACGTTTTGTTTTCCAATTTGTTCGATCTTACATCAACCTAGGGTCAAATGGAATGTTAATTTTCCGGATATCTACTTGGATATTATCTCTCCAGTCTTATAAGTATCTCGTTATGAAGTCTGTGCATGTGGCCTGCCCATATTAGTCGCTGTGATTTAATTTTTTGGACTATATTGGTGTCATTGTAGATTGTAGAGTGCTTTTAATGCGATATTGGTTCTGATCCTGATCCTATACTGGTTTGTGTTAATGTCGTGGTGAGGTCCGAAAATTGTTTAGGTAGGTATTTTTCGTTCAAAACGTCTGAACTTTTCTTCGTTTGCTTTGGTCATGGTCCACATTTCGCATCCTTATGTTAGTAGATGTCTGACGATGGATTTATAGATTTTGATCTTTGTACTTCTTGTAATATTTTTTGACTTAAAACCTTATGAAGCAAGGAATAGGACATTCACAATAATTAAAAATACCGAAGGAATGATTTTTACTCTGACCGAGTAAAAATCATATCAAGATGGAAACATTATTTTCAAAGTCTGCTCGACACCAGGAAAAATTCTCAGGAATGTATAAATTATCAGATTATCTTCTTCTTCTTTTTGTGTAGACATGACTCTTTATGTATTTCAATGTAAATACCTCCAGTAAGTTGTTGTTCCGGGGTTTTCGTGGTCTTCCCACTGATCGTTTTCCTATAGGGGAACCGTTTCTTTCCATCGTTACTAATCTATTTGTTGTTATTTGGTTTATAAAATCGTCTCATTGTACTCTCCTCCTCTTCTACAGTCCGTGATGTGCTCCACTTTGCATCTCCGTTGTATTTTTAGCTCTGTTCCATAGAATCTTATCACCGATTTTTCCACGGTTTTTTATCTCTGCCGTTTCTTTATTTTTGTTTTCCTTGTGGCAGGATCTGTTTCTGCTGTGTATGTCATTATTGGCCTGATTACTGTTTTGTAAATTTTCCCTTCAGTTTTTCCCAAGATTTTTATCTCTTCATTTTGTTTGCTATATTTATTTGACCTTCCGCTTCTTTTCGAGCTCTCAATTGCTATATGTATAGTGTTATGTCTAGATATTTCAACTCCATCACTTTTTATATTATCTGATCATCCAGCACTTATTTACATCTTAGTTAATTTGTTGTTATAACCATGCATTTTGTCTTTTTTGGAAAAACTGTTTAATTTTGTGGCGGTTATATCAAATTGGTCCAGCATATTATTGTAAATTACTTTCACTTTGAGAGATTAGTGTTGCGTCGTCTGTACACAAAATTCTTATAAGTTGCTTTTCTCCCATTTAGTATCCTTTTTTCGTTATAAGTTCTGTTATTATTTCCATGATCAGTCTGAACGACATAGGGCTCAAGGAATCCTCCTGTCTTATCCCGTTGCCAGCTTCAATCGGGTCAGTTAGTTCATCCTCTACTTTTACTTTTATTGTGTTGTTCTGGTAGAGATAACTTGATAATGTCAGTTAATTTGACCCTGTCAAATGTCTTGTTTAGGACCACGAACAACATAGACTCGTTTGTTGTATTCTAGTAATTTCTCTTGCCTCGTTATCGTTATAAATATAGCGTTGTTGGTTGTTGCATAATCTTCCTGACCTAAAACCTTGTTTTTTTCTGCCGTTGCTATAATTTTACTCAGTTTATTTGTTATCACTTTGGCTCTTAAGGTGATACAGTAGCGATCAACAGGTTGCCAAAACGCGTTCCAGGATTGCGGCTGTAATTTTGAATATTTTTTCGAGATATTTGGCACACATATTCGTAATATAATAAAGAATGGCGATACAGAGCCCAATTTGAGAAATATATCAGCATGTGGAAATTACTCTGTAATTAAATACAGTATTAAAAAACGAGACTGTACCGCCATTAAGAAGAACAAAAAAATACACTTTCTTCAAATAAATTTTTTATCGATGCCTAGATTTTGTGTCATTTTGGAACTACTAATGAAATAAAAAATTTTAGTAGTTCCAAAATGACACAAAATCTAGGCATCGGATAAAAAAGTTTATTTGAAGAAAGTGTATTTTTTTGTTCTTCTTAATGGCGGTACAGGCTCGTTTTTTTAATATTGTATTTAATTACAGCGTAATTTCCACATAATAATATATTTTTCAAATTGTTCTCTGTACCGCCATTCTTTATTATATTACGAATACGTGTGCCAAATATCTCGAAAAAATATTCAAAATTACAGCCGCAATATTGGAACACGTTTTCGCTACCTGTTGATCGCTACTGTTTCCTCTTAATAATTGTATTGTATTTCATAAATTATTTCCTTTCTAGTTCTTCGTGTTTCATTTGCCTCCCATTTTGAAGATCTGTATTATGATGCTCGATCTCCATTCTTGTGGTATTCTGTTTTGTTCTGTTAATTTAAAAAATATTTTTAATAGTTGTTTGGTCAGATCTTGTCCTCCGTTCTATAAGAATTCGCTTGAAATTTTGTTGTCCTCTGGTGATTTTCTATTTTTTATTTTCCTTTAGCTCTATCTCCTCAATGTTTTAATTTTTCTAAATATTGCACTCTATGCTTATGTAGTTGAAATCTGGACTATTGACTTATTACTGAGGAACTTGGAATTATCAGTAGTAATTGCACAAGAGCTCTAAAATTCTATATTAATTTTAGAGATCGAGTGCAATTTGTTGCGATTATTTCATGAATAAAACTATTCAAAATCAAAATTTTATTGTAATTTATTTCTGTAAGTACAAATTAGTAAAATTAAACACACAGTTTTTATAAATATGTAAAGAGAAATCCCGACTACAATAGACATACAATATCTGCTGTCGAGATTCTCTTTAATTTAAGTTCGAAGCAAGTAGCTGAGACACTAGGCAAGTAGCAAGATAAAGTGAAGTGACAGTGACAAAATGTCATGAATAAACTTTCTTAAAATTACTTAATGTCATAAATGATTAAGAATTTTTTAACGTAGAATAATTAGCTTAAATTGTTGTTTCTTTGTATTTTCAGGTAGTATAATTTTAAGTTTGTAAATATTGTAAAATTAATAAACTTTGTATTTTCAGAGCAACATCAATTTAGTTTAAAAAAAGTCAAAAGTCCCAAGTCCCAGTCTATAGTGGTGTAAAAAGTAACATATTACAAATATTTAACGGTTGAAAGTCATCACTTTTATAAATTTTAAAATATTAATTGTCATTAATGTCACTGAATGTATTTTTTCGTAGCAACGAAGGGCATCTGAAGTAATATACTTGACGACGGGAAATTAACAAAAATTATCAGTTTAATTTAGATTTCTTTAGCTTTCTGTTGGTCAGAATCTCCTATGAATGAAATAATCATTGAAATAAATATGTCTTTTTACTTTTATACCGGTTTCCAGAAAAACATTTTCTATAACTTCAACGCACATCTTTATCTTCACACCATAATAATACATGCTATACATACAATTTTAATATAATAGTATCAAAATTTCATAATTTAGTGGAGTAAACTTGTCTTCAGTTGGACCAATTACAAACAAGCATGTAATGGTCCATTTGAATTACTCCTCGAATTACTCCACCTAATCCACGAGGAAAATAAACTTCCTGTAGCTGGCTGTATACCATAAATCATAAAAATACTAGATTTGTTGTAAAAGGTATATTTTAAAATACCCTAAATAAGGGTCACATTAAGACAAAACGTTTTTAGATTAAGAAATCCATCATAAGTGTTCTAAAAGCCCTAAAATTAAGTATAACCTAATTAATTGGGAAAAAAATTAAAAAGTTGACAGAGGTTTTAAAAGCAAGAGGCCATACTTACAAAAAATAGCATACCTGAGTCACCAAAATTTGTTGAATAAAAACCCTTTAAATATGAACAGGTATGTTGTATTACATATTTATATAATAGTTAAATGATATTCCAGCCAGATGTGCCTGGATAAAAAAAATTCATTTATTTTCGAATAACTTTGACTCCAATATATGTAAATTTGATACTGTTTTTTATCTCAAATATTAAAATAATCTTTTTCTACAACCGTGTTAAAAATGCAATTTTTAGCACTCCATACGAGCGTTAAAAATGCTACTTTAAGGCACTTTATTGACCGTATAGGCAATTTTGATGTAATGTGAAAAAAATATAAAAATGGAATGTCAGTCAAGTTCAAGTAAAAGTTTTTATAGATATTGTCCTGTAATTACGTTTGCAGAAAAAATATTGTATGATATGCGTGTTAAAAAGTACATTTTTAAGGCACTCATGTGAATTGCAGAACTCGCTTCGCTCATTCTGCAAACTTTTACATGCGTGCCTTAAGGCTATGGGTACATAATTCGCAAATATTTTACGCGTATCCCTACTTTTTCTATCTTTACACGGCAAATTACGTGTAGTAAAATTCACACTGGTATAGATATGTAAACATTACTAGGATGTCATTCTACTTGAAAATGTCATAATTAATTTAAAAAGATGGCTTTTGAATGTTCTTGGATAACTGTTATGTTTATAATGGCAAATTATTAATTCAGTTAATACATGTGATAATTTTTCCACTAACTATGTTTTCAGTGATTGTAATAATTTATTTGTACAACAAAAACTAATAATCAATCGAGAAAAGAGGAAAAGTGTTAAAGTGATTTTTTAATAATATATTGTTATTATGGAACGCTTACAATTTTGAACATCTCTAACAACAAAATACTTGGATCACAGGATATATCTGATGTATTCTCTGCTTGGATCTTCCACAAATAATACACAATTTACACTTTTTATTAAGTTCACGTCTTTAATCAATTATTTATCAAATACACTATACGCTGTGAGCTCGTACGTAGAGGGGATATTTACAAATTCGCGAGCGCCAGTAGTGGCAAGTCTGTAAACGTTTACCGGAAATTTGACATAAATGTCAAAGTGATTAATTTAAAATTAAAATTAAAAACATTAATTATAAAAAATATTAGTTGGTCAAAGCTGTGGTATATATTTTTACCTTAAATATACTTATGTTTTAAATACTGAATTTAAGTTTTTTTAATGTTCCGTAATATGTAATTATAATTTAATCTAAAAATCTTGGCACCATCTACACGATAATTGTGAAAGTATCCGAAGTAAGAAATTCATATTTTATCAATAGAACGTCAAAATGATTAGCAAAATCTTAAAAAAATCGATTACAATTTAATTACTTTTTTGCGTTGTAAATGTTAAGCGATAACAATTAAATAATAAATTTAAAAATTACCGGTGAAAGTTGAATTAGTAATCCGCTAGGAGAGCCACCAGCGAAGCTCAGAGCGTATTATATCAACAATATTTAATCAATTTCTCAAAATATTCCCGATGCAATGTCAAATATTTAAAATTGTCACTGATTGTCAGTGTGTGACTGACAATATATGCTGACAATATTATATTCGGCTGAGTGCGTTGTAAGACAAAGACATATTTGGAAAATATTACCACGGCATTGTGTTCATTTTTTTCGAATCCTGAAAAAAACAATAAATATTTTTGAAAAATTTAAACGCAGAATGAAAGACTAAATTATTACCGAGGGCCGAAAGTCCCTTAGAATAAATAAAAAGTTTATTTTGAATGCGATATTTGAAAATAAAAATCACACTAAATTTTCCCTTAGTTTTTCACCCCTGTAACTTATTAAAATAAACATTATAGAAGTTCTCAGGGACTTTTGGCCCTCGCTAATAACGTAATCTTCCATTCTGCATTTAAATTTTTCAAAAATGCTTATTAGTTTTCTCAGGATTCGAAAAAAATGAATCCCCATTTGAATAGCATTGCAGCCGAAAATACGTACCGATCCTCTTAATCGTGTACTTTTAACACTTATATCATACATAGCTATTAAACGTTGTGGCTGAAATAAGAATACAACTAGGTTACATTGACAGTTCTTAACACGTGGGAAGAGTCCTGTGTTGCCCTGGGTAACATCCAGGCACAGGCGCGGATTTAGAAATTCTTAATAGGGGGGTCAGACGTACCGCAAATATTTTATTGTCCAGATTTAGCCATATGACTCACACTTACTCTAAGGATAAAATTCAATAAAATTCAATAAAAGTCATCTCAGATACCTACGGTATCAAAAGAATTGAGCTCTGATTGACAGAAAAAAAATAATAAATAATAAAAAAATACTTATAGACTAAATACAATAGGGGGGTCCATGGACCCGTTGACCCCCTCTGTATCCACGCCTGTCCAGGCATATCTGGAACATCATTTAACTATTATATAAATATGTAACACAACATAACTGTTCACATTTAAAGGGTTTTTACCCAACGCATTTTGGTGGCTGAGGTATTTTTTGTAAGTATGGCCTCTTGTTTTCTAAAACCTCTGTCAACTTTTTAATTTTTTTCTCAACTAATTAGGTTATACTTAATTTTAGGGCTTTTAGAACACTGATTATGGATTTCTTAATCCGAAAACGTTTTGTCTTAATGTGACCCTTATTTAGGCTATTTTAAAATATACTTTTTCCAACAGATCTAGTATTTTTTTTTCTTTTTACTCCTCCTAGTTTAAAGACGAGGATAGGCTTTCTCTATTTGTTTTGGGGTTGAAAAGATAAATTGTAATGAATTTTTAGAAACTCAGTTCTTATACTACATCCATTTTATACATAAATTGGAAAAGTATCGTTAAAACACTAATTATTAATAATTTGAACTTCACAATATGTATTTATCATAATATGCCTAACTTCAAATAGTGGTCTCCAAAAATGTCAGGTAACGACGTCAGTCATGCACAGACTGCGTGTCAGTCATGCACGGAGCGAATAGAATACATAGTAGATTTGATAGTGACTGTGTCAACATATATATCCTCTAATATAAACTAAAAAAACTGACAATTACATTATTGTGAGATTAAAACTATCTCCCCTGTGTACATGATATCCCATTGTCAATGCCCTCACGCAATAAAAATAGTAAAATGACCTTTTAATCAAAAAGATCATTAAAAAATAATAACGTAGTTTATATGTTCATGTTACATGGATGTTTGTAAACTTTAAAGAATTAATATCTTCATAAAACGTTATTGTCAGATAAAGAGTAATAAACTTTACTCAACAAATTAAACACAACAATAAAAATGTTGACACAATTAAGTTCAAAGGTTTATGATGATGATAGACACATAACTTTTTAATTTCTTGTAAAACATTAAAACGCGTATCTTAATCGATAATAAAACACATATTTTTAATAGGTTTAAGATTGATATATCATGTTGATTTATAATACAAACTAATTTTTATTTCATAAGATTATTAGTTGAAACAGAAATGAAACAAGCTTTATATGGGAGAAACTGCAACTAAGCATCAGGATAAACGAGTATGGAACATAGATAAAAAACAGGGATTTCGACAAATCATAGATATGCAAACTTATCTGGAACAAGGAACACATATTACAATGGAAAGATGCATCAATAATCATAAATAAATAAAGGAAATAGTCAGAAATCACAAAGGAAACATACAAATGATGAGATAATTTGAAATGAGAACACTAAGGGCCAGCACATACGGTGAAACGCAAAAGTAACGAAACTGAAACCCTCGGTTACTTTTGAGTTTCATTCGAGTTTCTGCCATAGATATATAAAAAAAATTTTATGTTTATTAATTGTTTAAATAAAAGAAACGATTTTAATGGAAAATGCTTAAATTCTCTTGTTTTTTACAATGTAGAAACTCGAAACTTTTACGGATTGTAGCTAATGATATGAACTATAGATAATTTCACATTTTACATTAATTGTTTACGTTAGGCTTCATAAATAAACAAAAAAAGTTTCAAATTTTGAACGCTCATATATTTGTTTATATAAAAATCGGCGCTTATTCGCGTCAAATTTCATTACGATACGAAACAAAACTTCAACCTAAACCCGAATTCAAAAAATTCATGTTTTTATCGTAGTCTTAGAAAAACCACCGGTAGAGATGTTTTGTGCTACAATTAACATTAGAATTCGTTTTGGCCTATTAATTAATTAAACGCTTTTCTTCAGTTCAATCGTTTGGGTCAAATCTTTTGACGTTAATTTGACAGCCTTCTCTTTAATGCAAATGACTAAAAATTTGCAGACATATGCATTTGCGGGAACAATACAGGAATAGTCAATAAATTTTTATTTATATTTATTAATTGTTTAAATAAAAAAAAACGATTTTAACGGCAAATGCTTAAGTTCTCTTAAAATTATATGAACTATACATATATAATTTCACTTTTTACGTTAATTGTTTACGTTATGCTTCATAAATAAACAATACAGTTTCAAATTTTTTGCCGATTTCTACTACTTTTCATGTTTGTACATCATTATGTTTTATACATATTTATTTTAATAAACCTGACGATATATTTTAATGTTTGAAAAGTGTAAGACTAAAACGTAAAAAATAAAAAAATATAAAAAAAGAATTTTAAGAAATGAATTTTTTTTAATTACGAGTGAATAAAATTAAAAATAATACAAAAAAATCAACTAAAAAGCAAAAAATAAAATCAATTGAAAAATCTAACACATTCGTTAAAGAAAAGCGTGGGGCGAAAACCGTTTATTCGATGATTCGATTCGCTTTTCTTTGACGAATGTGTTAGATTTTCATTTTTTTAAATTTTTTGCTTTTTAGTTGATTTTGTTATAATATTTTTAATTTTAGTCACTCGTAACTAAAGAAAAGCGTTTCTTAAAAATTTTTTTTTTATATTTTTGTGTTTTTTCTAGTCTGGTCAATTTTTTTGTATATGCAAATGTTCCATTGCTCGATACATTTGGCCCCATCCGGACTGTCACGTTTCGCCGTCGCCGTTTCGCCGTCGCCATTTCGCCGTCGCCGTTTCGCTGTCGAGCCAGTTCGCCGTTGGCCGTTTCGCCGTCGCCATCCCGGCATTGGTTAAGTTTACAAGAACGTGATAACATACTAACTTTTTTATACTAAATGTCGCAAGAACGTGATAACATACTAACTTTTTTTTATACTAAATGTCAGTGTTAATAAAATGCTGATGTTGCTAGTAAAACCAAGTTATATTTTCGTATTCAACTATACATTGTTTTCGTCTGAAAAATAAAATATTTTCAGTATTAAAAATATTTAAAAAGTTACATTTCATAATTATGGTCAAGTCCTCTAAGATATTCTAAAATATCTCCATCGGCATTGAAGTTTCGGACTAATCTTAAAATTCGCTCATCCGCGTTCCTATATTTTTTCTTTTTCAAAAGTATCAAAAATAAAAAACTTCATTATGCAAAAGTGATAGTATATAATCTTTCGAAAACCATTCAAAACTTATATACAAGTAATGATCATCCCGAAATTATAAGTACGAATGCTAACAACGAAATGGCGACGGCGAAATGGCTCGACGGCGAAACGGCGACGGCGAAATGGCTCGACGGCGAAACGGCGATGGCGAAATGGCGACGGCGAAACGGCGACGGCGAAATGTCCTAGACCCGGCCCCATCGACTCTATACGCTTATCTAAAATCCACAAACAAAACATGCAGATAAACTTTATCTTCATACCCGGTTGTGTTACCTCCTTTAAGGGGAATATTTGGTCTAAACTAGTCTAAAGTATAGCTGTCCTCGCTAAAGCCGGCGTGATACCTATAAAGTAGGATGATTTTTCTATAGCAATTTAGTCTAGTTCTCTAGTACAGTTATACCTCTGTAGTTGTTGCACTTTAGATTGCCTCCTTTTGGTTATGCAGTGAGTATATGCTGGCCTCATACAAATCCGACTAGATTTTAGCTCCTCTCATACTTTTTACCTCTTGAACGATATTCATGTATTTACTTCATAACATGATCTATATGAGTCACCGTGCTATCATCTGGAGAGATCTACGTACCTTTGTACCGGGTGTCCCAATAAGAATGGCTCTCGGCCATATCTCAGGAACCGTTTATAGTAGAGCTTTGAAATAAAAATTGTTATAACAAAAGTTGCCGCAGGAAAAGCCTGGAAATTATTTTCATAATTGTGGGTCCATCGCTAGAGGGCGTAATTGAATATCAAAAATTAAAAAATCTAAATTTTACAAAATTTTCCTAGTGAAGGGGCACTGGAAATCCGATTATTGTATTCTTCATAAAATTCTGCGCATATTTGATTTAACAAGTTTAAATCTACTTTTGCAAATAAGAGGTGGGGGTGAGTGGGAACCTGTAACAAAAATACTACTTTGCAGTAGTATTTGTTGAACTAAAATGATAAGATGAAATGAATGAAGGAGGGTGATGAACTGATAATGGAAGTATGGAAAGACAGAGGCAAACTGAATAGAGTTGGCTAGCTATAGATGCAAGAGAGCAACTTGACACTCAAGGATGGATACGGCTCGTTTGCATGCCTGTCGAAGAACAGTAGCTCAACCTAAAGAGAGATGATGACTAGAAAAAGGGAAATCTTTTAAGATAAAAATATATGTTTAGAAAATAAATTAGATAAATATAATAATATAATAAAAATAGAAGAATATAAAAGATAAATAAAATAGACTGAATTATGGGCGCCAGAAGTTGGAATGGACCAAACTTCCAGGTATCTTACACTGCTGTTAAATAGTAAATATATTAAATTCAAAAATGGGAAAAAAAAATAATTGATATACAAAACAAATAAATATTTATTAAATATAACTACTTAGATTTTTGACAACCTCTGAGTTAGAAAAATACAAACTATGTAACTCTAAAATGACAATGGGAAATAATTACCTATAGTAATATAAATATAATCTATAGTTACATTAGTAATGGAGTAGCTCTTATATGGAGCATACCCCCAACTTACATATACTAGGTTAAATAACAACCTTCACCAAATAATTGTACGATTGCAATACGTACAGCAACGTTAAACCCTATAGAACTAATGAACCAGAATATAATTAAGGGAGGATTATTCACAATGAATAATTTCCGTAACTCTCAAAGAGTTAGATAGGCACTAGCCTCATTAAGGTGAACCTACGGTCTACTTGATATATAAAAATCAGTTGCTTCGACACGTAGTCACTAAAAAATATAACAAGTAAAATGGATAGCTATTCAAAGGGAATAGCGTCCAAAGATATAATTAGAAATTGATTAAATGAATTTAAGTAAAGTTAAGCAAATAAGTTAAATAATTATGATTGACTAAAGAAAGATTAAAGTTATATGAATAAGTTAATAAATTAAGCAAATTAAGAGGACAAAGTATATAAATTTAAATTGATAAGTGGAGACAAGCAAGGTTAGTACTAAAAATATAAAGTTAATTAAGTAAATAAATGGTACAAGTAAATTTCAGGTAATATATAAAGGTAAAGAGAATCTCATATGGGGAAAAGATGATCTGAGCTCAAACCTCTTTGACCAGAGAGTTTACTGGTTTGGGGAACACTATCAACTATTATAGATATATAAAAACAATATGCAACTTAAATCTTGAAACAAAATATGTGCGATAAACTATAAAACTTAATCATCAAAATAAATGTCCCGAGTCTTATACAAAAAATGAATGTGGTGTAATAGTGGAAGTGACAATCACTAGCAGATACTAAGTGTCCCAAAACAAACCCTAAATGGTCCCCGAGAGTGTCCTTGCTACGGATTCCAAAATCCCTGGTAGGCGAATTAGCACAGGGATGGTGCTAGCTTGTACCAATTAATATACCGATGCCCTTCTGGGGTGCAGAGGGCAGGATAAAAAGTAGGTATGTGGGAGGTTCTCCAGGCTGGTCTCCAAATGACCTGGCTTGGCGTAGAACGGTTGCTCCCAGTTGTGAGGGGAGCTGACGGACTGGTTACAGTTTAAGATTTCCCCCAAGTGGCTAAAAACAAACATGTCCCGTTTTAGTTTCAATGTCAGAATCTAAGGAAAGGTCAAAGAGCCAAAGGAAAAGAAATGAGATATCTTTTTTTCAGAATGAACAACAAAAAGATCATTAGCAAAAACAATGATGGATTTGACCTTGATTCACATTACACACATTAATTTGGGATTTAACTTTAAATTCAATATTTAATACAGAATATGATTTTTATCTGAAAAATATGTCTATAAAGGGTATTTTTTTTATTATTAAAAATGGTATGGGATAATGTAATGTGTTGTAAATTTTAAGAAAAATACTGGCTTTTGGAACGAATTTAAGGTGGCTAGAATACACACAATCTAATAGAATAGAGAATAATGAATGTAATCTGTAAAATTTGAATTCAATATTATGAGGTTGACATAACCACACAAATCAAATGATATAATTTACAGGATATGTGACAAGATAATCTTCATCTGAGTGTATATTTTCGAACTATGGATATAATTAAAGATACTAAATTCAAAGAACAACTTCGATTCATACATTTACAGAAATAAATTCAATAGGAATTTAATATGACATGAGAGCGGCCATATTCGTTCCTTTTTCTCAAACTTTTTTTAAGAGTAAAAAAATTTACCGGATGACATGACTTCCAATTCCTCCGGGATCTCCCAAAACTTAGTCTCCTAGCTTCTCCAAAGCACCACCAATAATTTGCCACTAAATATCACTTATAAAAGCTTGAAACTATTGTATTAAAATTTCCGTCCTTTTCAATCAGTCATCCGCCACTTTTCCGTTCTAGCGTACCAAGCGAAGTGTCAATTATTTCCCGTCGTTAGACGAGGAGCCTCACAGAACGAAACTCACATGACAGCGAATGGTGTCTAATACCAACTGAAGTACTTGTGCCAACTAATAGTTAAGTATGACGTCAGTCAAATATTTATTTTAGTTAGATCTTATTATTTTTAAGTATAATTTAATGACAAACCGTTATTAAAATTTAAATAAAATAACTATAAAGATAATTAAAGTTAAGATAATTTTAAGCAAAAAAATTTTTTTTTTTTTTTTAATTCAAAATATTAATAACCAAGTGGTAATAATCTATCATTCTACGTTGACCCGCAAGATTACAAGTAACCACAAATTAAGGATCAGGGAAAGAAGGATGATCACTACACCAAAACTATGAATCGGAAAAGATGACTCGAAGTCATATTAAAATGTCATCGACATTTTGTCTGCAAACCAAAACATAAGCTAAATAATGTACTAAAGTTCATAATGACAAATAAATGTCGAATTGGCACTAAATGCAAAATTGAACAATCCATGGACATCAAATTTATAAAGAGTATATCCAAGGACGAACAACCAGGCAAAGGTATGAGCCAATTCGCACCATAACACAAGTAAATATACTAAAGTAAGACAAAAGAAATCAACAACTGAAATAAGTGAAGAATGGAACACTTCATCCAAAATTGAACTACCAATGGACACCAGATTCGTAATAGCATATCCAGAGAAGAACAATCAGGAATATTTATGGAACAATTCTCACCAGTGCCAAATAATACAAATAGTAAGCATATCAAAGTTATCCAAAAACTCATTAATCAAAATAAATGTGGAATCGGACACTTAATCCAAAGTCGGACTATCAATGGACACCAGATTCATAAAGCATATCCACAGAAGGACGACCAGGAAGATTTATGGACCAATTCACACCAATACTAAATCACATAAATTAATTAGGCCTATGTACAACCACAACCGGTAATACGAGCCTATACAACCAAATAAACAAAATAAGTGAGGACTCGGACGCTTTATCCAAAATCGGACTATCAATGGACACCAGATTTATAGGAGCATATCCAAAGAAGAACGATCAGGAAGATTTGTGTACCAATTCTCACTAATACTAAATAAACTAAATTAGGTCCATCGACTCAAGTAAGTCGTTGACTAACTAAAATTGGTCCGTGCTGTTGTTCACTAGCTATAGCTATAGCTGATAACGTACCAATTGTAATAAAAAAAAAATCTAAAAGGTGAACTGACAAGGTCTATGACACCATGATAAATGATAGAAAAAAAATATGACAAGAACGAGCAACCAATTTGGAATAAAACTGTAGATTCATACGTTCTTGCATACATAGAATTATCCAGGAAATATTCCTGAATCTCAACAACAAACTAATGCCTCAGGAAAGAAGAGGAAATCTACTAAAATAAGCAATTCATTTGTCCAAACACCTCAAATACTAAAAGGAACCTACTACCTATGAAGTATGGGACATAATGTAAACTAAATATTCCCTATCAAATGCTAAAAAATGTAACTGGAATGATTGGAATAATTACACAAGGATGGTCAGGACATGTGGCCAACATTTCCTGACCAGAAATATTTTGATGAATAAACATCTGCGTACTCTGCTATGAAAACATAGGTTACGAAATCGGATAGCAGTGATCAGTTGCTGAATTTCGAACCCACGCATTCACTAGGTTACCTAGGAACCCAAATTACAGAGCATTGGCAGACTAGTTCTTAAGAAGAAATCCATACATACATCAGAATTCCAAACTAATTCCAGAATCATACTGTGTAGGGCATAAGGATATAAATTATTATAAAGTATTTAGGATATCTGTGACAAATGTTGATAAAGTAAACCAATATAAAATTAAGAACCACCCCATCTTTCCAATATGGCAAATCTAATAACAAGATAATAAAAGATACATATAAAAAAAATAGTGTGTAGTCAAATATCAAAAATACAACACACAACCTGAGATAAGTAGTGTATAATATTCTTAGTTCCATAGTTCCATACCAAATATCAATATTAAACCAACGTACTTGCATGAGCTTACATATTCAAATATATAAATATACAATAATCAACAACCCTTCTATGCTAAGGGGTAGGTGCACAATCTAAAAATTACAAGTAGGATTTTATTAACTGGGTAATCCTACTAACAGTATTAATAATTAATAATGTTGATGCATAATAATTAAAACGCAACATTAATAATGAAAAAAAAATGATAAGCTCATACATAAGCGTACTAAAAAAAATAATTAACCTAATGATTCATAAATTGGAAGTCATCTAACAACCATGCCAAAAGATAAAAATGGAGATATGTACCTGCTCTATCTGGTGAATAAAATATTAAACTAAAATACTGAATCTTAATAAGGATCGAGCTAAAGACAAATAGAGGAAGAAGTTAGCTCAAACAACCCTATAAAGTTAATCTTCTTCCGAAGATGATGAATCAACCTCATCCATGGTGTTATCAGGCAGTAAATCCTTTATGTGAAATTGTCCAATTCGTTTGTTAGTCGAATTGTCCTTCAATTCATACACTAAAGGAGATATTACCTTCACAACCGTACAGGGAATATATTTCTGGCAAAATTTTGCCGAAATAGCATCACCCTTATTAGACTTTACAAAGTTTCGCTTCAACACTCTATCTCCAACGAAGAATCGCAGATCTCTTTTCCTCAAGTTATACTGCTGCTGGTTCCTTAGATAGGAAGTTTTTAACTTCTTCCGAATGTCAGAAAAAATTTGAGGTAGAGTCTGGAGATCTTCTAAGCGATGAAGGTTATCGGATATCTGAGGGAGATTTGTGGAAGTGTCGGAAATTGTACCAAAATAGTCACCAGATAAAGCAACATTTCTACCAAAATTGAGATATGCAGGAGAACATTGGGTAACCTCATGGACAGAGGTCCTTATGGCTTGAGCTATGGAATGGATATATTGATCCCAAGCTCTGTGATCTGGGAATGTATAGGACCTTAGGGCGGTGACGATACTGCGATTCACTCTCTCAGTATGATTGGCTTGAGGATGGTAGGCAGCATTATAAAAGGTCTTCTGGACCTTATATTTAGCTAAAAGATCTTTAAAAGCCTTCGACACAAACTGAGGACCATTGTCACATGACACAATTTGGGGAACACCAAACAACAAAAAGACTTGTTCCTCTAAATATTTCAGAATGGCTGGAGTTGTGGCCTGACGAAGAGGACAAACTACAGGAAATTTGGTGAAATAATCCACAACTACCAAGCAGTAAGTATTACCCTTATAACTACGAGGATAGGGTCCAATGAGATCCAACGAGATCATCTGCCAAGGAAAATTAATGTTCCTAAAGGAACCCATGAGTCCAGCTTGTGGTAAATTACTGGGTTTACAAGTCGCACAAACTAAACACTTAGAAATATACTTTTTGATAGACTTGCGCATGCCAGGCCAATAATATAATTCGGCAATACGATGAAAAGTTTTATAAAAACCAAAATGTCCAGCAGTAACTTCATCATGAAACATACGTAATATGTTCTCCCTATTTGGCGTAGGTACAACTATTTTCCAATCTGACATATTGGATAAGGCCTCTATAGGACTTAAGATATGTTTGTACAGTATATTGTTCTCTACCTTAAAATCAGGATAATTTTGTGGGTCTTGAGTAACCCTATCAATCATATTCTGATACCACTCGTCAGGAGTTAAGGTGGACAAATCTAAGACATTAAGATCATGGACACGGGAAAGAGCATCAGCAACCACTACACCGTTGGCCTTTCGATGAACAATCTTATATGAATAGGCAGCCAGTTTGCATATCCATCGGGAAAGTCTCTGAGATGGGTTTTTCATACTATGAAGCCATACCAAGGAACTGTGGTCCGTAATTATGGTGAAATTACGGCCCTCTAAATAATAACGAAATGCTTCCAACCCATGTATGATAGCTAAGAGTTCTTTCTCAGTGGTGGAATAGTTTTTCTGGGCCTTATTCAATTTCTTACTCGTGTAAGCTATGGGATGTTCCGAGCCATCTTTCAACTGGAACAATACGCCACCAGAAGCAGTATTAGAGCAATCAGTCATCAAATAAAAATGCTCATTAAAATTAGGTGACATCATGACTGGTGCGCTAGTTAAAGCCTCTTTAACGCGCCTAAAAGCTTCATCAGCCTCAGGAGTCCAGGTAATGGTCTGCCCCTTTTTCCTGTTCTTCAAAAGATCCGTAAGAGGTGACAACAAGGTAGAGTATGAAGGTACAAACCGGCGATAATATCCACACATTCCCAATATCCTACGGACTTGGGTGGTGGTCTTAGGTATAGGAAAATTCTTAATAGCAACTATTTTCTCAGGATCAGTCCTTAGACCCTGATTATCAACAACATAACCCAAAAACTTAAGACTAGGACGACAAAACTGACACTTATCCAGATTAATTATTAGATTAGCTTCCTTAAGACGTAAAAACAATTTATCTAAAATTTCCATATGAAGGGAAAAATCAGGAGTGACTACTAAAATATCGTCCAAATAATAGAAAACATAGGGCTCTAACTGTGGACCAATGACTAAATCCATCAGACGACACATTGTCTGAGGAGCAGAAACAAGACCGAAAGGCATGGTGACAAACTGAAATAATCCTTTACCACTGACAGCAAAAGCAGTATATTTCTTGCTCTCTTCACTCAGTGGGATCTGTAAAAAGGCCTTAGACAAATCAATCGAAGAGATGTATTTGGCATTCTGAAGTTTGCTCAAAATCACGTCGATTCGGGGAATTGGATAAGCATCCCTGTTAGTGGTGATACTGTTTAGTTTTCGACCATCAAAGCAGATCCTGAAGGATCCATCCTTCTTCTTTGTTAACCAGAGTGGGGAACAATAGGACGACGTTGAATGTTCTATGATATTTAAAGCAAGCATCGAATCTACTTCTTTTTCTAAATCTGCCTGCCAGGCTTGAGGTATGGGATACTGATATAATCTGAAAGGAGTAGGATTTCCCACCTCAATAGTGTGAGATATTAATGAAGTACGACCTAGTTTGTCATTTGAAGAAATAGTAGTAAACTGAGAGATCATATTCTCCAATTGCCTTTGTTCAGAACTAGATAAACTGGAAAAATCATGAATAGCACTAAGGGTAGACAGATTAAATTCAGATATGGAAAAAGAAAAATCAGAACAACTTAAGGTGCTATTAAAAGCATTGAAGAAGTCCATACCTAAAATTATAGAATTCTGTACAGAAGGAATAACATAAAATGTAATTTTCCTACATAAATTTGCCACTGTGATTTCAATTTGGAGTTTGCCTGTAATAGATTGGACTGTACCATCTGCAGTAGATACTTGCAAAGATGAAATGGGCATAATGGGAATATTAGCATTTTTCAATAAATTTAATGAATGTGCTCCTATCAATGAAATATTAGAGCCACTATCTAATAAAGCTAAACACGATTGTCCTAAAATTTGAATAGGTAGATATGGCCTATTATCATTTTGTTTCCTAACTAATAAAGAGTTAATATCTAAATCTAAAATATTTGGTTGGATACAACCATTATATGGAACTACTTCACCATCAAAATTATTATTATACTTAACACTACCAATTAAAGAATTTGTGGCTTTGCAACCCTGTGAAACCTGTGCGTTCAACGTATCATGACTAAAACTTAATTTCTGGACTGATTTTGATTTGTGGTGTGTGCTTGTTTCCTGAACGATGCCTTCTTCCCTTTCCGATTGGAAGATGGGTTTGAGTTGCTTGGTGTGCTTGGGCCAGCTGTCTCGTTTTCTGATGGGGTTTGATTCCCTGATTGGGTGTTGGACGGAGAAACGCTCAGGGGACGGACCTCCGACATTTCGTTTCCCGAACACTTGACACAATTTCTTTTGAGGGTATTTTCCCTACCACAACCGTGGCAGAAAATACGAGTTTGTGGGATACCACAATTATTGAACTTATGATTAGACTGATGACAATTCCAGCAAACAACGGAACTAAAAACAGAAACATTACGTTCAGGGCCCTTATTTTGCCAAGAACGTTGTCTAAAGGAAGTTGGCTGAGAAGAAGAATTAGAAGAGGGTCGAGATGTGGATGGAGGCTGAGAAGACCAGGATAACGTTTCCTCCAAACGTTTGCACTTTACTGTGAGTTCATCAATACTCTGGATGTCCATAAGAGCTAACTGCTGATGATAAAAGGGCAGTAAACATTTTAAGATGATTTTTATTTTGGACAAATCAGATAACGGAGTATCTAAACGGCTACACATGCCTAATATAGTATTAATGAACATAGTGACAGACTCTCCTGGTTTCTGCTTACGGTTTTTGATTTCATCCAAGAGATCATCCTGGTATGAGTAAGGAAGAAAATCTGACTTCAACTTGCGAACCAGATCAGACCAACAAGATAAATTACCTCTATTATTCATGAACCAGGTAAAAGCAGGACCGGTAAACAATTCAGCTGAAGCAGCAAACAAATTTCCTTCAGAGACACCTCTAGATACTCGAAGACATTCGACCTTTTCTAAAAATGTAATAACATCATTGTGCTGTTTTTCACCGGAAAATGAAACACCCCATTTGTGTACTTGCACAGGTTTGGAGTATGTGAAACTAGGAACGACACTGACTGGAGCATTAGGAGTAGATGTGGCTATGGGGTTAACCTTAGAATCAAGCTCACCCTCCAAGGTAAGGATTTTAAGAGAAACAGACTTTTTAAAAGGTTCCTGCTCTTCTGTAGTACACTGTAACAAGTGTACTCGGCCAGAAATATGAGCTAGACGAGATATTAATCTAACATATTCATTGTCCTGTACAGTTCCCCTAAACTTCTCTATTTTCTTCGACAAGCTATCCAACGTTTCGGATATTCCTTTCCGTTGGTCCTCAAAAGGGATATGTACAGCCGAAAGTTGGGTGAAACTCCTATTGCCTTCTTCTTGCTTCAAAGCACCCCGCAGAAGATTGCGTTTCCTATCGACAGTTGCCGACTCCTCTGGTACTACGTCCCTAATTTTCAACTCATAGTCCAATTCGTCCACCAGAAGATGTTCAACTTTAAAAGCACACATGATGAAAGCAAAAATTATTGACAAGCAATCCAAAGGTCAGAAATATGAAATATACTTAAGTTTGTACTCAAAATATATAAGTACGGAGAAAATATTAGCAACACACCAACAAAATCAAAAATGGCCAGCAAAATATATGTATCAAATAAATAAAGTAAATAAGGTATAATCAAGTAAATATAGTACCTAAATATTGGAAAAAAAAATTAATTATTATACTTGTACTAGAAAAAAAAATATGTAAGTATTAACGATTACTGTACGTACAAATACAACACTGGCTGAAAGAGTAAAATAATATAATCTAATATATGCTAGTTACTTATACTTCGTTTCAAATTCAACCCAGAATGTAAGCTGTATGACAAAACTATAAACGAGGTTTCAAAATCTCAACTAATTAATAGATACAGCAGTGACAGTATACCTGTTAAGTATTAATAAGTAATTAAAAACAAAATAAATCAGAACAGAATGTATAAAAAGATATCAGAAGGAAATAATATAAATAAAAGAAAAAAAAATGAACTAAAAGAACTACTGTCTTAGAACCTATAAAAGGTTGGCACCAAGTTGGGCTGCCGATGTAACAAAAATACTACTTTGCAGTAGTATTTGTTGAACTAAAATGATAAGATGAAATGAATGAAGGAGGGTGATGAACTGATAATGGAAGTATGGAAAGACAGAGGCAAACTGAAGAGAGTTGGCTAGCTATAGATGCAAGAGAGCAACTTGACACTCAAGGATGGATACGGCTCGTTTGCATGCCTGTCGAAGAACAGTAGCTCAACCTAAAGAGAGATGATGACTAGAAAAAGGGAAATCTTTTAAGATAAAAATATATGTTCAGAAAATAAATTAGATAAATATAATAATATAATAAAAATAGAAGAATATAAAAGATAAATAAAATAGACTGAATTATGGGCGCCAGAAGTTGGAATGGACCAAACTTCCAGGTATCTTACACTGCTGTTAAATAGTAAATATATTAAATTCAAAAATGGGAAAAAAAAATAATTGATATACAAAACAAATAAATATTTATTAAATATAACTACTTAGATTTTTGACAACCTCTGAGTTAGAAAAATACAAACTATGTAACTCTAAAATGACAATGGGAAATAATTACCTATAGTAATATAAATATAATCTATAGTTACATTAGTAATGGAGTAGCTCTTATATGGAGCATACCCCCAACTTACATATACTAGGTTAAATAACAACCTTCACCAAATAATTGTACGATTGCAATACGTACAGCAACGTTAAACCCTATAGAACTAATGAACCAGAATATAATTAAGGGAGGATTATTCACAATGAATAATTTCCGTAACTCTCAAAGAGTTAGATAGGCACTAGCCTCATTAAGGTGAACCTACGGTCTACTTGATATATAAAAATCAGTTGCTTCGACACGTAGTCACTAAAAAATATAACAAGTAAAATGGATAGCTATTCAAAGGGAATAGCGTCCAAAGATATAATTAGAAATTGATTAAATGAATTTAAGTAAAGTTAAGCAAATAAGTTAAATAATTATGATTGACTAAAGAAAGATTAAAGTTATATGAATAAGTTAATAAATTAAGCAAATTAAGAGGACAAAGTATATAAATTTAAATTGATAAGTGGAGACAAGCAAGGTTAGTACTAAAAATATAAAGTTAATTAAGTAAATAAATGGTACAAGTAAATTTCAGGTAATATATAAAGGTAAAGAGAATCTCATATGGGGAAAAGATGATCTGAGCTCAAACCTCTTTGACCAGAGAGTTTACTGGTTTGGGGAACACTATCAACTATTATAGATATATAAAAACAATATGCAACTTAATCTTGAAACAAAATATGTGCGATAAACTATAAAACTTAATCATCAAAATAAATGTCCCGAGTCTTATACAAAAAATGAATGTGGTGTAATAGTGGAAGTGACAATCACTAGCAGATACTAAGTGTCCCAAAACAAACCCTAAATGGTCCCCGAGAGTGTCCTTGCTACGGATTCCAAAATCCCTGGTAGGCGAATTAGCACAGGGATGGTGCTAGCTTGTACCAATTAATATACCGATGCCCTTCTGGGGTGCAGAGGGCAGGATAAAAAGTAGGTATGTGGGAGGTTCTCCAGGCTGGTCTCCAAATGACCTGGCTTGGCGTAGAACGGTTGCTCCCAGTTGTGAGGGGAGCTGACGGACTGGTTACAGTTTAAGATTTCCCCCAAGTGGCTAAAAACAAACATGTCCCGTTTTAGTTTCAATGTCAGAATCTAAGGAAAGGTCAAAGAGCCAAAGGAAAAGAAATGAGATATCTTTTTTTCAGAATGAACAACAAAAAGATCATTAGCAAAAACAATGATGGATTTGACCTTGATTCACATTACACACATTAATTTGGGATTTAACTTTAAATTCAATATTTAATACAGAATATGATTTTTATCTGAAAAATATGTCTATAAAGGGTATTTTTTTTATTATTAAAAATGGTATGGGATAATGTAATGTGTTGTAAATTTTAAGAAAAATACTGGCTTTTGGAACGAATTTAAGGTGGCTAGAATACACACAATCTAATAGAATAGAGAATAATGAATGTAATCTGTAAAATTTGAATTCAATATTATGAGGTTGACATAACCACACAAATCAAATGATATAATTTACAGGATATGTGACAAGATAATCTTCATCTGAGTGTATATTTTCGAACTATGGATATAATTAAAGATACTAAATTCAAAGAACAACTTCGATTCATACATTTACAGAAATAAATTCAATAGGAATTTAATATGACATGAGAGCGGCCATATTCGTTCCTTTTTCTCAAACTTTTTTTAAGAGTAAAAAAATTTACCGGATGACATGACTTCCAATTCCTCCGGGATCTCCCAAAACTTAGTCTCCTAGCTTCTCCAAAGCACCACCAATAATTTGCCACTAAATATCACTTATAAAAGCTTGAAACTATTGTATTAAAATTTCCGTCCTTTTCAATCAGTCATCCGCCACTTTTCCGTTCTAGCGTACCAAGCGAAGTGTCAATTATTTCCCGTCGTTAGACGAGGAGCCTCACAGAACGAAACTCACATGACAGCGAATGGTGTCTAATACCAACTGAAGTACTTGTGCCAACTAATAGTTAAGTATGACGTCAGTCAAATATTTATTTTAGTTAGATCTTATTATTTTTAAGTATAATTTAATGACAAACCGTTATTAAAATTTAAATAAAATAACTATAAAGATAATTAAAGTTAACGGACTGTTATAAACCTTGTTATGAAAAAATGGCTGTAAGTCCGGTTCTGCTAAATCAAATTTTGAAAACTGGGTCTTGTTGAAGACAGATCTTTTTCTTCAATGTAAGCGTGATAATTTTGAACCATCCTAATAAGTAATAAGCCAGCTGGGAGGCGTTATTTAAATTTTTTTCAGAAATCTAGTTTTCTTTGGAAAATATTAAATATAAGTATGCATTTTTAATCATACTTTATAAAATTAGATTAAATTATCAATAGAATAGCGAAAACCGCATGTCGATACCTTTTTTATATCTCAAGATATCTCGAGAAACGTGTAAATTTTATGCATAACTGTTACTATCACCGGTAAACTAAGTTAATGAAAAGTAGTGTGCTGTGGAAAAAAACAAAATAACATTTTCCAGATGTCAACGTATAAAAATATAATTAATTAAAACAACAATATAAAGAGAAACAATACTATTAAAATTAAATATAACAAAGAACAAAAAGAACTACTTAGTGACGATCTAAATATTCAAATTGTTGCCAATCATACACTACTCTAGAATACATTAAACAGAGAATACTAAACGCCATTCAAAGCATATCGAGAGCAGAAATTGAGACTGCTGTTCAATCTACTCTTGAAAGAGTAAATGTTTGCAACGAAAATGATGGGCAAAAATTTGAACATTTATGTCATCACTAAATAGTTGTTTTTATTTCTTTGTAATAATTTCTTTATGCCGTATAATACGTGTATAATATTAAAATACGAGATATGAACGAGGCTCGAAACAAATGAGAAGCGTTGAAAAGACCTAATATACGTTGACAGCTGGAAAATGTTTCTTTGTTATTTCCATAGCACACTACTTTTCCTAAACTTCGTTTACCGGTGACAGTAATAGTTGTTTTTAAATTTACACGTTTTGTAAGATATCTCGAGATAGAAAAAAGGTATTAACATGCGGTTTTCGCTATTCTGTTGCTAATTTTGTCTAATTTTGTAATATGGTATTAAAAATGCATGTTTGTATTTAATATTTTCCAAAGAAAACTAGATTTCTGAAAAAAATTAAATAACGCCTTCTAGCTGGCATATTACTCAGTAAGTTGGTTCGAAATCATAACTTTTACATTAACGAAAAAGATCTGTCTTCAACAAGACCAAGTTTGCAAAATTTGATTAAGCAGAACCGGACTCACAGCCAGTTTTTCATAACAAGGTTCCCACTCACCCCCACCTCTTGTTTCCAAAGGTAGACCTAAACTTGTGAAATCAAATATGCGTAGAATTTTATGAAGAATACGACGATCGGATTTCCAGTGCGCCTTCATTAGGAAAATTTTGTAAAGTTTAGATTTTTTAATTTTTGATATTCAATTACGCCCTCTAGCGGTGGACCCACAATTATGAAAATAATTTCCAGGCTTTTCCTGAGGCAACTTTTGTTATAAAATTTTTTATTTCAAAGCTCTACTATAAACCGTTCCTGAGATATGGCCGAGAGCCATTCTTATTGGGACACCCGGTACATATCTTTTCATTTTAGATGTGTGCTTCTGACGACCATGTTTTCTTCATCGCATATCCAATAAGTCTTTGACCATTATCGTTTCATACTTTGCGTTTACTATGGTTACCAGTTACGGTACCAGCATACGTAGGTTCTTTTTCCACTTTAGCATTACAATCATACATTATTATTTTAAGATCACGTTTAGGTAGGTATTCTTATTCGTCATTTAGCTGTCCGTTTTAAAGATATTTTATTTCATCGTCCTTGTCTTGGATGACACACAGTTTGGTTTCCGTAACGGGTTTGGAACGAGAGAGGCATTGTTTGGAATGAACGTACTTGCTCAAAGATGTCGAGATATATCTGTAGACATATACTGTTGTTTTATTGACTTCCAAAAGGCATTTGATCGTGTTAAGCACTCTATGTTGATCGAAGCTCTAAAAGACATAGGCTTGGACGGCAGAAATATTCGAATAATTGCAAATTTATATTGGAATCAAACAACATCAGTTTTAGTAGATGGTGTGGAATCACAGGCTCTTAATATTAAAAAAAGAGTACGGCAGGGATGCCTCTTGTCAACACTGCTTTTCAACGTTTACTCCGAAAAACTTTTCAGAAAAGCTCTTTTTGAAAAACAAGAAGGAATACTTGTGAACGGTGAAGTCATCAATAATTTGCGTAGTTTCTAGTCAAGAAGATCTGCAAGCACTACTTGATAGTGTCGTTGAGAGTTGTAGGAAGGCAGTTCTGGATCTGAACATACGGAAAACCAAAATACTCGTAATAAGTAAACAGCAGCATATAAAATCGTCTATATATGTAAATAATACCAAACTTGAGCAAGTTGATAAAATCGTTTACCTTGGACAGCAACTAAATTGTAACGTAGAAAGTGACGGCGAAATTAAATCTAGGATAGAGCAGGCTAGAGCCGCTTTTAGAAGGATGTCCAACGTCTTATGTAACAGAGACCTAAAATTGGCATTGAGCATCCGCCTACTTCGCTGCTACGTGTTCTCGGTCTTACTTTATGGTGTCGAGTCCTGGACTGTGAATAAAATCGATCTAAATCTCCTTTCGAAATGTGGTGCTATAGAAGAATTTTAAAAGTTTCCTGGTTGGAGAAGCTTCGAAACTCCACAATACTAGAACGTCTCAGCAAGGCTATTGAGATCATAAAAAGCATCAAGCAGAGAAAGCTGGAGTACTTTGGACATGTAATGAGAGGTCCCAAATATAGGTTGCTACAAAATATTATGCAAGGAAAAATAGCAGGCAAACGCGGTCCAGGACGAAGAAGAACCTCATGGTTAAAGAACTTGCGAGATTGGTATGGTGTTGATACATGCACGCTATTTAGGGTGGCAGTGAATAAAATTAGGATAGCTATAATGGTAACCAACGTTCTGAAAGGACATGGTACATGAAGAAGAAGAAGTCCTTGTCTTCTGATGGTGCATACATATTGCTTATAGTCCAGTTCCTTTTATTATTTTTAATTCGTAAAGAACATATCCTATCAGAGACAGGATTAAAGCTATCAATCAAGTCGATCTCTCGTCATTAAGCATGAATACATTTAAATACATACTTCGCAAAATAAGATATTTTCTATAATCACATAGCTTCATCAGCGTTGATTTCCTATGAGTTTCCTTGGTGCGTTTTCTTCAAGATTCACACTACATTCTTTCCTCATTACTAGTTCAATTAAGTTTAATTTGTTCAACGAAACCATTTACCACTATACACACTCGTTTAATGTTGATTTGTAGAAACAACATGCACCTAAATAATAATTAAATTTTCAAATATTAACTACTGCATAAGTTACTTTACTTCCTTGCAAAAATATAAGAAGTCGTTTCCCTAGACTTGCGGTGGATAATTACACTGATTACCTGCTCTAATTTGTATGTCTCCCAGCCGGTAATGACACGGTAATCTGCAACAAGAAAGACAAGGAAGGAATACATAATAAGCAAGGATAATCTTGCATAGCATACATGTAGCGTATAAGATCTATAATTAATAAAATATTCTATGCATATAAGCAGCTATTATATGTTATTACATTTAAATCTATTCAATACAAGGTAGAGGATGAACTTTTTGTTGAGAATAACAATTTTAGTAACGCAATGAATATGGTTAAACAAATATTACAGGTACTACTGGAACGCTACTATGTTTTATTAGTGCGGCAGTTTCGTGCAAATATAAGAATTGTGCATTTAATGATAGAAGCATATAATTTGAACCACATACATATAAAGATCCAAATTATATATGAGGCCATTTCAGAGTTTACCTTTTACAAAAATGGGAGGCATTTAAAATGGCTACTATACATATGAGACTAATAGCATAATAACTTTTGAACGAAAAGTTCGACTTTGGTATATAGGTTCCAAATTTGGTATATAGGTTCTTTTTTTGATGCATAAGATCCAAGCTTTTGAACCGGAAGAATCGGTATACGAGGAGTTGTGTTTTTCCTGATTTTTATGTAAAAATATGTTGTTTTTTTTCCCAATTCTTTCACCCTGTATATATTAATTATTCGAAAAGGTAATACCAGCATTTAAAGAGCGTAAATATATTTTTTAGGAAATATTTAGAATTTTTTAGTTATGTTAATTACCATTTAATAAATGTATAACTTATTTTCACATGTACCTATGTGCGGCAGATTCGTGCAAATATCATAAGAATTTTATTATTGTGCATTTAATGGTAGAAGCATATAATTTGGATCACATATACTACACATCCAAAGGTTCAAATATATATATAAGGCCATCTCAGATTTTGCCTTTTACAAAAATGGCGGCATTCAAAATAGCTACTATACATATATGACTAATAGCACGATAACTTTTGAACGAAAAGTTCGACTTAAACCAAATTTGGTATATAGGTTCTTTTTTTGATGCATAAGATCAAGCTTTTGAACCGGAAGAATCGGTATACCAGAAGTTGTGTTTTTCCTGATTTATATGTAAAAAAGTGTTGCTTTTTTTTTTTCAATTCTTTCACCGTGTATATATTAATTATTCGAATAGGTAATACCAGCATTTAAATACCGTAAACATGTTTTTAGGAAATATTTAGGAAGTTTTTAGGAAACAGGAGAAGAAATAAATGAAAACCTCAGTTCAGTGCAACAACAAATTAACGATACAGATAACGTTAACCAAAAATTAAAGTACATAAATACAGCTATACAAACAGCAGGAAAGAGACATCTGACAAAAACGACAACAAAGAACAAGGGGTGGATGACACAGGACATACTAGACTTGATGGAACAAAGAAGAAATATGAAGAATTACCTAGACAAATACAAAGAAATAAACAAACACATAAAAAAGAGAATAAAAGAAGCCAAAGAGGCGTGGATTAAAGAACAGTGTGAAGAAATGGAAACCTATGAGAAAAAGTACGATGCGTTCAATATGCACAAAAAAGTAAAAGAGATAACAGGAAGCATAAAGAAATACCAAATAGGTAAACTTAAAGACAAAGATGGAAAACTTATTGTAGATCTAGAGAATAAAATAAAAAGATGGACAGAATACCTGAATGAATTATTTGAAGACGATAGAAACAACTTAACTCAGATAATCAATGCAACTGGGCCAGACATATTGAAAGAAGAAGTAGAATACGCAATAAGAAACGCTAAAAATGGAAAAGCAAACGGACCTGATGAAATCCCTACAGAACTGCTGAAGCTTTTGAATGTTCAATCCGTAACCATAATATTGCATATATTCAATACAATATACAGTACTGGTATAATACCACAAGAATGGTTGCTGTCTACGTTTGTCACCATACCGAAGAAAACTAAGGCAGTGCAATGTTCAGATCATCGAACAATCTCCTTGATGAGTCACCTGCTTAAAATATTTCTTAGAGTCATCCACAACCGAATCTATCAAAAACTAGACATCGATATTAACGATACACAGATGGGATTCAGAAAAGGATTAGGTACAAGGGATGCTCTCTTTGCCCTGAACGTTCTAACACAGAGATGCCTAGATGTTAACCAAGAGGTACACGCCTGCTTTATAGACTTTGAAAAGGCCTTTGACAAAGTACGCCACAGTAAACTCAAAGAAATCCTGGAGAGTAAGAACATTGACACCAGAGACATACAAATAATATTAAATCTGTACTGGAATCAGCGAGCTAATATAAAAATAGAAGACCAAACATCGGACGAAATAGAAATACGTAGAGGGGTACGACAGGGTTGTATATTGTCACCGCTCTTGTTTAATATCTACAGCGAACAAATATGCCAAGAAGCTCTCTCATATGCAAACGAAGGGATAATAGTCAATGGAGAAGTTATCAATAACATTCGATATGCTGACGATACTGTGATAATGGCAAAAACAGCGGAAGATCTACAACATCTAGTTGAAAGTATGAATGAGATATGTAATAACTACGGCATAAGGATGAACGTCAAAAAAACCAAATATATGACCTTCAGTAAGAATCCAATAAATGACACTAGTATCACAATAAACGGTACCCAACTTGAAAAAGTAAACGAATACAAATACTTGGGAACCCTTATCAATGAAACAGGTGACCAAAATCACGAGATAAAAAGACGTATTGAAATTGCCAGGTCTACTTTTATAAAAATGAAAAAATTATTTTGTAATCGTGATATTAGTATTCATCTACGAACTAGAATGTTAAAATGCTATGTATTCAGTACTTTGCTCTACGGTGTTGAGTCATGGACTCTTAAACAGAGGAATATTAAAAATCTTGAAAGCTTTGAGATGTGGTGCTACCGCCGTATACTAAGAATAAGTTGGGTGGATAAAATTACAAATGAAGAAGTAATACGCAGAATAAATAACAAGCCAGAAGTTCTACTGAATATAAAAAAGAGAAAACTTGAATACTTAGGCCACCTGATGAGGGGACAAAAGTACACATTCCTACAAAACATAATGCAAGGAAAAATCCAAGGACGAAGAAATCCAGGCCGTAGAAGAATGTCCTGGATGAGAAATTTGAGAGAGTGGTTTGGCTGTACCACTAACGAATTGTTCAAAACAGCAGTAAATAAAATTAGAATCGCCCTAATGATATCCAATCTCCGATAGGAGAGGCACTCAAAGAAGAAGAAGGAAATATTTAAAATTTTTAAGTTGTGTTAATTACCATTTAATAAATGCATAACTTACTTTCACATGTACCTCTGTGCGGCAGATTCGTGCAAATATCATAAGAATTTTATTATTGTGCATTTAATGGTAGAAGCATATAATTTGGATCACATAAACTACACATCCAAAGGTTCAAATATAGATATGAGGCTATCTCAGATTTTGCCTTTTACAAAAATGGCGGCATTCAAAATAGCGACTATAATACATATGTGACTAATAGCACGATAACTTTCGAACGAAACGTCCGATTTCAACCAAATTTAACATCACTATTTCCTAAAGTATATTTTGACGCTCTTTTCAACGCCGGTATTACCTTTTTGAAAAATTAATATTTAGAGGGTGAAAGAATTGAAAAAATAAACAACAAATCTTTACATAAAAAATCAGGAAAACCACAACTTCTGGTAAATCAATTTTTTCGGTTCAAGAGCTCGATCTCATACATCACAAAAAGAACCTATGTATAATATAGGTTTTGAAAAATTAATCTATACAGAGTGAAAGAATTAAAAAAAGACAAACAAATTTTTTCATAAAAAAAAACAGTAAAAACACAACTTTTGGTAAACCGATTCTTTCGGTTCAAGACCTCCATCTTACTCATAAAAAAAAGCATTGATACCAAATTTGGCTGAGATCGGACTTTTCGTTCAAAAGTTATCGGGCTATAAGTCACATATGTATCGTCGCCATTTTGAATGCCCGCCATTTTTGTACAAGGCAAAATCTGAGATCGCCTCATACCTAAATTTAAACCTTTATATGTGCAGTATAACTGATCCAAATTATACGTTTCTACCATTAAATGTACAATAATTTTTATAATATTTGCACGAATATGCCGCACATAGGTACAAGTAAAGATACGTTATGAATTTATTAAATGGTACAAACATACTAAACTAAAAAGTTCAAAATATTTCCTAAAAAATATTTTTATTCTTTTTAATCCGGTCAACTTAGACATCAAAATGCTTGGCAAATAACAAAAATTGCCGGAGAGCCAAATTTTGGTGGAGAGCTAGGTTATACCATAACAAATAAAGTTTAAAAAGTCCCCATCGATCCCATGTGTGCGTCAAAAATTATTCGGGATCAAAGGTCAAAATTTGAGATTTTTTGGATTTTTTTCGAAAACGGTAAGTTTTATCAAAAAAAAAACCTCAAACCAAAGTTGTAGATCTTAACATTCTCTACAAAAATTGTCCTTACAGTTTTTTCCTAAGAGTTACCATTCCTGAGATATCGCGATTTTAAAATTTACTTTATACATTATATGCACATATAAGCCACGTATATACATATGTGGCCCTTAAGACAAGTATAAATGCCTATTTGTGTCTCTTTTATATAGTATATTATACTATTCTGAAAATATTTCTTCAAAAGGTAATCAGTCCCAAACTGAATTTCCTCTATCCACGTGGCCTTGAAAAACATTTGGCTATACCATTGTTTAAAAAAGAACAGATTGTCTATTATAGACAATGGCTACAGTATTGTCCGTAGGTCTGGTTCATAATATTATCTGTTTCTTTTAGTGCTAAAGGTTCAGTTCAAGTGAATATAAGTACTTATTACAAGCGTCTACCATTTAGTACCGTTACCGTTATTTGTACAATTTTATAGTTTTAAAAATGTCTCAGTTTTGCTTTATTTGCAATAAACTTTTAAGTGAAACTAAAACAGTTGTGGTTGATCGTCGAACTACAAAAACATCATCGGGTTCCGAGATTATCTTTGATGAAAATATAACAGTTCCAGCGAATCAACAACAATTTTTCGCCAACATTAATAATAAATCTCGTTTCATTTCCATGTTAACTGACAAATTAACAGCTGCGAATATTGAAGTGAAACAAGCTAAAAATGACGCAGATGTCCTTATAATTGATACAGCAATTGAAAAATTTAAGGCAACAAACACAACAATTGTAGTTGGTGAAGATGTTGATTTGTTGGTACTGATTACTGCAAGGACTCCAGTAGATAAAGTTATTTATTTTCTGAAACCTGGAAGGGCTCAACAGCGAACAGAGATATATTCTTCGAATAGTTTATCGGCTTATCCCAAATGCCAAAATTACATTTTATTTTTACATGCGATAACCGGCTGCGACACTACGTCCGCAATGTACAGAAGGGGCAAAACGTCAGTACTTAAATTATTCGAAAAAAAAAGATTTGACTAATAGTCCAGGAACTGAAGCTTTTCACCTCGCAATTTTTACAGAATGGATCGATTTGCTTGAAAATTTGAGAACAAGTAGTGGAGAGTCCAAGGATTAAAATCCATATGATGCCAAAAGGCGCTTTTACCATGGGGGTGGTTCCACCCCATCCCGGGGGTGAAAATTTTTTATTATATTTTGACCGCAAAAGTTGATAAAAACGTTCATTCGAAGCAAAAAATGTTTTATACATTTTTTGGATAAAATGAATAGTTTTCGATTTATTCGCTATCGAAAGTGTTAGTTTTCTATCAAAAAAATAAGTGTTTTTCAATAATATACTAATTTACGATTCACTCAATTTTTGCCGTAGAAAAAATTTTCACAAACCAATTTCTTAAGAATTAAATAACCTACAATTTCATATTTAAATATTTTTTCGTATCTCTGATGCTAATCTTTCTATTCTGAAGAAATCGACGTTTTTACCAAACTACAAAAATTCGTTATTCGCTTTTAACTCCAGGTTTTTAAAAACTAATCTTTCTAAGCCAGTCAAACTTCTAAAATCTATTATTAATACATAAATAAAGAAGAATGGAGAAGTCCAATGACTAAAAACACCGCTAACTTACATTATTATGCTTCCAATTGGATTTCTCCTTTTTTGTTCAAAAAAAATATATTGATTTTTTATTCGTAACTTTTCTATTTTTTATCCTAGAAAGTTTGGCAAAAAAGAATTTTGTAGGTCTTTATAAGGTCTATAAGCCTATTAATACTAATTCTTTTTAAAATCCTCAGTCCCAAAAAGAGGTGACTTTGAAAGGGTTGGTAAAGGTGGTTTTTGCATGTTATTACAAGTTTTAATTATCAATAGCTCACTCAATTTTTGCTATAGTAAACCTTTTTGCAAACCATTTTCTTGAGAATTAAAGAAGCTACAATTTCGTATTTAAACACTTTTCGTATCTCTGATGCTAATCTTTCTATTCTGAAGGAAAAGCCATTTTTTTCCAAACTACAAAAATTCGTTATTCGCTTCTAACTCCATTTTTTTTTAAACTACCTAATCATTCTAAGCAGGTCAAACTTCTAGAACCTATTAATAATATAAAAATAAAGAAGACCAAATAAACTTAATGACTAATTTTAATTAGGGTGGTGATTAGGAGGTTGCTTCGGATCACTTTTTCGCTGAGAAAAGTAGGGACTAACATTCTTTTCAATATACGTCTCTTAATTGTTGAGCTAAAGACTTTGTTTTTATTTCTGGAGATAGATATTTTAAAATTCTTTAAATTAGTTTGAACAAGTTATCCTCGAAAAATGCATAGTTTTCCCGTCTTTTGACTTTGAAACTACAGTATGTAACATTTGACGAAGAAGAGCTAACATTTAATAATGTATAGATCTATTACTATTGGTTTTAAAAAAATTAAAAGAAACGGTTTAGTTTATCGTTTCAAAAGGTACATTTTTGTTAAGTAAAGTTGTTTTGATAAAACGAAAACTTTTGGAGTTATTAGCCGAAAACTTATTAACAACATTGATTTTTTCAATATAAAACCAACACTTTCGATAGCGAATAAATCGAAAACTATTAATTTTATCAAAAAAATGTATAGAACATTTTTGCTTAGAATGAATGTTTTTACTAACTTTTGCGGTCAAAATATAATAAAGAATTTCCACCCCCGAGATGGGGTGACAACCACCCCCATGGTAAAAGCGCCTTTCAGCATCATATAGATTTTGATCCTTGGGCTCTTAACTACTTAGTCTCAAATTTTCAAGCAAATCGATTCATTCTGTAAAAATTGCGAGGTTTTGTCCTATTTTAAGCTTTATTACTTGGACTATGACTGCTGTAAAGTGTTTACAGAACTTGATTCTACACCGCAAACAATAATTACGGAAGGAATTCGCTTTCTTCTTGCGGTTTATGGAGCTCCAAAAAAAATTATTTGTCTTGATATATACCGATACTTAACTTTTGTAAAAAATACGCGAAACAAGAAACAAGTACAACTATCATGTCTTCTTCCAACATCAGCATCTGCTTTTCAACATTTGTATCGAGTATATTATCAAGTTCAAACAGGGCTAGGCAATGAACTGAGTCCAGAAGACTGGGGTTGGAAATTAATAGATAATACTCTGGAACCGATTAAAACCTTACTCCCACCTGCTCCAGAAAAACTCCTTAACACTATTTTCTGCAATTGCAAAAAAGGTTGTAGTGCCAAATGTGGATGTAAAAAAGTCGGGTTGCTGTGTTCTCTAGTGTGTACCAACTGCCAAGGTCAGTCTTGCTCAAATGTCCAGTTTAGTACAACAGAGGAAGACTCCTGTGATTTTAATGAAGAGACCAATGACTCAGTCACATTTGAACAATTTTTGAACATCCAGCAAGAGGAAGAGGAAGAAGATGAAATCGAAGAAGACTTGACTGTTGAAGAAGACTTTCAAGAATATGAATCTGATTAAAATATCTAAAGAAATCAAAACAATAGTTAACCTAATAATCAATAGCAATATCAAATAATCAATATCAATAATAAGGTAATATCTAGAACTTGACCGGTATTGTTTCCTTAAATTATCCTAAAATTGTCAAAACAGTTAGTGGAGTAGGCCTACAGGGAAAACCACGGTAAAAAAATCGCGCCGAGTACACTACCTCACAGTAGGTGGTGTGGAAACGTGTGCATATCATGTATAATGTGACTCTTTGAATCGCGATATCTCAGGAATGGCAACTCTTAGGAAAAAAATAGTAAGGACTATTTTTGTAGAGAATTTTAAGATCTACAACTTTGGTTTAAGGTTTTTTTTTTGATAAAACTTACCGTTTTCGAAAAAAATCCAAAAAATCTCAAATTTTGACCTTTGACCCCGAATAACTTTTGACGCACACATGGGATCGATGGGGAATTTTTAAACTTTATTTGTTATGGTATACCCTAGCTCTCCACCAAAATTTGGCTCTCCGGCAATTTTTGTTATTTGAAATGTCTAAATAGACCGGGTTATTTTTCATTTTCGGTATTAACTTTTTGAAAAATTAATACATACAGGGTGAAATAATTGAAAAAAAAAACAACATAGTTTTATATAAAAACCAGGAAAAACACAACTTCTGGTAAATCGATTCTTCTGGTTCAAGACCTCGATCTTATATATCAAAAAAGAACATATTTACCAAATTTGGTTGAAATCTGACGTCTCCTTTAAAAGTTATCGTGCTTTAGTCACATATGTATAGTCGCCATCTTGAATGCCCGCCATTTTTGTAAAAGACAAAATCTGAGATGGCCTCATATCTAAATTTGAACCTTTATATGTGTAGTATATGTGGTCCAAATTATATGCTTCTATCATTAAATGCACAATTGTTTCACATATCGGCTTCATCATATTTCTAACAACGATATACAATATGTAGTTAAAATAACTACAAAACCAATACGCTTAAACATACAGAGTGAGTTTTATGTATAGAAAGCCTCAATTATCTCAGAAACTGCTAGAAAGATTTTTTTAAATTTTGGTGGTTAATGGTCTTCTAATGCGGTATTATTGTGGTAATTACATTGTTGTCAGATCTTTCGTTTGTCTGGAAATCTAATCAAATTTCTTATTTCAAATGGAACATCCTGTATATTTTTTACGTTTTAAAGTCCTTCCTAAAGTTCCTTCCCTAAAGAAATACCGATTATTTTTCATACACATTATGTATAATACGTTTTAGAACCGTCAAATATGTGTAGGTAGGTATCAGATTTTCACAAATAGACTGGTCTAGAAGTCGTAATAAAATTTAAATCAGTGTGATTAAATGTGTAGGTAAATTTCTTCTTTTATGTGTGTCACTAATGTATTTCGGGCATATTAAAATTATTGGGGAATTTATATTTTAATATATTTTACAGATTCCTGCACATTGGATTGATGAAATAGGATCGTTTCAATGAAATTTTTAGAGCATGAACCGTTGAAATATACAATTCACATGCACATTAGTATTCAAATTTCGCAACTATGGTCAAAAGCAGACCCGTGTCCGTAATAAAAATTAGTATAATTTAGCTCAGGGTTTCTGTGTGTTTTTTTTTGCTTCGTGTACGTTTCAGCAATGATAAACGACAACATGAATTCGCAAAAAACTTCTCATCCTTTTCTCCAAACAACCGTATTTGACCCAACAGCGCTAATGACCATTAGAACTTCTTTTTCCAGAACTAAGCTTCCTGGGATGAATCTTTCACAACGAAAAACAATTACCTAACGCTGAAGGTCTTTCCGGGTCTGTAGATAAAGAATTTGAGGAAACATATTTTTTAACAAGCCGACTGAGATGCATTTCTCGCAGTAGCGGAGACGGGAGGAAATTACTCAACCCTTCACTTTACTGAACAATATCCTTATAACAAACAATATATCACTAAGTTATTTGTTTATTACGTTTAATAGTTTTACTAGAAATGTTAAATTTTGTTTAAAATAATTTGTTTTTAAAGAAGTTTAAGGGTCTTAACCATTTTCTTGATAATGTAACAAAGGGTACCCCCCGTTAAGATAGGCAAAATGCCTAGAGATGCATCAAGTCAAACTAGTTTGATTTTACTCAACAAACTTGACTTGACTTGAAAATCAAACTTTTTGTATAAAAAAGTTTGACTTGACTTGATTTCGATATCTTTAGGTTTGACTTGAATTCAAACATCTTCAAACAGTTTGAAAAGTTTGAATATTACGCAACGTGTTTATTTGTTCAGTGGCGGATCAACGGGGGGGAGTAATGGGGTGGGGGAGGGGGGAGTAATGGGGTGGGGGAGGGGGAGGGGGAGGGGAAATCCCCCAATCCCAACAAGGTCCAAAAAATTTTGACAAATTTCAATAAACAGAAATGTATTGACTGATATGATATTTAAACCGCAGACAGACAAATAAAACCCAATAAGCGCGCCAGTTAGGATAATAATTATTAAGAAAGCTTATAGCGTTATGATACAATTGATCCAAATAATGGCATAAACCAGACATCAAAAGTGAAAGTTATCATCCAACACCAAATGTTCTATATGGTCCACATAATGTTCAGAAAAAAGTCACACCATTTTGAGCGTAGGGTTTGAAGGGAAGAGGGGGGAGAAATCGGTAAATTCGTAGTTTTTTACGTTTTTCGTCAATATTTTTAAAACTATGCGATTTAGCATGAGCAACCTTTTATACAAAAATGTTCTACATTCAATTTGAAATAAAAAAGGCCCATTGCATAATCCTTCTAAAATGAACGGTTCCAAAGTTACGGAGGTAGTATAGTATAACTGGTCAAAAAAAGGCCTAACCCAAACATCCAAAGAAAGAGTCTTCCTCCAACACCAAATTGTTCTATATGGTCCACATATTGTGCAGTAAAAAGTTACACCATTTTGAGCGTCCGGGTTGGAGGGGAGATTGGGGAGAAATCGGTAAATTAGTATTTTTTTTACGTTTTTCGTCAATATTTCTAAAACTATACTTTAGCGTAAACAATGTTCTATACAAAATTGTTCTACATAAAATTTAAAACAAAAAAGGTCCTATATATAATTGTTATATAATCAACACTTCCAATTTGGGCAATTGATGATGATTTTGGGTGGTGAGGTTGACGTTTCTTCGAGGGCTTATCACTAACATGCCACTGAAATAGCAAATTTTATTTACAAAACACAATCCTGTTAAAGAAAATTTCTTTCATCAGTAATAATATTATAAATTTCCCAAAAAATATAAAAAGTATCGAAAACTTCCACTTTTCACCCTCCGTAACTCTGGAACCTCTGATTGTATAACAAATATGTATAGGACCTTTTTGATTTAAATTTTATGTAGAATCCTTTAGAAACCGCATAGTTTTAGAAATATTGACGAAAAACGTAAAAATCTCCGAATTTACCGATTTCTTCCCCCTCTCCCCCCAAACCCGACGCTGAAAATGGTGTGTGTGACTTTTTTCTTAACATTATGTGGACCATATAGAACAATTTGGTGTTGGAGGATACCTTTCACTTTGGATGTCTGGGTTTGGGACTAGTTATAAGTTATACCATACTATTAATGCATATTTATACATTAATTTTTTAAAAATTTAAACCCAACATTTGTAGCCTGTCTCCGAAAGACATTTAAATTGTAGATAAATGTAGGTAAAACCATATAGACCTGGATCCCGCGTACCAAAAAAAAGTTGATTAATAGCAAGCTGAAAATTTGTTAACAGATTAACGGTGTCTGGTCAGACAAACTTTCATGTATGGGAACACTGGAACAGGGAAAGTTTTAATTGTGGAACAGGTTAAAAATTTGAAACGACAGATTACGTAAACGTTCCATGTATTTTGTCGGATAGAACTTCCGATTGATTAACATCCAATTGATTTGTTACCCTTTCATTAAACTCTCATGCAAAAATCAGACTGGTGTTTATCATCAACTGGGCATTTTAATGAGTGGAACATGAAGAACATGTCAAATGACAGGAATCATGTTGGTTAGTAATAGCAGTCTGATTTTTGCATGAGAGTTTAATGAAAGGGTAACAAATCAATTGGATGTTATGTCCGACAAAATACATGGGACGTTTTCGTAATCTGATGTTCCAAATTATTAAATTGTTCCACAATTCAAATTTCCACCGTTCCAGTGTTCCCGTACATCTAAGTTTGTCCAACTAGGTACCGTTAAGCTATTAACAAATTTTCGGCTTGCTATTAATCAACTTTTTTTGGTACGCAGGATCCAGGTCTAATAACCCAATGGTTAGTTTTGAATTTTAAAGAAATACCAACAAATATACAGCAATACGTTTGTATTGTATTTTCGAGTGAACTAGCAGATTGGTATGTACCAGATGTTTTTCTAACTGGCCCTTAAATGGCTTTTTTAATAAAAGAAAGTCATAAAAATTCCAAATCATTTTATTTTGAGCTTTCCATTGAGACACATGTTACAGTGCTTGACTGCTAAATACAAATTTTAAGATTTTTTCACTTGAATACTATTTTATCCTATTGTAACATGAGCGGAGGTGAGGGGGCAATATAATACAATCCAGGGGTTCTATGTAAAATATAAACGAAAGTTGAAAAGGTGGAAGATTGTGATTTGGTAGTTTTTTTTTATTTAAGTTAAAAAAACAATGTTACGTAATAGTGATGTAACGAATATTCGTATTCGTATTCGGATTCGGGAATATCCGCATCTTTTTGCATATTCGCATTCGCAAGATTTGTGCCAATGTTTTGCGAATATGAATATCAGAGAAGAGAAATAATAATTTGAAAATAAAGTTAGATTAATAAAATTAAAATCTATTCTCTTTCTCATCTTTTTTATTAAAAAAGGTAACTTAACCTCGTATAATCAGATTATCAGCCTTCACGTTGTTTTATTATTTGGCATAATGTAATAAAGCTTAAGGTTCAGATTGATTTACACTAAATATCAATTAACTTCTCATTACAAATTTAGAAAACATTTCAAAAATAAAAACAAATTAAAAAAACTGAGCATTCGCATTCGCATCCGCATTCGCGAATGTCGTTATTAGATATTCGCAATCGCATTCGTATTCGCGAATGTTCAAAAAATGACATTTGTTACATCACTATTACGTAATGCGCTGTTCGAACCATCCTACCCCCTCCCCGTGTAACGCGCCGTAACGTTTTACATGACCCCCCCCCAACTTGCGTTACGTAATACTTGAACCTGAACGCTCCCAAAGTAGATTAAATTACACTTTGTATGATAAAAAAACTATCCAACGAATTCTTTGTTTTAATCTAGTAACACTCAGATATAAAAAAGTTATATGGATAAAACGAAACTTGCCAGCAAGCAGTTTAAGCATTCAGGAATCATTTTCAAGAAATTTAAATTTACTACCCTATTTTGATTATAATCGCTTCCCGTATTAAGTTACTTTTATGTGGCACTCATTGTATTATTAATTTTCTTATCTTAATTGGCAACTAACATGTCAATCTCGACAAAAAAGTATATCTACTAAATAAATTATTTTTCAAACTCTTTCAAACTAGTTTGACAAACAGTTTGAATTTTCAAACCTGTACGATTGACCAGTTTGACTTGACTTGAAATATTTGTCAGAAGGATTGACTTGAGTTTGACTTGAAATTAAGTCAAACTCAAGTCAAGTTCAAACATTCAAGTCAAACTTGGGCAACTCTAAAAATGCCCTCACTCTCAGAATTCAGTTTTTTAAATTTTTTTACGTTCTATGCAATTAAAAAATGTGATAACGCGGATTTTTAGCTCGCCACCCCCCTTTACCCCTCCACCACAGCCAAAAACGTAGATTTTTAGATTTAATTTTTTTTAGTTGGGTTGCAATTGATTTAAAAATTTCAAAAAATTCACACCTGTAGCTGAGGCTTTTACAAAACATGTCCATTTTTATGGACCCTTAGGTCGTGTGTACATAACCTTAATTTTTTTTTTAACTTTTTTAAAACCTATAACTTTTTTTTGGAGGGGGCTGCAGGTCCAATTTTTGCATTTTGTGTATTTTATCGAAAGCTATCTACCTGATTTTTTTCAGATTTTTCCGTCAGGTGTGCCATCTTGAAAAATCCAGAAAACTGTTTTTTTAGGGGGGTTTTGGGGATTTTCTCCATTTTATAGACTGCAACATACATCAACAAGGTTTTGTTAATAGATTATGTATAATTTTAAATAACTGAGTATATTAGGATATTCAAAAATTGGGCGAAACACTTTTAAACCCCCCAAAAACCATGTTTGTTTAAAGTTTGGTAAGGATTTTTGCGGGTTTAATTATATTTTTTGATCGATACAGCCTGAATATTTTTTTTAATTTTATTACGTTCTACATGATTTTAAAAAATTGAGACTCACCGCAATTTTAGCCCACTTCCCCTATTCCCCCTCCCCCACAGCCAAAAATGTCAATTTTTCGATTTGATTTTTTTTTAAGTTGGTTTGCAATTAAATTATAAATGTTGTTCTGAAGCTATTTCTTTGTGGCATTTTTGTAATTAACTATTCTAAATGGGAAATAAGCCACAATTTAACTAAAAAATGATTTTATTTTCCATCTGTAATGCGATAGAGAGAATTCGATAATCTGTGACGCACTGAAAAAATGGTTTGGGACGATCTATATAAATAAGTCAGATTAAATTAAATTATTAGAAGATTTTTTTACCAAGCAACATTTTTGTTTTATTAATATTTTGTATTTTGACAACGACGTACGTGGTGAACGTCGAAACGTTAATAAAATCATTTTTTAGTTAAATTGTGGCTTATTTCGCATTTAGAATAAATAGTAATTATTAAATTATAAATTACAAAAAATTCACACGCACAGCTGAGGCTTTTACAGAACATCTATTCTTATGGACCCGAAGGTCGAGTGTACATATTATAACCTCATTTTTTTTTTTTGTTTTTTAATAGGTACGTATAACTTTTTTTGGCGATGGCTGCTAATTTTTTGTGTGTTTTGTGTATTGTACAAACCATCTACGTTTGGCTCATAATGCAAATAGTCCACGCTGTATGCTTATCCCGTTAAGTAAATTATTCCGGTTAATTTTTTTGCACAAACTTACTCAAAAACAGGTCCTTATAACAAATCCACAAGGTGCCAGGCAGTACCGCGGTCGGAAAATTGCTTAAAGATTTTTTTAAACGAATTCAAAAAATCTATTTTTTCACTTCGGACAAATTTGTTTTAGATTTCTCTGGACCAAGCTGAGCAAAAAAGGTATCTTGTGATTTTTCTATAAAATTGACTATTGTCGAGTTACATGCAATTTCAAATTTGAAATACGCGAAAATGGCCATTTTCAAGGCTTAATAACTCGATTAAAAATTATTATTATGAAAGTCATAAAGTGACCATCTCAAAGTTTAAAGCCCCCCCCTGCAATAGCCTAAAGAAATTTTTGTCATTATTTTATTACTATTATTTTTAATAATTAAAAATGAGCGCTAAGCATGTATTGAAGCGGCCGTCCGCGAGAGAGAGATGTACATGTACAATATTCATTGGACGTTTTAAAAAAATATCAATTGGAAGTCAAAAATACGTTTTAAAAAAATAAAAAAGGAATTTTGAGGTTATATGTATTGTACACTCGACCTACACGGGTCTATAAAAAATAGATATGTTTTGTAGAAGCCTCATAAAAATTTTAAATTAATTGCAACTTTGAACAAAAAAAAAATAGAAAAATTGACGTTTTTGTGGGGGCAGGGGGAGGGGGCTGTGGGCTAAAAATGCTATTAGTCTTATTTTTAATTTATTTATTTTTAATCATATTTAATCGTCTTATTTTTAATCACATATAACGTAAAAAAATGAAAAAAAAATATTCGGGCTGTATCGATCTCAAAAAATATCATTAAGCCCGCAAAAACCCTTACATAACTTAAAAAAAATATGGTTTTTGGGGGGTTTAAAGGTGTTTTACCCAATTTTTGATAATCCTAAAATACTCATTTATTTCAAATTATACATAATCTATTAACAAAACCTTGAGTTGATCTATGTTGCAGTCTATAAAATGGAGAAAATCCCAAAAAACCCCCCTAAAAAAACAGTTTTTCGGATTTTTCAAGATGGCGTACCTGACGAAAAAATCTGAAAAAAATCAGAGAGATAGCTTTTGATAAAATACACAAAATCCAAAAAAAATTGGACCTGAAATCCCCTCCAAAAAAAGTTATAGGTTTTAAAAAAGTTTAAAAAAAATTTGAGGTTATGTACACTGGACCTAAGGGTCCATAGAAAATGGACATGTTTTGTAAAAGCCTCAGCTACACGTGTGAATTTTTTGAAATTTTTAAATCAATTGCAACCCAACTAAAAAAAATTAAATCTAAAAATCTACGTTTTTGGCTGTGGGGGGAGGGGTAAGGGGGGTGGAGAGCTAAAAATCCGCGTTATCTCATTTTTTAATTGCAGAGAACGTAAAAAAATTAAAAAAATTGAATTCTGAGAGTGAGGGCATTTTACCTATCTTAACGGGGGGTACCCTTTGTAACATTTTCCTTTTAGGTCCTAGGCGAGTTCTAGGTAACTTTCGGCTCATTTTGTTAATCACATCTTGTACTAATAATATAAAACTGTCACTATATTTCAACAGTTGGCTTGTATTTAATATTACCGATTTCTGATAATTTCTAAGTGATGGCATCTGTCACCGGTGGTATTTTTGAGAATGTTCTCGACATTTTTTTACAAAGTTTCAATTTTTTATAAGAAATAGTGTGTTTTTTATTATGCTGATTGTTTTATATTGTGCAATTATCCTACAAATAGAGAACGTAAGTTTTAGTTGTTTTTTGTTTCTTGAACTATCAAAAAGCATTGTCAAACATTTGTAACAAATTTGTTACATTACCAAGTATGCGGTGATGCGTGAAGTTTTTATTTTTTTTCCAATATAGATTTTCGATTTTTTATCTCTGCAATATTTTTATGCAATTTTATCCGTTTTGTAGATAAATATGTTTAGAAAAAGGATATACACAAGTACTTCTATGTTTTGTTAGTCAGGCACTACTTTTAGTGCATGAAGTGTGAAGGTAGGCGACTTTGTCTAAATGACAAAAGAAACTATTTTTTACGCCAATCATCACAAATAAGCAGTTACCTAGATTATAAGGATTTTATTTAGAATATATGAATTATTTTTTATAAATAAATTCTATTTTAAATTTAATATATTTTTTTTTATTTTTGGGAAAAATTAATTTTCCCAAAATTTAATGGGTGGGGAGGGGGAATTATGACGTGAGAGTACTCCCATAAACTCAGATATAAGAAATTTGAACTTTGTTTTAAGAAATCGTTTCAAACATTAGAAAATGCATGGATCATCGTGATATTGTCCTTTTCATGAGCATTTTTCAGTGCGTAGCAAATGATAGGAAAAAGGGTAAGTCCGTGATAATATACATTTTAGTGACATGACATTTTAGTTAAATCTGACAGTTGTCACATTTTATTTTCAATTTAGAATAAAAACAAATTAAATGTGTTTCTTGCATTTATAAAATGGTATTTTCTTTGATTTGTATAGTCTTATAAATTATACAGATTATATTTGTAATAATATAAAAAAAATTATTTTTTTTTATTATGGCGCCATCTATCGACAACTAGAATAACTAGAATAAATGTTGTAAATGTCTGTAATCACGGACGTGCCTTTTTCTGTCACATACAATTTAATGCGTTAGAAAGAAATCGAAAAACTGTGACGCACTGAAAGATGATCATGAGAAAAAGAATAACAAGATTTATGGTATTCTTGGCAATGTAACAAATTTGTAACAAATTCAAATTTGGAGCTTAGCGATAAATTAAAAGTAAAATATCTATTTTAAATTTTTTTAAATAATTCTAGAAGGGCATTAATAGAAAGAAATCACAGTTTTCACATTGTTATTTAGGGTTGCCAAGGAAAGGGTTAAGGAAATGATGTGAACTGGAAATAAAAGGATGAAGATAAGTTCTGAAAATATAAATAAAATTTGCGATGCTAACAATATAGTCACTATTACTGAAAGTGAGAAAGACCTGCTTTGTGTTTAACAATAAACTTAAAGAAAACAAAAACCATAGTTATCGCTATCAGTAAGAGGATCAAAGCCATTAGAAGGATCCAGAAAAAAATGAAGATATTGAAAAAGTGGACAAAATGAAATACTTAGAAGTCTGGATCACGGAAGATCTAAATCCGAAATCAAAAATTCGACCTAAAATAGAGCAATCAAGTGCAGGCTTTTTGAAGATGAGGACATTTCTGAGTAACCAAAGACTCATTTTGCAAATCCTATATCGGATGGTAAAATGTTATATCCACTCTATTATTCTTCTTTATGATGTCAAAGCCTGGACTGTTAATTTTGACTTAATGAGAAAGCTGAAAGCTTTTGAGATGTGCCTTTTTAGGATAATTTTGAAAATACCATGGACCGATCATAGTACGAACAAAAGTAATATTTACATATTACGTAAAAGAGAAAGAAAAAGGCACATCTTCAATACAACAGCCAAGAAATACAATATGATAATACCAGCAGAAAAAACCTAATCTAGGACATCTAACTACCCACTACGATCTAAAATCGAAAATGATGGGAAAATAATAAAGCAGAAAGCAAGGTTTAGATATCTGGGAATAGATGTAACTAGTTACGGAGATGTTGAAGAGGAAGTACGACAACAAAGCTTAAAAGCAAGTAACGCGGCGGGATCTGGAAGAACAAACACCTAAAACAAGACACAAAAGCAAGAATATATATAAAGCAGCAATTAGACCTATATTAACATACACGGTGGAGACAAGACCTGACACATCTAAAACGAGACGACTACTAGAAATAACAGAGATGAAAATACTCCGACGAATATCAGGGAAAAGCCTGTTGGACAGGGAGAGAAGCGAAAAAATAAGATCATGCAATGTAGAAGACATAAATGGATGGGTGACAAAACGGAAACAGGAGTGGAACCAACACATTTGTAGAATGGCAGAGGATAGGATAGTACGAACAGCACGAGATAAGTCACCAAATGGACGAAGAAGTATTGGCAGACCAAGAAAAAGATAATGCGATAACTTAAACAATTTAGGAGTCTAATATTGAAGAAGAAACAGGCTTTAAAGCCTACATACAAGAAGGAAGAAAAAGAAGAAGAAAGAAAAACGGATCCTGGTAGACGATATTATCATGGGGGAAAAATTCGACACTGGAGCCGGTTAAACACACATACGCTTTTAAGAAAAGCAGAAGAGAGAGACGAATCTACAATGGTTATATCCAACCTTCATTAGCAGAGTCGGTACTAGAAGAAGAAGAAGAAGAAGAAGAAGCAGAAGAAGAAGAAGAAGAAGAAGAAGAAGAAGAAGAAGAAGAAAATGATAAAGGAAACAGTGTGATTGACTTTGCAGTGGCATGGGATTTGTCTGTAGTTAATACATGATTTGTTAATACAAGCAGAAGTAGGGAAATTCAGATATACATATTTTGTACTATGTAGAAGAAGTCATCTAAAAGATGTTACCAACTATAAAGTGATAAAGGGTGAGTGTGTAGCTGGTAAACACCAGTGTTAGTGAATATGGCTATACAGATAAGTTAGAAAGGAAAGCAAGTAGAACGCCAGAAAGTGAAGTGCTAGGAAAAGTGGAAAAAAAGGAGTAAGTGCTAGGAAAAACATCTGGTAGAGGGCCTCTAGGGACAAAAAACTTGTTGGTGGAATGATAAATCACAACATAAGTTTATGCAGAATAAACATAAACAACATGGTACAACATAAACAATCGGCAAAAAAGTTACTTACCAGATCACTAGATACTTCTCATCACTTTTATTTTATTTAAAACTGTCCCACCTGTACCCTTAATATTTTTGTCTGTTTATTTCGAATCTATAACATGAAAGAATTCTAAAATTTAAGTAACTTATATTTATTTTCTTGAAGTATTTACAGGGGCGTGCGGTCCATGGAAGCAAGGGAAGCATTGCTTCCCTTGGTTTCCGTAGGTAATGCCGTACCAACTGAGTAACTGAGATTATTAAAAAAATTGAACAGCAGCAGAAGCAGGATTTTAAGTTGCATACGAGAATATTTAATTATGTAATCCAAGCAGTAAGTAATAAGAAAAGACAAACGTATTTTACTCTATTTTTGTCATACAGTAAACAACAAAGCAATGAAATACTCTTAAGCAGCGCTGCATGCTGCATTTCTATCTTTCGTTTCGTACGCGCACCTATAGGTCATGATCATATTTCTACGTTGGTATTCGGAGTCATGTCGGCAGATAATCTGATTTCAAATTTGCTTCTCCTCAGCCTATGTAAAAATCACCGGGCTAACACGCAGAGTGGCGGGTTCAAATTTAGGGCATATCTATCGCTTATAAGCAATTTTGTCAACTGCATACAAGGAGGTGTTTTTGTGAATTTTAATGGGATTTACCAGCATTTGACAATGACTGGCTTCGTCGACTGATTTTGTGGAATTATGAAGATTGATTTTATTTAATTATTTATATAAATAAATATAATAGAATTATTTATATTATAAATACTAAATATTTATATAAATATGTGTATAAGGGTTTTGGAGAATGGCGAAAATGTGAAAAGTGGAATACAGAAGCCATAAATAGCTCGAGAGGATTTTTGGAGTTTTTTGAACTTTGCTTTTTTCAGAAATATTTACATTCTCAGATAATTTATTTAATGTATTGCAATGCAAGAAAAACGAGATTGGTTTCTGTGTAAAAAAAATTAGCGAATTTAAAGATGTTATTAACAAAAAGAGAGAGTTGACTTTGAAAAATGTTGGAATAATATGATGGCAAGAAGTTTTGAGCCTAAAAGGAAACGCATACGCACTGATAATGTTGGAGATGTCCAATATTGCTACCGGCGTCTATTATAGTCTATAATACTATCGGATTTTAGATCAAATATGCCAACGAATGCAAAATAGGTTTAAGAATTTTGATGACCGAGACTTTCGTTCAGGTAGAAGAATTGAATTACATTATAAATAGGTGTTTTCACAATTTTTTATAAATTGCTTCCCCCGTTTCAAAGTTCACCGCACGCCCCTGAGTATTTACATTAAACAAAACAAAATGTGCCTTATTGAAACCCCTTCAGTATGAGAAGCACTATAATTAAAACAAATTTCTCTTTTTTATTAAATTGAAACGGAACGCTACTGTATTTTCTTTTATTTTAACTATACTTCTTCCGTCGAAACAACATCCGGTTTATTTACTGTATAAAATAAAGCAGAACTGTCTTTTCCAGGGCGCTATTACTCTTTTCCAAACTGTGTAGTAATTGGGGATACGCCTGCTTCAAGTGTGCGAAGCAATTTATTATTTTTATTTTTGTAAATATCAATTACAACACAGAAAGCTCCTTATTACCATTGAAATGGGTTACTAAATGGAAGGCTGCTGTAATGCTAGTTACATGACAGTTTAATCCTTTTAAAAGCACGAAGGAGTAGATGAAAAATTCCAAATGAAAACAGACTATAGTTTATATTCATAAAGAAAATATTGTGGCGTCTACACGATCGGTATATTTGCGAATACGGCAGTCAAGATGGTAAAAACCATGAAAAAATGGAGTATTTGGGGTATTTGGGGGGTAGCTGATGATAATTCATTGAAGACGTAAAGCTAGTTTTTGGCGTACAGCTTTCATAGTACATACTTCCAAAAATTGCAGAAAATTTACCTGAAGAGTCCATAAATAAGTCGTTCAAAGTCAATCGATCCTAAAAGTTGAAAGTAGAAATAGAATATGGTGTGATTTTAGAGATATTAAAAGAGGAAGTTAAAATGACATTAAAACACCGCAAAAATAGCAAAGCAATCCCAGTGAAAGCTTCAAATGTATAAATGATAAAACTTTAGACATTAAAGTAGACTTGTTTAACACAATATACAAAACAATAATACAGTGTGACAAAGTCAAATGGAATAAATTTATTATCTCGTAAACCGGTGACTTTAAGGAAAAATTCCTAAACGGGTCGATTTTAATTTTTAAATTATGATTTCTTGACGTATGTATCATACTAGTGACGCCATCCATCTAGACGAGATGACGTAATCGATGATTTTTGTCAATAAGAATAGGGGTCGTCTGCTAGCTCATTTGAAAGGCTCATCCATCCGGAAATTGACAAATTGACTAATCTAAGCAACTTGTCTGTTCTATGGAGTTTTTTTAACTCAGTCAATACTTTCGAGTTATTTACGAGTGAAAATGTTTATTCTTCAATAAAAGAAAAACGCTATAAGGCGGTTTTTCGCAAATAACTCAAAAGGTAAGTATTTTACCGAAAAAAATATTCTTAGCAAAAATGTAGCATATAAAAAAACGAAAAAAATGGTGTATATAGACCTATAATAGGGTGTATATTTGTATATAGGGTACTGAATAGGGACTAAGAAAAGAAAAAACCTCAACTAAAAATAATAATCGACTTTTCCGAGCGTATTTTTTTGAATTCGCTACTATTTATTTATTATCGAATTTATTCCCTTCGGCTGTTGCACTCTGTATGCTATTAGTAGTCAACTCTTTTGTCAGAAATTTTAGTTATTGCTTATTTATAATAATCCATGTTAAAAAATCCATGTTAAAAAATCTTGTGGTAACAGCATACTGTTTTCTAATTTTATAAAAGCACATGTGTGCCGTATTACATATATGGTGAAAAAGGTAATTATTATTTTGTAGAGACTGGCTCCCAAAGCATTCTTAATGCTTTACGGTTATGGTTTCGGTTACACATGTGAAGTATGATGCTTTTATGGACATTGCTTTTAAAGTCCATGTATATTTAAAATTATTTACACTGCTTTTATACACCTATGGCTAGGTATGGCAAATAAGAATTATATTATATCGATATAATATATTATGGTATCATGTGATATATCGATAAACGATATAATCGGACAAAGTGCATGAAATATATCGATATATTAATGGGTATAATTACATAAACAAAACAAATAATGAATAAAAGAGTGAGGCTTTCTCTACTATTTAAAAATGAATATACATTTCCTTATCTTCTTCTTCTTCAGTGCCTTATCCGATCCGGATGTTGGCGATCACCAAGGCTATCATTGTTTTGTTGACTGCTCTGCGAAACAGCTCCGCGGAGGTTACGCCAAACCATTGTCGGAGGTTTTTCAACCACGAGATACGACGGCGTCCCGGTCCTCTCCTGCCAAATACTTTGCCCTGCATGACGAGTTGAAGCACTTGATATTTTTCTTCGTTCCGCATCACGTGGCCAAGGTACTCAAGCTTACGTTGTTTTACTAAATTAAGCACTTCTTTTTATTTTGTCATGCGCTGTAGGACCCCAATGTTGGTAACATGGTCCACATAATAAGATATTTTTTGTATCCTCCTGTAGATCCACATCTCGAAGGCTTCAATCCGCTTTTCAGTGGCTTGCGTCAGTGTCCAGGCTTCAACTCCTTACAGTAGCACTGGAAAAACGTAGCACCTCACTATCCGCATCTTGGTTCCCAAACTGAGATCACTGCAGCACAGCAAGGATCTCAGCTTGATAAATGTAGACCGTGCCATTTCAATTCTGGATCTAATCTTTTGAGCGTGGTCCCATTGTGAGTTGAGGGTAGTTCAGAGGTAAGTGAATCTGTCGACTTTCTGGATTTCTGATCCGAATGATGATCCGAATGTCCTTCTTATCTAATCCTAATCTTTGTAGGGCGGTGATCATCTTCTGGTGCTGGCAAGGGTCAAATGCCTTGGCGTAGTCAATAAAACGAGCATAGACATCACAACCAACATCGCGGCATCTCTGAAGTAGAACTTGTAAGGTGAAAAGTGCCTCACGTGTACCCATGGAATTGCGGAATCCAAATTGCATTTCACCGACATTTTCCTCGCATTTCTTGTAAATTCTGGTATGTATGCTTTTAAGAAAAATCTTAAGTGCATGACTCATAAGGCTGATAGTCCGGAAATCTTCGCACGTTTTCGCAGATCGTTTTTTTGGTATTGTTACAAACGTTGACAATAGCCATTCCTCTGGGATATTACCTGAATCGTATATGGCGTTGAACAGTTCAGTTAACTCCTTCGTGCTTACTTCACTCATCACCTTAATAAGTTCGACGGGTATGTCGTCCGGACCTGTGGCTTTACCATTCTTAGACTGTTTTAAAGCCGCTTTCACCTCGCTTTCTAGTATTGACCGCCCTGTCATGCAATTTATTTCTGGAAGGTTGCCTCGGTAGTCCCAGAAGAGTTCTTCGATGTACATTTTCCAGGTCACCAGCTTCTCCTTAACTGTCGTCGCCAGGTTCCCGTCTTTGTTTATGAGAAGGTGTGTGTTTCTCCTCTTGTATTGACTAGTGGCTTCTTGAATCTTTCAAACACTTCCTTATAAAAGCACTAATACATTACTTTTGTAATTAATACATTAATTTTTGACAACTCTTCTGACCTATCAAAACTGTTATAATGACACTTCTGATTTAAGGGTAACTTCAAATACAGCTGCCACTCTGTTGTCAGTCGTAACATTGTCCCCTCCTTTAGACTGGCCAGGGGCGTCATTTGACAGGGTCAGAGGGGGGACATTTGCACCCTGACCCTGAAAATCACAGAAATTTACAAAAAATACATCAATTTTATTACTATTTCAAATGTACTTTTACTATTATAAATTTCAAATGACTATTATAATTTTCAAATTTCGCTTCGTTATCGATCATTCACTATCTGTATCTGTAGAGAGTACAAATAGCGAATGATCCATAACGAAGCGAAGGGCCAAAAATGGGGGTCCTGTCCACTGTCTCCTTTATACGGAGGAGCAAACTGACTGCCATTTGATGTGGTAGATAACATCGTTGATTCGGGCTGCCACAGAATACAGGCCTTTCCATGACTTCTGTAGCTTTGGACATCGCCGCTTAAAACGTACTTGATCATATAACCATACCAAGTCTCCTTCCTTGAACTCGGTATAGTTAGCTCGTCTGTCATATCGAACTTTCGTCATATCACTCTCCATTCTCAAATGTTCTCGAACCTACACATGGATATCGTCGATTCTTTTAGTTTTGAGTGTAGCGGCCGTTGTATTCTTCATGGGGTTCATCATGATCATAATCAACGGTGTTACAATTCTTCGTGAGTCTTTGCCTTGTTTACTATAATATATCCATGTTTGTCAGTCCTGAGGTTCAGAAATTCCAAATAATAAATCAGCAGGTCGCAACTCTTTCCCAAATAAAACTTTCTCTGGTGTTTCGCCTGTCGACTCATGGACGCAACTTTGGTATGCAAGAAGGTTATATTTGTCCCAGTTATCTTGATGTTCACTGAAAACAATTCCAAGATATTGACGTAAAGTTCGGTTGAACCTCTACACCATTCCAGCCGACTGAGGATGTAAAAGCGTTGTTTTGATTTTCACAACTCACAGAATCTGACACATTTTCACGAATAGATTCGATGTAAAATTTCATCGTTAATCGGAGAGTATTTCTCTTGGAACCCCAAAACGACAGAACAAATTATCAACCAGTACTTCAGCAACTTACTGAAACAATCGATGGTTGTTAAAATGTATTGGTTACTATATACTGTACGGAGAAACGGTCCAGCAATGTCCAAAGCGACCCTTTTGAAGGGAGCTCCGACCAAATATTGCCTCATCCGGCCTTGGCTTCTCGTTCTTAGACCTTCAGTAGCCGCACATTCTGTACATTTACGGCATCACCTGTCAACATCCCTGGCATTTCATCCAGTAGAATCGATCTCGGACTTTTGCTAGAGTCTTGTTTATTTCCAAATGGCATCCGGAAACCCCGCTATGATACACCAAGAGTACTTCACTAACTCGGGTTTTTGGGAGAATTAGTTGAGATTTGTGCTGGCTTTTATTATGAAACTTTCCCATTTTCTGTGTAAAACACCATCAGACAATTTAAAGGAATCCCATTGAGCCCAATAATTTTTGCGTATCACACTTTTCGGAAATCTCATTGCAGGTTGGTCAACCCAGTATTTCTTTCCATAGTGGTAAGGATGGGTGCAATACATGATCTGTAATTCGTTTAGCACGAAGGATTGTGGAATTCCAATGCTCTCCTGGTCCAATCTGGATTATTATACAATTGGCTATAGCTATAAATAAGGGTTATTTTGCTTCAACGTTTCCATCGTGGTTACAGTCTTCCGGACAATGTCGTCTACTCAGAGACTACATCTGCAGTTTTTCCAGCCATCGAGCAACCTGTTCTTCGGGGTTCTTGAATTGAAGCATTCGTTGAAGAGACGCGTGATCAGTCCGAATAAGGAACTTCCGTTCATATAAGAACTTATCGAACTGTTCCAAAGTTTTCACCATAGCAAGTTATGCTCTTCGTGTGACAATAATTTATTTTGGACCTAAAAAGGATTTTACTGAAGTATCCAATAACTCGTTCTGTACCATCGATACTTTGCAACAGAACACCACCAGGACCCACGTTGCATCCCTAGCATCAGTGTCGACTATGAAAATTGTCTTATAAAATGTGGTGATAACAGTATTGGTGTAGTGGCGAGTAAGTCTTTCAGTTTATCATACGCTTTTTGGCACTGTTCGTCGTAGTTAAACTGTTTTGGTCTGCATCCGTTAGCTTATGCAAATGTTTTGTAATATCAACAAATCCTGATATAAAGCAACGATAACAAGAACACAACCAAGTGTAACCAAAAGCAATCTCAATTGAAGAGTACAGGGGAAAAACGAGGAATGTCACATTTTATACACATAGAGATAAATACCAATAAAGGTTTAATTCTTATGATACCTAAAAACTACTTAGGAGTTTCTTAGCAAAACTCTGGCAATTCTTATTCCATAATCTAAATATAATATGAATCTATATTAACTTATTAATTTAATAATGCACCAAAAAACTGCTAACATTCCTTATTTTTGTCCAGTGCCGTGCGGACAATTCTGCACTCTTCAATTGATGCTGGTTTACAGGGGGACTGGCCAGTTTTTAGCGGTTTTAATTTTCTCAGGATCGGTGCTCACTCCTTCAGCTGAAATATTATGTCTAAAGAAAGTCACTTCTTCTTATTCTTCTTCTTCATGTACCATGTCGTTTCAGAACATTGGTTACCATCATAGCTCTACCTTAATTTTATTTAATGCCACCCTAAATAGCATGCTTGTATCAACACCATACCAATCTCGCAAATTATTCAACCATGAAGTTCTTCTTCGTCCTGCACTGCGTTTCATAATATTTTGTAGCAACAGGCAACCTATGTTTGATTTTATTCAGAGTCCAAGACTCCACATCATCAAATAAGACTAAGAACACGTAGTAGCGAAGTGGGCTTATCCTCAATGCCAATTATAGGTCTCTGTTACATACCACCTTCGACCTTCTTCTAAAACTGGCTCTGGCCTGCTCTATCATAGATCTAATTTCGCCGTGACTCTCTGCTTTACAATTTAACTGATATTCAAGGAAAGCCACAAAGTCATGACATCTTCACAACTCTTTTTTCTGTTTCCTCTAGTTTTCAGTGAACTCTGCAAAGCATATCACTTTGGGACAGCCTGTACCGTTGAATTGAAAAATTTATTTTTCCCCATAAACTATTTTAAACATAATATCATATATGTGTGTAAATTAAAACAAAAGAAAAACGAAAATGTGCACAAACAAATTACCAGTTAATTTCCACAAATGCTATAGTCAATATTAAAATGACAATGACTAAATTTTATGATAAAATATCTACATTGATATTTAGCAAAATACATTGTCATTATGGTTTTAATTGATTGTTTTTGTAGTGTGTTTGACCTTTTTAACAGAGCAATGAAATAAGCCAAATTAATGAATTGGGAAATATATCTCTTGGATTTTATAAATGATTACTAATATTTAGTAAGTACTAATGTACAGTTTGTATTTATATAATTAAATTTACTGATTAGTGGCACAGTATATTTTACCCCTAAATTGTTCTAATATAAAAGTTGCTATAGTGATTTCGCGGTCACCACGGAGTGATCAAATTGTTGAAACAGTTTCAGGTATGGGTGACTATATACTCTGGGCTAATTAGCAAAATTCATGGAAAAGTTATTTACCAGCAATTTTATTGCTGGAATCGAATTATAAGATCCTATAATATATTAATAATATAGGTATGCAAAGTCCGCAGATAGTGTGCTACTTTTTTTATAAACAAAATGGCGCCGACAAATCGTATTTTTTTCAATTATTGCTCTATAACTCCAAAGATTTTAACATTACAACAAAAATACCCAAATAAAAATTCACCACAATTAAATTCTGCATAGAGATTTGTTTTCCCCGATTTGTTCCGACGAAAATTTTCCTCTGAAAATGCGGGTTTTCCCAACAAAAACTCTAATTTTCAAATAAAGTTTTAGGTAAGTAATTATTAATCAATAATTAAATAACTTAGTGACATCAAAGCTTTCTTGGTATAGATAAAGATTATAAAGATGAGATGCTTATTTAATATTTTGTCGACAAAATATACATTTTTTGTTTTTTTGCATAACTAATAAATTTTGACAGAAAATAAATATAATACGCTGGTCTAATTAGTAAAGTACAAAGAAAGGTTATTTACCAGCAACTTCATTATTGGAATCGAATATTATGATCCTATATATTAATAGTATAGGTATGCAAAGTCCGCAGATAGTGTGCTACTTTTTTATTAACAAAATGGCTCCCCCAAATCGTGTTTTTTCAATTATTGGTCTATAACTCCGAAGATTTTAACTTTACACCAAAAACACTCAAATAAAAATTCACCCCAATTTAATTCTACATATAGGCATGTTTTTATCGATTTGCTCCGACGAAAATTTTACTCAGAAAATGTGGATTTTCCCAACAAAATCTCGAATTTTCAAATAAACTTTTTTGGCAAGTAATTATTTATCAATAATTAAATAACTTGGTGACATAAAAGCTTTCTTGGTATAGATTATAACTGCAGAAGCCGGTGAAAATTAACCGAATATTTTAGCAACAATTCAATTGTTAATTAACAATTTACAGTCGCAATAAAAACCAAAATAATCATGAGACATTGATCAAACTTAGAAAGATTATAAAGATGTGATGCCTATTTAATATTTTGCCGTCAAAATATAAATTTTTTATTTTTTTGCATAATCTTTAAATGTTTAAAAAAATAGTTATAGACAAATTAACATTTCTCAGAAATTATTTATTATATTCTAATTTTAAAAAATACTTAAAATGCGGATTTTAAATGTCTTCAAAATGAATGCTTAAAAATTTTTTTCCAACCAATTGCAAAAAAGTTATGAAACAGCAAATAAATATACGATTGCTCTGTTGTTTATAATTTGTTTAAATTGTTTCAAAGATTAAAAGTGAGTCTGTGGTACAATCTAATTACTCACAAAGAATATCAAATATTAGTTCAATGGTTCTATTTTAATCAAAGATTAAAAATACTTTTTTTTGTAATTTTTAGCGCGAAAGTAGGCTTGATACAGAGCCGGAGATGTTCACTCGAAGCGACTGACACGCTTTAAACTTGCGTGAGTTGTGTATGTGGACGGGTATAATACATAATACATAGCTACGGTACTGTATTAGTCTACTTTCGCGCGTGTAAATTACAAAAAAAAATATTTATAATCTTTAATTAAAATATAACGACTAAACTAATAATCGATATTTTTGTAAGTAATTAGCTTGTACTTTAGACTCACTTTTACGCATTGAGAGAATTAAAAAAAATTATAAACAACGCAGTCATCGTATGTTTACTTTGCTGTTTCATAACTTTCTTGCAAATGGTTGTAAAAAAGTTTTTGATAAACGTTAATTTGTTTATAGCTATTTTTTTAAAAATTTAAAGATTATACAAAAAAATAAAAAAATAATATTGTGTCGACAAAATGTTAAATAGACAAACTCACAAATTAAAGCAATTAGGTATAGGGAATACTTATAAAATAAAAAAGTACCATGAAATATCATTTCATTACAGTACTAAAATACAGGGTGTTCCGTTTAAGAAAACTCAGAAAATATTCATTCCGAGTTTCGACCAACCCAGTATACTAAAATTTCAAAATTAGCTATACTAATGATTCTTAACAATAATAGACTATATTAAAAATCACTTGAACGTAAGCAGAGTTTTTAATGTCAAACTATTACAATTCTACAGGGTGTGAATATTGCTACGAAATTAATAAAAAAACGTAAATATCTTTTAAAATACCCTGTATAATATTACAAAACCTCATATTTTAAGAAAGAAGATATTGAGGAGAATCCAATAATGTAAAAATATACAGGGTGTCCCATTTAAAAACACGAAGTTATAAGCAACTTCCGGTATAACCGGAAAATATTTTGAATGAAAATATTTTCATTTAATAGACCATCCTTCTAAACCCCTACACTCCAATTTTCATGATTCTGTTGCCTTTAGTTCTCGAGATATTTATAATAGGCCAGTTATCTGCCTCACCCTATATACATATAAGACATTAGTATAATAATACATTGCCATTTTTATTACGTAAAATTCTACAATGATAATTATAAAATTGTAAAGCCATAAGCCTACAAGGCCTGTAGAGCATACTAAATAAAAAATATTTTCTATTGTTGTTTATAAGACTGTAGGATTTTAAAATAGGATAATACTAACTTAAAATTGTGGAAGAGAAACGAATTTAAAAAATCTCGAATATATCAAAATGTATCTTTTTGATTTTCTCTTATATTACTGCTTGTTTTATAATTTGATTATAATACACAACCACGAAGTAGATCTGCGACATATGCTTTGTGGTATGCAAATCTCTCCATCTGCATCTCAGTCTGAAAATTATGCAACATATTTCTGATAGGAATCGTCGAAATACATGTTAACGTATGTGTAGCCAGGTGCCACTTGAATATATTTCTCTCCGTATTTGACTTACAGTCGGATAAGAACAAACACAAGAATATCTTGCATAATAAATATGAAATAAGATGCTCAGAAAGAATTTTAAAATTACTATCTGAAATCTGCAGACCGCAATACGGTTGTGAAAGTATTATTTAAGGTACCTAAAGGAATAAAAATTATATAAAACAATCCGCAAAAAACCCGGACACTTGCATTTTGTATGTTTTCTTTTAATTCTGTAGTTGTTAAGTGGTTTAAATGGGGCAGTAAATATTAATAATGGAAATCGTTTATTTAAAACTCTCAGTAATCATAGCCAAGTAATTAGCCATAGTAATTGGAACCAAGTAAGAAAGTACTTACAACAACCAAATGTAAGAAAGAAGAATGGATGACAGAGGAAATTCTAGACTTGATGAATGAAAGGAGAAAAAACAAAACCATTAATTAGACCCGCTATAAACAGCTTCAAAACCAAATAAGAAGAAAAATTAGGGAGGCTAAAGAAACCTACCTTTCTGAAAAATGTAAAGAAATAGAAGAACTGCAAAACAGATATGACAACTTCAACCTACATACAAAAGTCAAAGCACTAGCCGGAATAGGAAATAGAAGAACCTCAAAAATATTGCTCGCTCGACAAAAATACAGAACGCGACAAAAATACAGAAATACGCGCGAGAGAACAAAAACTACGACGATGAAAATAGTATATCGAAGAACTATTTCATGACCAAAGAGAAGCTAGTACATCCGTAGATAGCCAAGCGGGAGATATAGGCCCAGAGAAAACCAAATTAAAGGATAGTCAGGCATTAAAAGCCAATATTTCTGCTGGCCCAGATGAATTACCAAGCCAGCTCTTAAAATTGGTCAACGAGAAAAACCTGGACAAAATAGTAGAACTGTTCAACGCTATCTATACTAAAGGAATCATTCCCAGAGAAGACATCAGTATTTGTGTGTTTGCCGAAGAAAGTGAATGCCAAAGAGTCAGTGACTATCGAACCGAAAGTTTAATGTCACATAGGTACTTTGAAAATTCTGTTATTTCATTCATAGGAGATTCTGACCAATATAGTCCTGTCGCCAGGGGGGGTACAACGGCCTCGTTAATTCAGATGGACTTACCCAAATTTTTTTTATGTATTTTGACCCGTAGAACACGAATTTTTTGGGTAACAGTTGATCCGGATGTCGATAAGATTGTTATAGACCAAGAACTTGAGGAATCAAATAACAGCGATTTTTGGCAAAACAAAACAATATTTTGTATTTTTTGGGTCATTTTAAGCAAAAAATATTTCTACAAGTTTTTTAGTAGGATGCACAGTTTTCGAGATAAACGCGGTTGAACTTTCAAAAAATCGAAAAACTGCAATTTTTAAACCCGAATAACTTTTGATTAAAAAATAAAATAGCAATTCTGCTTAGCGCCTTTGAAAGTTCAAGTCAAATTATGTCGGTTTTGATTATTTGCATTGCTAAAAATTTATTGTGTTATTGCTAAACAAAGCTACAAACAACTAGTGCGTGAGTGATGTTTCTATGATTTCTCATTTAAAATCGAACGAGTAGGTAGAATAGGTACTAGTGCAATCAAGACTATTTCTACGTTACATGCGTTAAAACGCATGTAAAAGCACGGGAAACCCTACGTGTTTATAGCTTTGTTAAACAATAAAAAAATAAATTTTTACCAATGCAAATAATCAAAACCGATATAATTTGACTTAAACTTTCAAATGCGGTAAGCAGACTTGCTATTTTATTTTTTAATCAAAAGTTATTCGGGTTCAAAAATTGCAATTTTTCGATTTTTTTAAAGTTCAACCGCGTTTATCTCGAAAACTGTGCATCCTACGAAAAAACTTGTAGAAATATTTTTTACTTAAAATGGCCCAAAAAATACAAAATATTGTTTTGTTTTGCCAAAAATCGCTGTTATTTGATTCCTCAAGTTCTTGGTCTATAACAATCTTATCGACATCCGGATCAACTGTTACCCAAAAAATTCGTGTTCTACGGGTCAAAATACATAAAAAAAACTTGAGTAAGTCCATCTGAATTAACGAGGCCGTTGTACCCCCCCTGGCGACAGGACTAATAGAAAGCTACATAAATCTGAATTAAATCGATAATTTTTGATAATCTCCCGTCGTTAAGTATATTACGTCAGATGCCCTTCGTTGCTACGAAAAAATGTATTCAGTGACATTAATGACAATTAATGTTTTAAAAGTTATAAAAGTGATGACTTTCAATCGTCAACTATTTATAAAAACTGTGTTTTTAATGGTACTTACATAAATAAATTACAATCAAATTTTGGTTTTGAACAGTTTTATTCATGAAATAATCGCAACAAATTGCACTCGACCTCTGAAATTAATATAGATTTTTTGCTCTCGTGACACTTTGACATAATTTCACTCGCCTTCGTCTCGTGAAATTAAAACTGTCAAAGTGTCACTCGGGAAAAATTCAATAATTTCAGAGCTCTTGTGCAATTACTACTGATTATTTCATTCATAGGAGATTCTGACCCACGGTTATTAGACTTTATTACGGTTGTCTTGTCCGACGGTGGTGGGGAGACTTATATTTTTGACTTTACGTCACAAGAGTTTACATTCCCATATTTTTAAATTATTTTCGATCATTGAATGTGTGTTATTGTGTATATATGTATATTATTTGTGTTATTATGAAATAATAAGACAAATAGTACACATTTTATCTTATACCGGGTGGCGAATCGTAAAAAGGGCCATAGGAAACTCAATGTAAAATTCTGAATTGTTGAATTCCTGCTTCCCTAATTATTCTACATCAAAAGTCATGAGAGAATACTTGTAGAGAATTAAAATCTGTATTAAAATCAAAAGTTAAAATTGTTCTACGATTTAAATGCATTCCAAAATTTTGAAAAATATGATACATTTGCCACAATAGGTATGCGTGTAAAAGTAAGGCCACACGTTACTATTTAACTGACAGTGCTCACACCATTGACTGAATAAAAAAATCTTTATTATTAATCCTTTCTCCGCAACTGAGCGTATCTTATCAACTGTATTGTTTTTAAACAATAGATGATAAAATAAAAATATTGACAGTTCAAAAATATGAACATTATTGCATTGTGTGTGGCCTAAGTTTGGGCTGAAAACTAAAATGTATTACATTAAATTTTGGAATATGTTTAATTACGTAGACCAATTTTAACAGTTATTTCCAATACAGATTTCAATCCTCTACAAATAGTTTCTAATGTCTTTTGATGTACAATAATTATTATTAGGGAAGCTGGAATTCAACAGTTCAGAATTTTACATTGAGTTAATGCAAAATTTTGACGCATGTCAAAATTCTCAATGTGTTTTAATTGTATTCATTTTTTTCGAATCCTGAGAAAACTAATAAATATTTTTGAAAAATTTAAACTCAGAATGAAAGACTACATTATTATCGAGGGCTGAAAGTCCCTGAAAACTTGTATAATGTTTATTTTAATAAGTTACAGGGCTGAGAATAAAAGAGAAGTGTGATATTTAATTTCAAATATTTCATTCAATAGAATCTGCTTGTTTATTCTAAGGGGCTTTCCGCCCTCGGTAATAATGTAATCTTGCATCCTGCGTTTAAATTTTTCTAAAATACTTGGTTTTCTCACGATTCGAAAAAAATCATATTACGATTCAAATGACAGTAAACTCTCGTGACGTAATATCACCCTTAATGTTCATTGGTTAGTCGATTTAGGCAACCGTAGTAATGTCTAAGAACCGTGATTCTGACCAATAGAAAGCTACAGAAATCTGAATTAAATCGATACTTTTTGATAATCTCCCGTCGTTAAGTATATTACGTCAGATGCCCTTCGTTGCTACGAAAAAATACATTCAGTGACATTAATGACAATTAATGTTTTAAAAATTATAAAAGTGATGACTTTCAATCGTCAAATATTTATAAAAACTGTGTGTTTAATGGTACTTACATAAATAAATTACAATAAAATTTTGGTTTTGAACAGTTTTATTCATGAAATAATCGCAACAAATTGCACTCGACCTCTGAAATTAATATAGAATTTTTGCTCTCGTGACACTTTGACATAATTTCACTCGCCTTCGGCTCGTGAAATAAAACTGTCATAGTGTCACTCGGGAAAAATTCAATAATTTCAGAGCTCTTGTGCAATTACTGCTGAAGATTATCTACGCCGAATACACTCTAAACTGGAGCTAGATATTAGTGACACTCAATATGGGTTCCGCAATGGTATGGGTACCAGAGAGGCATTATTCTCCTTTAACGTACTGACAGAGATGTTTGGGTGTAACCGTCCTCTTAAAGTCTGTTTTATAGACTACAATAAAGCGTTTGATAAAGTAAAACACGATCTACTCATGGAAATTCTAAAAAATAAAAACCTAGATAAAAAAGATTTAAGGCTAATGACACACCTCTATTACAACCAGCGAGCAATAGTAAAAATTGAAAAAGAGACATCTGAAGAAATGGAAATAAAGAGATGACTCAGGCATGGCTCCATACTATCACCTCTATTATTCAACGCTGAATATAAATAACGCTTAATATAGTAAATAGAATCTTAGTTAACAACATCAGATATGCAGATGCTACAGTAATAATAGCCGATAGTTTACAAGACCTGGAAAGACTCATGAGTAAAATACTAAGGTGTAGTATAGGGTGACCAAATCATAAACTTGAAAAAACGGGACACATCCAAGCAGCAGTAGTGCACCTTGAATTTTTCTCTGGGGGGAGGGGGTTGACTTGGGCGTCAAATTTTTTTTGTATTGTTTGTGAAAGCAAAGTTACATTTTCCTATATTATTTTTATATTTTTCATATGACCTGGGGGAAAGAGGGTGTAACCCCAGCCCCATGGATTTCAAAATCGCTTTTGATACAATCAATCGTAAGAAAATGATGGGGGAGCTAGAGAATGTTGGAATCCCAGAAAAATTAAGACATATGCTAACAGTGAGCCTAAAGAACACCAGAGCAAGGATCAGTTTCAACGGAACAACTTCTAAGAAGATTAATGAAAACAAAGGTGTGAAACAAGGTGACTCTATCTCTCCGACATGATTTTATCTTATATTGAAAGTAATCATGAGAAGGACAAACTTTACAAACAAAAACATTATTACAGATCAACTTCAACTAGTAGCATAATGCAGATGATGTAGTCACCATAGCGAAGGCAAAGATCACACTTACAAACGCAGTTGGAAAATTACATAAGGAAGCGAAGAGAATAGGACTAGAGATAAACAAGCACAAAACAAAATACATGACGGAAGGGAAGGATTACACAACAACTCAGAAATATCTAATAACACAGAACCATAAATTTTAAACTGTATCCGCCTTTAGATACTTGGGAGTACCAATAGGGAAAACCAGCAAAGATAGAACAGAGGAAAGAATTTTAGAAGGCAGAAAAACATATGGAATGAAAAGAAATCTGCTGAGAAACAAAACTCTAAGTATAATAAGAACCTATATAAGACTTTAATAAGACCTGTTTTTACCTATGGGACAACGACGATTAACAAGAAAGAGGAAGATAGCCTTCTAACATTTGAAAGAAAAATAATAAGAATAATACTGGGCCACAATGTAACAAAAGAGAGAGAAATAAGAATGAAAAGAAATGCCGAAATTGAAGAAACATTAAAGAGAGAAAATATGATCACTTAGAAAAAATCAACCAAAAGCAAATATGGGACATTTAGGCGTCCCGAGAGACTTTTTTGGGACCCCGCCCGGGACAAATCGTTAAAAAACGGGACAATCCCATTTTTACGGGACGTTTGGTCACTCTAGTGTAGTAGGGAGTACAGACTCTCTCTCAATATCAAAAAGACGAAGTTTATGAAAATTAGTAAAAAAAAAACATAATATTAACGAAATCTTGATAGTAGAGGGTCATCAGATCGAAAGAGTAAAAAAAATACACCTACCTAAGTACACTTATAACAGAAAACAATGACTATACTTCAGAAATCAAAGTCAGAATCGAAAAAGCACGTTCAAATGTTTTGAAAATGAAAAAGTTCCTACGTAGCAAAGATTTAACATTAGCTCTAAAAGTACGCCCAACAAAATGTTACGTATACAGTGTACTATATTATGGAGTGGAATCATGTACTTTAAATCTAGAGACAATGAGACGACTTAAAGCCTTTGAAATGTGGACCATCAATTATGAGGGTTTACTGGGTAGATACGATTACGAACAATGAAGTACTGAGAAGAATAGGTAAAGAGAAGAAATTTGAACTTACAATTAAAGAAAGAAAGGTACAGTATCTCGGATATGTGATGCGGGGCGAGAAGTATAACATCCTGCAACTCATAATGCAAGGAAAGATAGATGACATAGGAAGTGTCGGAAGAAGACGAATTTCATGGCTGAAGAACCTGAGAGAATGGTTTGGATGCAGCTCAAAACAACAACTATTTAGACGTCTGCTTCAAAAATTAAAATAGCTATGATGATTGGCAAACCTCCGTAGCAGAGATGGCACCTAAAGGAGACGAAGAAGAAGAAGTAATCATAGGAAAAATAAGTATCGCAAAAATACCTTTGTTCGAAAAATTAACAAAAGAACAAATAAAATTTTAATCGTCCACAGTTGGCTGTTCTTTAGGTTTATAATTCCTTGTTTTCCGCAAGATAGAAGAAAGGAAACAACAAATCAACACAAGCAGTCCAGCTACACCCAAAAAATAACTCAAACTCAGGGATGAAAATAGTACCATATGTAAAGGCCTTATGAGGAAAACTAAAAAGACAGGAAATAAGTACAACATCATAACAATATTTACAACAACCAACACACTCAAATCTATCTAGTCCAAAACCAAACCCAACAACACCCAGGAGAGGTCAAAGAACTGCACCTACAAAGTACCCCGTGAATGCTCCAATTTCTATGTAGGAGAAACTGCAAGACCACTTGTGTCAGGCAATCCTGTGTCAGGAATAATGAACATGAAACATACATCAAAAACAGGAATGTAGACAAACTACAGATATACAAATATTCCTAGGACAATGAACACAGACCACAGTGGAAGATGCATCAATAATCCTAAAGGAAAATACATAGAAAAGAGAAAAATAAAATAAGCAGCCTTCAACCTACTAACTTAAGAAAAATGTGCAGCAAATCCTACAGAATAATGCAGCAGATTTTGACTGCTAATACTTAAAGAAGAATTGAACAACGAGAATATACCAACAATAGGAGATAATAAAATGTAGAACACATGTCTTTATCATACACTCTTCTTTTTTACGTGCCATCTCCGCGACGAAGGTTGGCAATCATCATTGCTATTCTCACTTTTGACATTTCAGCCCGAGAGAGTTGAGCTGCATCCAAACCATTCACTGAGATTTCTCAGCCAGGACATTTTTCTTCTATGTATTGATGTGATCTTGATTATTGATATGAGATAATAATTTTATATGTCATTTAATTTAATCAATGCTTTAATAATAATCTAATTAATTTACCAGATCACATATCAATATGTTTTCAATCTCAGGGCTTTTTATAAAATTAATTACTTACATACGTGGCTTCTAAGTATTTCTCAATGGTTCCTAATCGGGATAGGAAAGAAAAGAGTAAAATAATAACACATATGGGTTACAATTGTAATCAAAATATTGTTTATTTTATTTAAATGGCAATCACTGCTTATTATTTGCTATATCTTATTATTCTTAAAAATAACATTTACACATGGGAATCTTATTTCCTTTTGGTTTCCAATTGAAAGTTTTTATTAACATTTAACTATTATGATTTATTAGCAACAATTCTATTTAAGTTTGATGAAGCTTTTCTGATATTATTGACTATGTTTCTTCAATTTTAAATGTGGTATTTAATACGAAAAACCCATACATTCATGTCCAAACAAATGAGACTGACCTTTTTCTGGTGAACTGAGAATGTCTTCACACAAGACCCGTTTCCTGCTATCCTTGGCTGCAATCAAAACCTCGTCCTGGCTTCCAGTAATGTTCTCCTCTGAAACTAGCTCGTATAGCTCTCGTTTCCTGCTTCTGTCGTGATGCTGTGTTCTACCTTTTTCGAAACTGCAATCAGCTACCGGGAACTCTTGGCTCAAGGAGGTTCTTTTACTCTCAACCTGTCCTACCTCTCGTTCCGCGATAGATACTCCACACTCACGGAACTACACCGGCTTTCTCCCTCTCCGTACACTACCGTCTACTACTCGACTTCACTTCTCGACAGCTCAAAACATTCTGATCTCTATTTGTCATTCATTCCCCTACTTTCTAAATATCCCTTCCAGATTCACAAATCAAACTTCCACCACCAACTCTCATTCGCAGTATTCCTCAAAACCAATTTTTAAACTTTCTAAATATGCTTAATGGATTTCAAAGAAAATAGTTAATTCCCATTCTAAAATTACTTTCTACTATATACAAATTTTAATGACCTATTCTCTATTTCCACTTAGTCTTATTTAGCATCGGCTAATGATCGATCCTTCCGCGAACAACGATAATGACCTATTATCGATTTCACTTGAGTCTTATTTAATCACTTCTTAAAATTAAATATAACAATTTGTTGTATACAGGTTGTTCTAAATTTATATGCCCGTGGTTGAGAAAATTGAAAATATTTTATATTAAATTGAATTTTGTCTATAATTATCAAATTTTAATTTTCATATCAAATAGAAATATAACAAATCCCCGCCTTGTATTCGATAAAATTTATCTGCATTTTTAAATATATTTTCTCGAGGCAAAACCAACTCCCTGTATATTTCCTTACTTTAATCTACGTCTTATATCCTAACTTACTATCTACTTCATGTAATTCTGTCTTTTATTCGTGATATTTGTATACATCGTGAATATTATAAATTCCTCGGATCTTTTCCGAGTTCCTGTGCCTCAACTCATAACTATTTATCCCATTTTCATTATTCACGATATACGGGCCTTCGAAAACAGGCATCAACTTTGCGCAAATGCCCCCAGGAAGATTTGATACTCGTAATGCCCTCACGAGTACTTTTTCACCCTTTTGGAAAGTCACTGGTCTTCTTTTTCTATTTTGTTCCTGTCTTTGGATATATTTTTCGTTGCTTCGCCGTAATCTTCTCTGTACGGTTTCAATCACCTGTTGATATTCTTTTGGCTCTTGGTCTTCCCATGGCCTTATCGGCAGTACACCCTTCATGATGTATTCTGGGGTCTCTTTTGTTACTGTGCTCGGAATTGTATTTAGATACCTTTCTATTTCCGCCATTTTCCTGTCCCAGTGGCGATGTTGACCATCTGTTGCAATGCGAAGAAATTTCGTCACTTCCTGTATGAATCGTTCCGAAGGATTACTCTGTGGATGCCTGATGCTGACAAAATTTGTCTCTATTCCTCGTTCTCGAAGTTGTCCCTTGAAACGATCATTTCGGAAATACGTTGCATTGTCCAGTAGAATCTTTTTTGGTGTTCCTACTATGGCTATAAAATTGTCGATTTTTCTTAATATTTCTTCCCCCTTTGTGGTGCGGCAACTATATAATTTTACGTATTTTGAAAACACATCCACCATTACCAGAATATGTTTGTTCCTTTTAGTGGTCATAATTAGATCGCTTAACATATCTATTGCTACAATGTCTAGTTTGTTTCGGGCCTCAATATTTTTGGCAACATTTTCGTTTTTGAAATTCCGACTCTTATATTTTTGACATACATTGCACTTCTGGGTAATTTCCTTTGCAATGCGGTAATCCTGTCGGCTTATGTAATTTTCCCTAAAAACGAGCCAAACTTTTCTGCTACCGATATGCCCATTGTCCTCATGTAATTTCTTTATTATCTTTTCGGCCAATGTCTGTGTCACTAAATATAGTTCCTTTCCGTCTATTCTCTTAAAATATATGTTATTTTCTACTTCCGCTCTTCTTTTCTCTCTTTCCTCTAGGTCTTCCTGGTTTGTCCTTATCTCATTTAACGAATATATCCCTTCTTCTTGTATTAATCTATTTAGTCCCACCTGTAGAGTAATTGTTTCCTTTTTTCCGGTGTCCTCATCCCGTGTTAGAGCGTCGGCTATTATGTTGTCTTTCCCTTTTTTTATATCGGAACTCAAAATCATACTCCTGTAATAATAGAATGCCTCTATGTATTCTATTATTTACTAATCTATTCTTCATGATATGTACTAAAGCTGCATGGTCTGTTTCGATTGTGAATTTTGCTCCCAATAAGTAAAACCTCAATTTGTTTACGCAATATAGTACACTGGCAAACTCCAATTCTGTAACACTATATTTTCTCTCATGTGTTTTAGTCACTCGAGATATAAAACATATCGGCACTTCTTGGTCGTTTTGTATTTGAGACAGAACTCCTGCAAATTTTTGTATGGACGCATCAGTTCGGAGTATAAAAGGTAAATTGTAAGTGGGGTGGTATATTTTCGTTCCTTTTGCGAATTCTCGTTTTAATGTTTCGAAAGCTTCCTCCTGTTCTTCTTTCCAATTCCATTTTATTCCTTTTTTAAGCAATTTTATCAGAGGGATTTCCTTTTGGCTCAAATCGGGAATCAGCTTTTTAAAATAATTTATCGTGCCAAGAAAACCTCTCAATGTTTTCAAATTCGTTGGTCTTGGGTATTCATCTATGAGCTTGACTCTGTCTTCGGCTAATCTTACTGTTTTGGTGTCCAATTGAAAACCCAAATAAATGACTTCTTTTTGAAAAAATTGACATTTTTCAATGTTTAATTTCAATCCCGCTGTGTCCAATTCTTTCAGAATTATTTCTATGTGTTCCAGATGACTCTGAGTATCTTGTGAAAAAATTAATAAATCATCGATATAATGAACTATGAAATCTTCATGGCGATTCAAAATGGTATGTAGAGCTCGGACGAGTGCAGCACAAGCACTCTGCAATCCAAATGGCACTACCTTAAACCGGTAGACAATACCATCAATAGAAAAAGCGGTGTAGTTTCTACACTTTTCAGCTAACGGTATCAACCAAAAACTGTGTTTTAAGTCAATTTTCGAAAATATGTGTGACCCGGTGATTCTTCCAAAAATGGCCTCGATGTTTAGAGGTGATTCATATTGTGATACAGTGTGCTGGTTGATATTCCTGGCATCTAAACATAATCTCAATTCTCCATTACTTTTCTTTACTATCACAATCGGGTTAACATACGGTGAATCACATCTTTCGATGATTTGATCTTCCAACATTTTATTTATTTCTTCTTTCACCTCTTGTCGATACTTGTATGGAATCGGGTAAGTCTTTGATCGAAAATTTCCCAAGTTTTTCACCTCAAATGAATGTTCGTACTTTTTCGCCACTCTGTTTTCCTCATTGATCAAATTTTCGTAGTTTCTTAACATCAACCGCAATTCCTTTTCTTTCCCTTCTCCACATATCATTTTTCTGTCTTTTTTCTCAGATTCTTCACACATGTTTACCGTGCATTCTGCATCCTCGTTTGCATATACCTCCTCTTCAAATACGACTGTTTCAATCATATTCTTTTCACTTTCATTTTTTTGCTTTATTTCTTCTTCTCCTGAGCTCGTCTCTTCTTTTGAGGAATCCCAGGTTTCCTTTGTTTCTGATACTCCCAAATTTTCTTCTTCTGGGCTCAACTCTTCTTTTGAGGAGCCACAGGTTTAATTTTCTTTTATCTTTTTCTGACCTTTTCTCCTTTTTTTCTTTGTCCTTGCTTCGCTGCCAAATTCATTTCCACTGTTTGTTCTTTACCTGATTCGTCCGTATTTTGTTTCTCATGTTCCTTGTCCTGTTCTTTTTCTTTTTCTTCTGTTAGTTTCATCGTATTATTTTTAAAATCTATCACTACATGTTTTTCTGCCAATTCGTCAACTCCTACTATCATGACATGTGACATGTTTGGCATTATTACACATTGTAGTGCATACATATTCTTACCCAGTCGTACCATTACTCGTATGCCTTCATTTATAGTTGCCAATGTCCGTTTGTTTGCGCCCACTAAATTTACCCTAGGTATTTTGTAAATTAAATTTGTTAAGTTAACTTCTTCTATTAGTTTTCTGTTGACCAATGTTATTTCAGATCCAGTGTCTATCATAATTTTAATTGGTTTCTCGTTGATAAATCCATCCACAAATTTTAAATTAACTCCATTTTTCTTTTCGTTGTTTCCTGCCAATTTAATAAACTCCTTGGGGTGACAAAAGATTCCTGTTTGATTTTTGGTTTTTAGTGAGCGCCGTCGTGAAAAGACGCCGGTTGCTCATCGTTGTTTATATTTTCGTCATAATGTCTCTCTCCGTCATGTTCATCTGTCTGGGTATTATTTACTTCTCTTCTATTTTCTCTTGGTCTGTCGGATCTGTTTCGGTTTTCTCGATATCCCTGTTCATTTTGTCTACCATTATTTCTGTTTTCTTGATTTGAGCGTGTGGTGTTTCTATTCTGGTATTCTCGATTTCTGTCCTCATTCCATTGCCTATTTTTTTGTTCATAATTTCCTCTTCCGTTGTCTCTATTTTCGTTTTCCCTTCTGGGATTAAAATCTCGTCTTGTATAGTCCCTCCTATTTTGATTTCTATCTCTATAATCTTGTGTTTCTCGGGGCCTGTAATCTTCTCGCGACCTTCTTGATTTTCTTTCTCTTAGACGTGATTCTCTTATTTGTAGGAATTGGCATAAACTATCTATGTCTTTGTAATTTTGCAATGTGATATGGTCTTCCAGCGTTTCCTCGAAATGTCTTGCAATCAGTTCGACTAATTGTTCCGATGAGTAATTATATTGTAAATGTTTTGCATTATTGTAAATTTGCAAAGCATATGTCCTTTCTGATACACCCATCCTATCATTGTATTTCCCATTTTGCAATTCCTTGTTAATTTCCAATTGTTGGACCTTTCCCCAGAAATAATTCAAAAATTTTTGTTCAAATTGTTGCCAATTGCCGAATTCTTCTTCTTTACTATCGAACCATAGGCTTGCTTCATATTTGAGATGGTTTCTGATAGTTTCTTTTGCTGTTTCGAAATTTCCGATGTGTTGTATTTTCTTTTTCAGGCTATTTATGAACGGCACTGGGTGTAATCTTCTTACATCCCCGCCAAACCTTATCTTCACGTCATCTGTGCTATGTATAACCATTTCTCTTCTTTCTCCGACATTTTGCTGAGTATTGATTTCCGCAATCTTTCTTTCCACTTCTTCTATGTCTGCTTGAATAGCGTTTTGCAGCTTGTTTTCCAAACTTTCCATTTCTTTTTTCTGGCAATTCGTTATCTCCTTTATTGTATTTTGAATTTTCATTTCTTGTTCTTTCATCTCGTTTTTCATTGTTGTCAAACATCCTTTTACTTCCTTTTCATACTTTCCTATGCGTTCCTCCATTTTCTTGTTGTTCTCTTCTATTGCTTGTTTCATTTTTTGTTGTGTTTCATCCATTTTTTGATCCAATTTTTGTTGTGTTTCATCCATTTTTTGTTGTGTTTCATCCATTTTCTGTTGTGTTTCATCCATTTTTTGATCCAATTTTTGTTGTGTTTCATCCATTTTTCGATCCACTTTTCGTTGATTGTCATCCAGTTTTTGTGACTGGAGTTGTATCAGTTGTAATAGTTTATCTATTCCTGATAATTCTTGCTGTTCTGATGCCATAATTGTCGTGTCTAAAATCTCTTCTTGGTCTGAATGTTCTTTTTGTTTTTTGTTGTCTTTGCTTTGGCTTCTTGTCACAGACATTTGTTTTCAAAAAGTACTATCCCCGCCAAATATGAAATTTTACTAGTATGTTACCAAGACGACTTTTTCTCACCCAAATATTATAAATTGTCAATAAATATATCAAATGTAAATATCGTAAAAGTAAATTATTAAATCAGTTATGTAAAATTTGTACCTAAAGAGATCTAAAATTTTATGTTATCAAATGTAAGTATCTCACTTTTTACCACAGGCATATAAATCTTCAAATACCGGCTTTACTCTTTCTATCCTTCAAATTTGCCACTAGAAATACTTTTCAATGCCCTCCACGTTGGACGACAGTTGATGTGATCTTGATTATTGATATGAGATAATAATTTTATATGTCATTTAATTTAATCAATGCTTTAATAATAATCTAATTAATTTACCAGATCACATATCAATATGTTTTCAATCTCAGGGCTTTTTATAAAATTAATTACTTACATACGTGGCTTCTAAGTATTTCTCAATGGTTCCTAATCGGGATAGGAAAGAAAAGAGTAAAATAATAACACATATGGGTTACAATTGTAATCAAAATATTGTTTATTTTATTTAAATGGCAATCACTGCTTATTATTTGCTATATCTTATTATTCTTAAAAATAACATTTACACATGGGAATCTTATTTCCTTTTGGTTTCCAATTGAAAGTTTTTATTAACATTTAACTATTATGATTTATTAGCAACAATTCTATTTAAGTTTGATGAAGCTTTTCTGATATTATTGACTATGTTTCTTCAATTTTAAATGTGGTATTTAATACGAAAAACCCATACATTCATGTCCAAACAAATGAGACTGACCTTTTTCTGGTGAACTGAGAATGTCTTCACACAAGACCCGTTTCCTGCTATCCTTGGCTGCAATCAAAACCTCGTCCTGGCTTCCAGTAATGTTCTCCTCTGAAACTAGCTCGTATAGCTCTCGTTTCCTGCTTCTGTCGTGATGCTGTGTTCTACCTTTTTCGAAACTGCAATCAGCTACCGGGAACTCTTGGCTCAAGGAGGTTCTTTTACTCTCAACCTGGCCTACCTCTCGTTCCGCGATAGATACTCCACACTCACGGAACTACACCGGCTTTCTCCCTCTCCGTACACTACCGTCTACTACTCGACTTCACTTCTCGACAGCTCAATACATTCTGATCTCTATTTGTCATTCATTCCCCTACTTTATAAATATCCCTTCCAGATTCACAAATCAAACTTCCACCACCAACTCTCATTCGCAGTATTCCTCAAAACCAATTTTTAAACTTTCTAAATATGCTTAATGGATTTCAAAGAAAATAGTTAATTCCCATTCTAAAATTACTTTCTACTATATACAAATTTTAATGACCTATTCTCTATTTCCACTTAGTCTTATTTAGCATCGGCTAATGATCGATCCTTCCGCGAACAACGATAATGACCTATTATCGATTTCACTTGAGTCTTATTTAATCACTTCTTAAAATTAAATATAACAATTTGTTGTATACAGGTTGTTCTAAATTTATATGCCCGTGGTTGAGAAAATTGAAAATATTTTATATTAAATTGAATTTTGTCTATAATTATCAAATTTTAATTTTCATATCAAATAGAAATATAACAGTATGCTGCGCCTTCCTTGAATCTTTCCCTGCATAATTAATTTTATGAGTTCATATATGTCACCACGTGTTACATGACCCAAGTATTGCAGTTTTTTTATTTTGATAGAATCCAGTATCTCCCTGCTGTTGCTGTTCTGTATTCTTCTTAGTACTTCCTCATTGGTTATTCTGTCTGTACAGGAGATTCTCAGAATTCTTCGATACGTCAAATCATACACTATACATAGGCAATACACAATAAATGATAAAACAATTTAGGTATAATTTTTTTTCTAAAAACTGATTATTACGAACACAGAATCACATAACACGTAGAATTATTGCACAAATACATAGAATAATCATAATTTGATGTACCATAGGGCATAAAAATAAAAACATCCACCCTCATATCTTTCCAGCCTAAGCTGTCTGTTGCCTAGAACCATCAAGGCAAGTACATTTAAACCTCAATTTTGTCGACTGTGATATGACATAGCCTCAAACAACAACAATTGGTGGTTATACACAGGTTTTGACAAAATTATATTTAATATTTCTTTGAAAACGATTTCCGGAGTGGAAATCTAAAGGTCAATATCTCTTAGCTCATCATTATCATTCTTTTGCCTTATACCTATGCTTGGTCGGCTTCCCTAATTGCATTTCTCCATACAATTCTATCTTGGGTTATATCAATATTAATCCACTTTACCAACATGTCCTGCCTAATCGTCTCCCCCCACGTATTCTTTGGTCTTCCTCTCCTACTCCTTCCAGGAATCTGCACTTGAGCAATTCTTCGTATTGAGTGATTACCGGCTCGACGTTGAACATGACCGAACCATCTCAACAACCTATGCTCTCTCATTTTGGCATCAATTGGTACCACACATAGACTTTCCCTAATATACTCATTTTTAATTTTATCCTTCTTTCTCACTCCACTCATCCATCTAAGCAATCTCGTTTCCGCCACATGCATTTTTGTTCCTCTTTCTTTTTCACTGCCCAACATTCAGTTCCGTACATCATAGCCGGTCTTATGGCTGTTTTATAGAATTTTCCCTTCAACTTCATTGGAATTTTCCTGTCACACAGCACACCACTCGCTTCCTTCAACTTCATACATCCAGCCCTAATTCTACTGCATGCATCTCCATCTATTTCTCCATTACTCTGTAATACCGATCCCAGGTACTTAAAACTATTGCTTTTTACAATCAGTTCACCATCCAAAGATACCATTTTATTTGTAGTAACTCCGTCTTTAAATGAATATTGCAAATACTCTATCTTTGTCCTACTAAGTTTTAAACCTTTTTCCTCCAGAGCTTGTCTCCACTGTTCCAGTTTTTGTTCTAAGTCTCTGTCACTATTTCCTACTAATAACACGACTTCATCAGCATACGTTAAGCACCATGGAATGTTACCCTGTAGTTTCGCTGTTATCTGGTCCAAAACTAATGAGAATAAATACGGACTAAGCACCGAGCCTTGGTGCAATCCTACTTTCACATGGAATTTATCAGTCTCTCTCACACCTGTCCTACTAGTAGTTCTCCCTCATACATATCCCTCACAATCTTTACATATCCCTCACAATCTTTACATATTCACCAGGGACTCCTTTCTTATTGAGTGCCCGCTACAGAATCTCTCGAGGAACTCTATCATATGCTTTCTCAAGATCAATGAATACCATATGAGCGTTTGTTTCATTACTCCTCTATTTTTCCATCAACTGCCTTATAATGAAAATTGCATCTGTTGTTGATATGCCCTACATAAAGCCAAACTGATTCTCAGATATTTCAGTCTCTTCACGTATCCGTCTATCAATTACCCTTTCCCATATTTTCATGGTGTGGCTAAGCAGTTTTATGGCCCTGTAGTTTGTATATTGTTGTATATCTCTTTTGATTTTGTAGACAAGTACTAGTATACTGCTTCTCCATTCGTCTGGCATTTGTCCAACTTCCATATTTCTATTAAATAAACCTGCTAGCCACCTCGTTCCTGTCTCTCCCAATATCTCTTAGCTAATAATGTAATTATCATTACAAACACACTGTGGCTAATTCCATATAAACACAGCACTTAACTTAAACATGCGACAAGACAACATTATCATTATTTTTTTCTTATCAGAACCGTTTCAGAACTTTGTCATTATTTTATGTTTAAGTGCCTATAAATTTTTAGAATCAATAAATTTTTCTTTCAGTTTTAAAATACTACTTTAAATTTTATTTTCACAAAACGTCCTAGCCTATCCCTGAATATATCATTTTGAATTCAAATGTAGGTACAGTTAGTTATACCTACTAAGTCAAGAAATTTGAGACACGCCGTCCTCACCCGAACAATAATCTGACCACTTCTCAACGTTGATACAACATCCATCCCGGCTCGGCTGTTCCATGTTTGTACATTCAACAACAATGTCTCAGCTGAACAATAAAGACCTTTAGCCACCGTACCGTCCCCATATCACCGGATTATCTTACGGACGGAAGTGACTACCGCTCCCGCATGTTGTGCAAAGGTCAAGACGAGCCTAAGTTAAAATAAAGTAAAATGAAATTTTCATTGTATATTTCGAATTTTATATTCTAAAAATGACCTTTACCTGTTTTTGCTGTTGCCAGATTATAAAAGCATATAAACGAAATGTTCTTATTTATAAATATAAATAAATTTCAGAGATCAAGGGCGGGTAGCATCTAAACATTCCGTATAATATGTATTTGGCACCTAGGAGTTTTCTATTGGGTCTTTGCGGCACGCGGTCATATTGCAACCAATACGCTGGTAGGTGCCAAACGCATATACGGAATGTTATTCGGTGCAAAATTCATATACGGAATGTTAAATATTCGTAGACGGAAACATATAACTTTTTATTAGTCAGTTAAAACGAGATTGATTTTAAAATACTTGTTAATGTATTATTAAATAAAAATAAAACAAGTATAGCATATGGAATGTTATTTGGTGCGAAATTCATATACGGAATGTTAAATGTTCGTAGATAAAAATAGACGACTTTTTTGGTCTGGTAGCACACAGCCCTAAACTTCAACATAAATAACAGGATTGAATAGCTGAAACATAAATCTAAACATACTATACAACACGTAAAAGTCATTAAAAATTCTGCGAAAGTCAAATAGTCAAATAAAGAGATAACAAAGTCTCTCAAATCTATATCATACCATTCCATTTATAAATTTCGCATTAAATAACATTCATAACATTTATTATACATTAAAAAAATATTTTAAAATCAGCCTTCTTTAACTGACTTAATAAAAAGTCGTCTTTTTTAGTCAACGAATATTTAACATTTCGCATATGAATTTCGTACCAAATAACATAGTTGTTTTATTTTTATTTAATAATACATTAACAAGTATTTTAAAATCTGACTTTTAACTGACTAATAAAAAGTTATCCTTTTCCGTCTACGAATATTTAACATTCCTTATAAGGATTTCGCACCGAATAACATTCCGTATATGCGTTTGGCACCTCGCCGCCTATTGGTTGAAATATGACCGCGTGCTGCAAAGAACCAATAGAAAACTCCTACGTGCCAAATACATATACGGAATGTTTAGATGCGGCCGGCAATCAATGAAGAACAGGAAACTTCCTTCGAATCGAGAGCGAACAGCTTATTACTGATAAGATGGAAATCTTAATATCTTGAAAGGATACTTCTGTCAACTGTTAAACGATAAATTTACCAGAAATATCAAACATAGAAGTGCATACAGCTGAAATAGAAGAGCCATACCTCACATACGAAGAAATAACCCAGAGAATTAAAACCAAAAACAAAAAGGCACCAGACAGTGATGGCATACCCGCAGAGTATGCATTTAAAGCACGGAGCAGAGGCGAGATAATGGGTAGAATGCATAAAACGTAGTATCTGCTAATGCTTCAAGTATGTACTACATTTCTGAAGTTTCTACAACACTTACAGAGCATTTACTTCTCCTCCGTAGCATAAGCTACTATTTACCAGATACATAGAAGAATGTACTATCTACGCTTTTGAAGTATTTGCTAGTTTAGTAGTATCTGCTTCAGTTTAAGTGAAGTTGGTGGATGGACTACTTCGGCGTAGGTGTTTTTTTGTTACAACACGGCAGCGTTTATGAATGTGCCGTCGTAGAAAAATCTACAAACTAGGAAGAAGATACTTAATTTTTGGAGTCATTCTTTTATCAAATAAAATTTAATAATTCTCAAGAATATTAACAAATAACAATTGTTCATTTTCATCCTCGCGTAACTCTTTGGTCGCTTCGGAATCTGATTCACTCATTTTTACTCACATACAATAAATTCTAATAATTTGGTACGTAAAAATGTGAATTCACAAATCACAAGCACAGGGAAAACTAGTTCCATCACGATTGGTGTAATGCAGACACGGCTGGCGCTACGCTTAGTAGTAGATACTTCAGGTCAGTAGTAGGTACTTCTGTTATGTAGTATGTTCTTCTCAACAAACGCACATACTTTTATGTAAAAGAAAATGCTACAAAGTAGATACTATTTGCTAAAGCAACAGCATCTACTACGTTTTATGCATTCCACCCAATGAAAAACTTCTGACAGTTCGATTGTAAGCTTCATCAGATTGTTCATAATTTTAGACGGGCATTTGATAGAGCATGAAGAGTTAGACGGTAATCAGCGATGCGAGAACTTTGCTTTATAGAAAAATTTAATTTATTCAGAGAGGACGATCAACCCTTTACGTATGTATCACCATCATTAGGGATCATCAGGATCAGTGATGCCACAGCTACCGATTTTTCGGTAGATCTACTGAATACCTGTCAAATCTACCGATCTACCCAATTCTCCTTTTTTTCTACCGAAAAATCAAAATTATTAGAAAATTTTTTTAGCGGATAGATTTGGCAGCAGAGTTTAGTCAATTTTCAAGAATTCTTGAATTGCTTTTACTAGCTTGTGACACAAAGTGCGAATAAGCAGATACGGATTTACCGATATCAATTTTATGACCAGTCCTTTGTCCTTTTATATTATGATTTTGGAGTAAAATGTATCTACCTGAATCTGAATAGTGAAAACTGAAGAATTGTGGCTTATTTTGATATAGAAAATAACTCCAAACTAAAAATAGTATTTATATTAAAATTTTTAAACAGGAGAAATTTATTTTACACTTTTTTAACTTACAGTATTTCAACATAACTAAAGAACATTAAAAATTTTTCTCGTTCTCAATTGCTTCAACATCCGACATTGTTTTGTTTTTAAACGATTATAAAGTGTAAAAAATCATGTTTTTGCCTATAAAACATTCCTTGTAGATTTTAGAGAAAAATGTTTCAAATAAATATTCTAGATCTTAATAGTTTCTACAGTAGAGCGTCGATTATCCGAACGTCGATCAACCGAACGACCGGTTATCCGAACTCTAGATTCTTGCGCCCCGCACTCGAGTACCGAGCAAGCGTTAGTAATTAACGCTTAAAATATCTTCAATATTGTATCCAAAAATATGTTGTTGCAAAGACTGCACTTTTTTGTTTAATTGCTATTTCTCATTACCAAGATATAAATAAATATGTAGGTATATAAATATGGCTTTTAGTCACTTGTAGATAAAAATGTATGACTATATCAATCTAGTTCGATTATCCGAACAAATCGGTTTTCCGAACACCCATGTCCCCCAATTAATTCGGATAATCGACGCTCTTCTGTAATTTGAAATACATAAACAATTGGAGATAATTGCAAAAAACCCTTATTTTTCCAGTAATTTATAAATGTTAATAACTTACAACTTATTTATTGTAACAAAAATTTTTAACTTGTTTAAACAATTATACAGCTTTCAAATAAGGATATTTGTATTTTGAACGCTAATAGGTACACGTGTGGTAAGATTTTTTAAAAAGTCTACAACAGGAAAAAATATGCAGTTTTATTTTATTATAAATAAATTAATTCCTTATAACATAACTAAAGCATCCCTGATATTTAGTATTGCGTTAGTTAGACGGCTCTACTCGAGTTACTTTGGATTAAAAAAAAATGAAGAAAATTGCTCTATAATACCTAGAAAGCCGAGAAAATACATTTTTTTAAAGTATACCGATTTTGAACTTTGAATGATTTTTATGATGAATGTTGATTATTGATCATTATAATTTATGATGATAAATGTAGTTTATTTTTGAATACTTGACCTAAAGTATAATTTTTTGCAATGTGATAGCAAAAGAAGTAAAAATGAAATTTACAGAAATTTGACGATTTCTACCGAAAAAATAGGAGCAGTCTCCCGAAATTTTGTCCAGGACCTGTGGCAACACTGATCAGGATATATGAAAACGAAAAGAGAAATAAGTTGTCTCCCAATGCCGAATTAAAACAAATAAATCAATTGAAACTTCTATTTTAATAAAACTAAAAATAATGTTAGAAATAAAACTTTTATTGAGGCCAATTTTCTATTAACGCCTTCGTGGTTTCTACAATTTACAAACAAAACGAATGCTGGAAACAAAGAAGGCCAGGAAAAATCTATAAATTGCATCTCACTTTCTGACTGATCAGTGTTGCCAAATTCCAACGGAAACTTGGTCCAGCTTACTCAGTTAGGAGTAAAACTAATAGAAAATAATAATTTCGTTGTAAAACGAAACCAAGAAAACCAAAATCGAAGAACTTATGTTTCAGGTCCTTCAGAGAGTGCCATAAACACCCTTACAGGTTTGATCGTTAGCTTTCATCAGAGAGTGTACATATGACTATGTACCGTGTGTCCCAATAAGAATGGCTCTCGGCCATATCTCAGGAACTGTTTATAGTAGAGCTTTGAAATAAAAAATTTTATAACAAAAGTTGCCTCAGGAAAAGCCTGGAAATTATTTTCATAATTGTGGGACCACCGCTAGAGGGCGTAATTGAATATCAAAAATTAAAAAATCTAAATTTTACAAAATTTTCCTAATGAAGGGGCACTGGAAATCCGATCGTCGTATTCTTCATAAAATTCTACGCATATTTGATTTGACAAGTTTAGGTCTACCTTTGGAAATAAGAGGTGGGGGTGAGTGGGAACCTTGTTATGAAAAACTGGCTGTGAGTCCGGTTCTGCTTAATCAAATTTTGCAAACTTGGTCTTGTTGAAGACAGATATTTTTCGTCAATGTAAAAGTTATGATTTCGAACCAACTTACTGAGTAATATGCCAGCTAGAAGGCGTTATTTAATTTTTTTCAGAAATCTAATGTTCCTTGGAAAATATTAAATACAAACATGCATTTTTAATACCATATTACAAAATTAGACAAAATTAGCAACAGAATAGCGAAAACCGCATGTTAATACCTTTTTTCTATCTCGAGATATCTTACAAAACGTGTAAATTTAAAAACATAACTGTTACTGTCACCGGCAAACGAAATAATTAATTAAAAGTAGTGTGCCATGGAAACAACAAAGGAACATTTTCCAGCTGTCAACGTATATTAGGTCTTTTCAACGCTTCTCATTTGTTTCGAGCCTCGTTCATATCTCGTATATTAATATTATACACGGATTATACGGCATATGACAGAGGCTCGAAACAAATGAGAAGCGTTGAAAAGCCCTATTACAAAGAACTAAAAACAACTATTTAGTGATGACATAAACGTTCAAATTTTTGCCCATCATTTTCGTTGCAAACATTTACTCTTTCAAGAGTAGATTGAACAGCAGTCTCAATTTCTGCTCTCGATATGCTTTGAATGTCGTTTAGTATTCTCTGGATAATGTATTCTAGAGTAGTATATGATGGGCAACAATTTGAATATTTAGGTCGTCACTAAGTAGTTCTTTTTGTTCTGTGCTATATTTAATTTTAATAGTATTGTTTCTCTTTATATTGTTGTTTTAATTAATTATATTTTTATACGTTGACATCTGGAAAATGTTATTTTGTTTTTTTCCACAGCACACTACTTTTCATTAACTTAGTTTACCGGTGATAGTAACAGTTATGTATAAAATTTACACGTTTTTCGAGATATCTTGAGATAGACAAAAGGTATCGACATGCGGTTTTCGCTATTCTATTGCTAATTTAATCTAATTTTATAAAGTATGATTAAAAATGCATACTTGTATTTAATATTTTCCAAAGAAAACTAGATTTCTGAAAAAAATTAAATAACACCTCCCAGCTGGCTTATTACTTATTAGGATGGTTCAAAATTATCACGCTTACATTGAAGAAAAAGATCTGTAGAAGACTAAGTTTTCACTCTAATGGCACATAGCATATCCTACCAGAATGAAAACAATGGGAACCTTCTCTGGTTACACCTCCGAGGCTTCTACAATTTGCAAGCCATACGAAACCATACGAATGACTAAGTTTTCACTCTAATGGCACATAGCATATCCCACCAGAATGAAAACAATGGGAACCTTCTCTGGTTACACCTCCGAGGCTTCTACAATTTGCAAGCCATACGGATGCTGAGACTAAGGAAGATGAGGGAATTCTACAATTTACAATTCACGTCCCATCTGCTCAGCGCGGTAAAGTTCCAACGAGACTGGTTCCCTTCATACTCTACACAGAGTAACTGTAAATAAAAAATGAATAACCATTTTCAATTTCGTTGCAAAACGAAAATACAGCCGAACCATATTCCAGTCCAATCAGAGAGTGCTGCAAGCACCTCTACCGGTTTCGAAACTTATTAGTCTCTCATCAGGAGGCACATATGCTGCTCTCCCTGATCCAACCAAAACAAACCCCAGCGTGCAGTCCCGAATTGCAACGAACGAAATGGCATAGATGCCCTAGCGGCAACTGCTAGCAAAAGACTAAGTTTTCACTCTAATGGCACATAGCATATCCCACCAGAATGAAAACAATGGGAACCTTCTCTGGTTACACCTCCGAGGCTTCTACAATTTGCAAGCCATACGGATGCTGAGACTAAGGAAGATGAGGGAATTCTACAATTTACAATTCACGTCCCATCTGCTCAGCGCGGTAAAGTTCCAACGAGACTGGTTCCCTTCATACTCTACACAGAGTAACTGTAAATAAAAAATGAATAACCATTTTCAATTTCGTTGCAAAACGAAAATACAGCCGAACCATATTCCAGTCCAATCAGAGAGTGCTGCAAGCACCTCTACCGGTTTCGAAACTTATTAGTCTCTCATCAGGAGGCACATATGCTGCTCTCCCTGATCCAACCAAAACAAACCCCAGCGTGCAGTCCCGAATTGCAACGAACGAAATGGCATAGATGCCCTAGCGGCAACTGCTAGCAAAAGACTAAGTTTTCACTCTAATGGCACATAGCATATCCCACCAGAATGAAAACAATGGGAACCTTCTCTGGTTACACCTCCGAGGCTTCTACAATTTGCAAGCCATACGGATGCTGAGACTAAGGAAGATGAGGGAATTCTACAATTTACAATTCACGTCCCATCTGCTCAGCGCGGTAAAGTTCCAACGAGACTGGTTCCCTTCATACTCTACACAGAGTAACTGTAAATAAAAAATGAATAACCATTTTCAATTTCGTTGCAAAACGAAAATACAGCCGAACCATATTCCAGTCCAATCAGAGAGTGCTGCAAGCACCTCTACCGGTTTCGAAACTTATTAGTCTCTCATCAGGAGGCACATATGCTGCTCTCCCTGATCCAACCAAAACAAACCCCAGCGTGCAGTCCCGAATTGCAACGAACGAAATGGCATAGATGCCCTAGCGGCAACTGCTAGCAAAAGACTAAGTTTTCACTCTAATGGCACATAGCATATCCCACCAGAATGAAAACAATGGGAACCTTCTCTGGTTACACCTCCGAGGCTTCTACAATTTGCAAGCCATACGGATGCTGAGACTAAGGAAGATGAGGGAATTCTACAATTTACAATTCACGTCCCATCTGCTCAGCGCGGTAAAGTTCCAACGAGACTGGTTCCCTTCATACTCTACACAGAGTAACTGTAAATAAAAAATGAATAACCATTTTCAATTTCGTTGCAAAACGAAAATACAGCCGAACCATATTCCAGTCCAATCAGAGAGTGCTGCAAGCACCTCTACCGGTTTCGAAACTTATTAGTCTCTCATCAGGAGGCACATATGCTGCTCTCCCTGATCCAACCAAAACAAACTACAGCGTGCAGTCCCGAATTGCAACGAACGAAATGGCATAGATGCCCTAGCGGCAACTGCTAGCAAAAGACTAAGTTTACGAAAGTATACGAAACCATACAAAGCCATACGAATAACCATTGAAAATGGTTATTCATTTTTTAAAAAGATCTGTCTTCAACAAGACCCAGTTTTCAAATTTTGATTTAGCAGAACCGGACTTACAGGTAGAGTTAAACTTGTTAAATCAAATATGCGCAGAATTTGATGAAGAATAAAATAATCGGATTTCCAGTGCCCCTTCATTAGGAAAATTTTGTAAAATTTAGATTTTTTTATTTTTGATATTCAATTACGCCCTCTAGCGGTGGACCCACAATTATGAAAATAATTTCCAGGCTTTTCCTGAGGCAACTTTTGTTATAAAATTTTTTATTTCAAAGCTCTACTATAAACCGTTCCTGAGATATGGCCGAGAGCCATTCTCATTGGGACACCCGGTACAAATATGGAAATGAAATAAATCCGACTGATAGTAAAGTAAAAACTTTTAATTGTTTTATGTAGATGTCGCCACGGCATGTATATCATGTTATTTTGTTGTAGTTCGGTACTAGCAATCGGATTTGTTTCAGTTCGTTCAGAGATAGTCATATAAACACTCTCTGAAGAAAGCTAACCTTGAAACCGGTAAGGGTGATCATGGCACTCTCTAAATGAACTGAAATATTGTAATGATACCCCGCGAGCAGCGCCTCGACAGCTAGAACCGTGGGAGCTCCACCATCCGCGCAACATGAACCCCACTCATTTCCACTTCTCCAAAACAGCCCAGGCAGAGAGGTACTTATGGAGGCCACCGAATGGACATTCTCACAACCGGATACCTAGAAAGCCTCAGTGTCGTCCCGGTACAGGAGCGCATGCGCGTCAAATATTTGGCGTAATTTTAAATCTTGACCATCTGTATCTGTTGTGAGTATGTGAATTGTGACTGTAAGGCACAGATTCAATCAAGTATTCAAGTATCATCAGAATATTTTTGTTTACATCTCCTATCCAACTTTGATTTTGAGTTTCTTTGTTGTTTCTTGTCTTAAAAGTCTGGAGCACAATGGTAAATAAATGTGAGATATTGAAAGCCTTTTCAGATGTTTCAAATTAAAAAAAAAACACCTTAAAACGTTTCTCCCCGAAGAAGTTAAAATTCGAAGAAAGTATAAAAAAGCAGGAATAAATAAACTTTGAAAAGTGTGTTTTATTTTTAATATACTAGATTATCAGTTAATCAGTGTTCTCAATTATATAAAAAATAGAAAATCTAATATTTTCCGATACTCTTCAGAAAAACTTTTGTGTTTTTAAGAATTTTTCAGAAATTTTTCGTTTTAACTGTGTTCAAATAATGTTAGTAGTCTCATGAAATATAAAGTAAATTGAGATATTATACAGAACCATAAACTCCTAAAATTGAAACAATGAGTTAATTTGTCTACAAGACACAGATGTTTGACAAATTAATTTCAAATATATGTATTCTTTTGTGTGTGTACTTTGTACGCACGTAAGAAGATATTCTTCTATTATATAATAGGTAATTTAAATGAAGTAAATATACTTAAAAGGTTATTTGTACTTATTTTATTTAAAAATCAAACTAACTTTCTTATCTACCACTTTCAAAAAAGAAGAATATCTTCAAAAATTATATAATAATATACTTACAATCATAAAATCTATAAAAAAAATTAAAAAATAATAACTTGCTTGGGGCTTGAACCCACTTCACGTGCACCGCGCCGTACGAAAGTTGACGCCATTTCAAACTGCACCAAACTTTCGTATACGTCATGTGGGAATATACACAAACTAAACGTTTACACCATAAATTTATATGAATTTAATAAAATTATTAGTTTGATTTTTGTCGAAATAAAATACAACAAAATATAGAGTAAGAAAACGATATATGAGATGAAGATTTGTAGAAAGTTTGTTCGTAATCAGATTATGTAAATTAAAGCATTGCCTACTAATAGGTAACTACATTATTTTGTTTACATTTTCCAAATAGATAGGTATTGAAACTATTAGGTATTTCCAACTGAAACATTTAGAATTACGTACCTGCGGCTTTTCAAAACTTTTTAAAAAGTCACTATAATTATAAATTTGATTTTATTTCTGTCCACACATCAATAAAAACTAATATTATACAATATTTTTGTTTACCGATAACCTCCATATTGAACAATTATTGACAGATCATTTCAAAATTTCAACACCCAATCAGAGCCCGTATAACGACTAATACCATACTGTCGGTGTGCGCATGCGCGCGGATCAATCATATTTTACCCTCAATCGATTCGGCGCTAAAGAAGAATATCTTCAAAAATTAGAAATATAGTGTTTGATAAAATACACAAGATTAAGAAAAAATTAGATCCAAAAAAAAGTTATATACTTTTTTCCAAAAAAACATTTTTTTTTTATTTTTTAAGGTTATGTATACTCAACCTACAGGTCTATAAATAATAGACGTGTTTTATAAAAGCCTTAACTATGCGTATAAATTTTTTGAAATTTTAAAATTTATTGTATCCCACCAAAAAAAATAAAATCGAAAAATAAAGTTTTTGATAGTGGGGGCAGGGGGAAGGGGGGTGGTGGGTTAAAATTACGATGAATCTTATGTTTTAATCACATATAACTTAAATAAATGAAAAAAATTGAATTCCGGTAGTGAGGTAGGGTATTTTTTAATTTATGTATCCTGTCCATAAGTGGAACGTTTGATGCGCCACTGTCGACGCATGTGCCACTGAAAAGTGACAGCACAGTGTTCAAACCTTTTCTTTTAGTTATATTTAAGTTATAGGATCCCATCGTGCCTAAAATGATTAAGAAATTTCACCTATAGCGGCTCTTAGTCTATAAGTTTATTTGACGTTTCGATTTTCACTTAGCAAATCGTTATCAAAATACTTCTTCTTCTTCTTTTTGTCTTTATCTTTATGCTTATTGCATTACGTGCCATAATTATTTCGAAATATTTTATTAGATTTGTACTTTATGCTCTGTTTTTTTTAAATAAAATATAGCACCAAAAATGTTATTCAAGAAGTGATACATTAAAAATAATACAATTAATAATACAATTTAAAATGTTGCGTTTACATAACGTTGGAAATCAATGGGCTAAAAAATTCAGGTTTGTAATCTACGAGTATTCGCTGTGAGCCGATGAGTTGATGGGATTTGACAGTTTTCGCCAGCTCTGTTAGTGGCAGTTTTGTGCATTGAATTTGAACACTTTTATCAGAAAAGTGCAAGTTTCAAACCGCGAGAGAGCGCTACCGACGAAACTCACAGCCAATAAAAACAGAGGTAACCTCTAAATTTCTCATAAACTTTTTTTCTCAATGGACTCTTGCGTAAGCAGTCATCCACTGGCACGAATTTATATATTAAATATTAAAATTATAATGAATAAAATAAAAAAAAAAACATAATTCATTTTACTATTAATTCTGTGTATTCGTTCAGTAATCAGGTTACAATAATATTTTAGTTCATAATTTGTGTTTTTCTAGATAAATATCTATTTTTTTCGTCTTGTGTATTTCACATACACCAATTTTATCAGAAAAGTACAAGTTTCAAACCGCGAGAGAGCGCTACCGTCGAAACTCACAGCCAATAGTTTAAATGTAAAATAAAGTAAGTACAACTTACCAAACTTAGTTTTCTCCTGGTCCTCTAAGTTTGAAAATCAGGGTTAACCTCCACTAAAACTTCAGGCCATGCATTCCTTGTCGCATTTCTGTCTTTATACACATAAAAACTTTTGTCCCACAACACTGGTCCACTTTGTACCAGTGCAATTAAAAATTCCCCATCTATATTGTCTGCCATTATGTACGTTCTACTGGATTCAATGGTACTACACGACTAACTGTCGTTAAGTATGGAAGCACTAATTTATGCCTGTGGTTCACTGATAGCACGGCACAACGCGACCGTCGTCCATTGCAGTGACAGTGGTCGACAGGCGAGAAGCAACGGCACGACAGTTAGTCGTGGTCGTCCTGTGTGAAAGGCTCCGTACATTGCTGTATTGGAGTAATGGAATGTACGACTACCTGTCGTTACAACCGTTTATCGTGACGACCGAAGTCGTAAAGTATGAAATACGCCTAATAAGGATGAAACGTACGTCAGTGATTGACGGTCCTCTCAGAACGAATTAAAATATAAAGGTACGCACCTATTACATTGGTGCTCCGTGTAACTGACTTAAAGGGTATGGCATGCGCTCCTCTACGTATAAACCGTCTCCGAATGGATCGCAGAGGGTGAGCGCCGAGCGTGAGTACCAAAGTATCCACTATATGGAGCAGCTAGACGGAGCACAAACGTAATGGATACGTGCCTTAAGACTTCTCTCATTTTCATAATTTCTAGGATTTTATTCATAAAACGACTTTTTACTAAAATATGATTTTACATAGTTAAAAATTTATTAAAACTTGTATTATCTGGTTTGAAATAGCAACTACTTGCAGAAAATTCAACGATTCGCATTCCAATTCCAAACCACACGCTATACGCGCTTCCTTCCGTTCTGATCAGCAGCCACTTCCTATGTAAGGAAACGTATCCTTTTCGTCCTTCTATTAGTGTTCTGATGGCCTCAAGCGTCGTGAAACTAACAAGATACTTATTAGGTGTGCCGTATTTGTTTAAAGAAATTGGATAGCCTGCATGCTAGCTAAACATTTGTAATGAAACTGTAAAACAACAGATGCCGTCAGCTAAGTTACGTACTGTATATTTACTTATGTGGAATCGCAATATTCGGAAACTAGGGATGTTTTTGAAGATGATGAGGACGAACACGCAGACTCAATTTACAAAAATTATGAAAAAAAATATAATCGCAACTTAAGGGGATCGGTAAATAGTTTCGGCTACAACGCTTTTTAAATGGGATTAATGCTTTTTAAATGGGATTCATTTTTTTTTTCGAATCCTGAGAAAACTGATAGTATTTTTGAAAAATTTAATCGCATAATGAAAGATTACGTTCTTGCCGAGGGCCGAAAGTCCCTGAAAACTTCTATAATGTTTTATTTTAATAAGTTACAGGGCTGAAAAACTAAGAGAAAATGTACTGTGATTTTTAATTTCAAATATCTCTTTCAAAATAAACCTTTTATTTATTCTAAGGGACTTTCTACCCTCAATAATAATTTAGTCTTTCATTTTGCGTTTAAATTTTTTAAAAATATTTATTAGTTTTTCACGATTTGAAAAAAATGGACACCATGTCCATTAATCGATATTTTCCAAATCGAACATTTGCTATATGTGTCATACAACGCACTGAGTCGAATAGAATATGGTGACAAGACATTGACAATTATAAATATTTGACATGATATCGGGAATATTTTGAGTTGTTGATTAAATAATATTGATAGTGTAGTTAATAAATAATTGATTTAAGAGGATCGGTACGTATTTTCGGCTGCAATGCTATTCAAAGGGGGATTCATTTTTTTCGAATCCTGAGAAAACTAATAAGTATTTTTGAAAAATTTAAACGCAGAATGAAAGATTACGTTATTAGCGAGGGCCGAAAGTCCCTGAGAACTTCTATATTGTTTATTTTAATAAGTTACAGGGGTGAATAACTAAGAGAAAATTTAGTGTGATTTTTAATTTCAAATATCTCATTCAAAATAAACTTTTTATTTATTCTAAGGGACTTTCGGCCCTCGGTAATAATTTAGGCTTTCATTCTGCGTTTAAATTTTTCAAAAATATTTATTGGTTTTTTCAGGTTTCGAAAAAAATGAACACAATGCCGTGGTAATATTTTCCAAATCTATCTTTGTCTTACAACGCACTCAGCCGAATATAATATTGTCAGCATATATTGTCAGTCAGACACTGACAATCAGTGACAATTTTAAATATTTGACATTGCATCGGGAATATTTTGAGTTATTGATTAAATATTATTGATATATAGTGTATTTGATAAATAATTGATTTAAGACGTGAACTTAATAAAAAGTTATTTATTGTGTATTATTTGTGGAAGATCCAAGCAAAGAATACATCAGGATAATATATTCTGTGATCCAAGTATTTTGTTGTTAAAGAAGTTCAAAATTGTAAGCGTTCCATAACAATATATTATTAAAAAATCACTTTAACACTTTTCCTCTTTTCTCGATTGAGTATTAGTTTTTGTTGTACAAATAAATTATTACAATCACTGAATACATAGTTAGTGAAAAAATTATCACATTTATTAACTGAATTAATAATTTGCAATTATAAAAATAACAGTTATCCAAGAACATTCAAAACCCATCTCTTTAAATTAATGATGACATTTTCAAGTAGAATGACATTCTAGTAATGTTTACATATCCATACCAGTGTGAATTTTACTACACGTAATTTGCCGTGTAAAGACAGAAAAAGTAGGGATACACGTAAAATATTTGCGAATTATGTACCCATAGCCTTAAGACGTGAACTTAATAAAAAATTATTTATTGTTTATTATTTATTGAAGATCCAAGCAGAGAATGAGAATACACCAGGATATATTCTGTGATCCAAGTATTTTGTTGTTAAATATGTTCAAAATTGTAAGAGCTCCATAGTGACAATAATGTTATTAAAAAATCACTATCACTTTTCGTCTTTTCTCGATTAAGTATTAGTTTTTGTTGTACAGTATATATACATTATTACAATCACTGAATACATAGGTAGGGAAAAATTATCAGTAGTAATTGCACAAGAGCTCTAAAATTCTATATTAATTTTAGAGATCGAGTGCAATTTGTTGCGATTATTTCATGAATAAGACTGTTCAAAACCAAAATTTTATTGTAATTTATTTATGTAAGTACAAATTAGTACAATTAAACACACAGTTGTTATAAATATTGACGGTTGAAAGTCATCACTTTTATAATTTTTAAAGTATTAATTGTCATTAATGTCACTGAATGTATTTTTTCGTAGCAACGAAGGGCATCTTACGTAATATACTTGACGACGGGAAATTATCAAAAATTATCAATTTAATTTAAATTTCTGTAGCTTTCTATTGGTCAGAATCTCCTATGAATGAAATAATCATGTTAATTAACCGAATTAATAATTTAAGCAATTACACAATAACAGTTATATAAGAACATTCAAAAGCCATCTCTTTAAAGTTAGTGATGACAGAAGACATTGTCAAGTAATGTTAACATATCCATACCAGTGAGAATTTTACTACACGTAATTTGCCGTGTAAAGACAGAAAAAGTAGGGATAGCCGTAAAATATTTGTGCCTACACTCTTAACTATAGATAGATATTATTTATGATTATTGACGGTTTCCACACACAAAAACAGTACACATCATGTCACAATATAAATAAGTCACTAAGGGCCGGTTTCACCAACAACAAATAATTGTAGGGGAGGAGAGTATGCTAAATTTGCAGTTACTCGCGGTAAGAAGGTCGTGAAGTTTAATTGGGTTGTGAAGAGTAGGCCCTAAAACCAAAAAAAGTTAAGTTAAGTTTTCCATAAAGTGGAAGACTTTCCATTTTGTATTTAGTTTTCCATTTTCAACAATCGCGATTATAGCGCCATCTATCCATAATCCGAAAAAATGTCCCGAATAAAAGTTACTTATTTTTGCGTAAGGAATCCAAATCTGTATTAAAAAATGGGGGCTCCTATTTAAGATTTTAAAGTAATCCCCACCCCACCCCCGTGGTGGGTAGTGTTTGGTGTCATTCGATAGATTGTTCAAAAATATTGAATACGTTTATTTTTCAGTTTTTAGATCTAATGTTCATTTCGCGAAATATCGCGGGGTTCGTAATTAAAATTTTAAATTTACCGAAGTTTCGCGAATTTTAAATTTTGCGAAATATTGGTTTTTTTGTGAAATTTTGTGACTCTCTTATTTCCTTACAAATGGTCAGATTTCTACAGAAATAAAAATTGCAGCTATAACTTTTTGGTAATATCCCGTCGTCAAGCATTACGTCACATGCAATTCGTTACTACGCAAAAATGAACATTCAGTGACATTAATGACAATTAATGTTTTACAACTTTTCACAGAAAACACCAAGAAACAGGTTTGGCAAATATTCAGGTGAAGATATCAATAAAATATTAGTTAAAATAATTTAAAAAGACGAAGTTTCATTCATGAAATAATCTCAGCGAATTACACTCAGTCTCTAAAATTATTATCGACTTGTTCCCCTCTTGCCACTTTGACATAATTTCACTTCCCCTTCGGGTCGTGAAATTAAAACTGTCAAAGTGTGACTCTGGAAACAAATCGACAATTTTAGAGCTCTCGTGCAATTACTGCTGATAAGGAAACGGATTTATAAAAGTGTAAAAATCGTGAATACGAAGCACGATGCTTGAAATTTTGTTATACAGAGAGAGTCTGTAATTTGGAATAAACTCAATATCTCAAATACTAATTGTTTTTTTGAAAAATTCTCAGACCCGTCGATTAGTGTTTCAAATTGTCCTTTTTGACATACAATAATAATGTATACAAGGTGTCCCAATTTAGAGATACGACGTCATCGTTGATTTTCTTAAATGGCAACACTGTAATTTTGATAGCTATTTTGATAGGGTGTGTAAAGTTACACATAACTGCTAAATATAAAAATTTTATTTTCTACCATTTACAAGGTAATAAAAATTAACAAAGTTATGTCTGTTGTTGGATTTTTGCAACACCAAGGAAATAATTTTACACTGGTTTTACACTTCTGAAGCTAGGAATAACTAAAGACACTTTTCACAACTAATATTTTATTACAATAACACAAACTTTTGGTATTAAAGTAATTTTTGTGTGGGATCGGACACACGCCCTACTTTCCCGTTTTTTGTTATCTTATTATTCTATATAACAACACCTTGGCAACGAACTTTTTTTTTGAATATTGCGCCTTTGTGTACACTTTGAATTATAGAACATAAAAACATAGAAACATCTTTGTGAAGTGTACACAAGGCGCAAACCACTAAATAAAATATTGAAACAAAATATAGTTTTACTAAATATTAATGTTGGGAATTTATTTCTCCAACATGCTGGGGGGCCTTGGTTTTGATACCAAAACAATATATTCCACCCCTTTTTTTTACACATTTTTTAAAGAATTTATTGCTTATATAAGTATAAAACTTTTACAAAGTTTTAAATTTAAATAGAAATAGTTATAAAGTTAAATTTTATTTATTATTATAAATTGAAAAAAAAAAAAAAATAATTTAAATTTGTTCATCGTTAATTGGAAGAACAGCAATTTTTGTGACAGAACGTAAGTATGTTCCCTTTTTAGTTTTTACTTCCACCACTCTTACCTTTCCGTCTTTACCAGGAATAACTTTATTAATCCTTGCTATAGGCCACCCAAAAGAAGAAACATTGTCCTCCTTTACAAGCACAAGCATGCCTTCTTGTAAATTTGGCAACGATTTTCTCCATTTAGGTCTGTTTTGAAGTTGTGTTAGATAATCTTGGTACCACCTTTGCCAAAAATGCTGCTGCATTTGAACACACAACCTCCAAAATTTTAATCTATTTTCAGGAATCTCAGTTAAATTAGTTTCAGGGAAAGTTGTCAAAGGAGCACCTATTAGAAAATGACCTGGGGTCAAATATTCTAAGTCAGAGGAATCATTATTAATTGCCATAAGAGGCCTTGAATTTAATATTCCTTCAACTTGAGTAATCAAAGTATTAAACTCCTCATATGTTAAAATATTATTTCCCATCACCCTTTTTATATGATATTTAGCACTCTTCACCCCGGCCTCCCCTAGACCCCCAAATACTGGAGAATAACTTGGGATGAAGCAAAATTCAATTTTATCATCAAGGCAAAAGTTGTTTAACTTAATGTTGTCGTTTAGAAGTTTTTGAAGTTGATTATTTGCTCCCTTGAATGTGGCACCATTGTCACAAAAGATCTTGGATGGTTTACCCCTTCTAGAAATGAATCTTTTTAATGAAGCTAAAAAAGTATCTGTTGTTAGATCAGAGAGTAACTCCATATGAATTGCCTTCACAGAAAAGCAAACAAACAATGCTATATATGCCTTTGTCGTTATAGACTTTCTAATCCGTGACTGTTTAATTTGGAAGGGACCACAGAAGTCTATACCAACATTCTGAAAGACCCTCGATGAACGTACCCTTTGTTCAGGAAGAGATCCCATTAACTGTTCACTGCACTTGGCCTTACATTTAAAACAGGTTACGCATTTGTGCAAAATCCTTTTAATTTCTTTAGTGGCACTAATAATCCAAAAATTTTGATTTAATGAACTTAAAACTTGTTTCGGACCTGCATGTAAAAGTCTTAAGTGCTCTCTGTGAATCAAAAGATCAGTGATATGATTGTTTTTGGGAACGATCAAAGGATGTTTTTTATTAAAAGAAATATCTGAGTTCTCCAGTCTACCACCAACTCTTAACAGTCCCTGAGAGTCCAAGAAAGGATATAAAGAATTTAAATTAGACTTAATTGCTGTGTTGTTGGTTAGACATTTTATTTCCTCAGAAAAATGAAAACTTTGTTCATACTTAATAATGGTTTTAAGGCTATTTTCTAGTTCTACAACTGTTAAACTTCCAGTAATCTTTTTATTTTTATTTTTTATATTATTTACAAATCGTAGGCAATAAGCCACTATTTTTTGAAGTTTTGTTAAGCTAGAGAATTTTATGAAGAAAGATTCTGGTTTGACCTTAGCTAAAGTGACAACTTTATATTCAGGCAAATGGTCTGGAGTAGAAAATGGAATTTCAAAGTGCAAGAATTCAATATTTGAAAGAATTTCAGGACCATTAAACCAAAGATTGTTTGAATTAATTTCATGAGGTTCAAGTCCACGAGAAAGACAATCTGCTGGATTTTCCTTAGTGTTTATATACAACCATTTAAATTCGGATGTCATTTCTTGAATTTTAATAATTCTATTGGCAACATAGGGATTCAATTTCAAAGGTTCGGATTTTATCCAAGCTAAGACAATGTTTGAATCTGAATATAAAAATACCTTACTGACTTTATCTTTTAACAGTTCAAAAACCTTGTGAGATAGTTTTGAAAGCAACAAAGCACTGTTCAGTTCAAGTCTTGGCATAGTTAGTTTTTTGTTTATAGGAACAATCCTAGATTTGGAACAAATCAAATTTACATGTACTTTATTTTCAAAAATAGTCCTCGCATAAATAACAGCTCCATATGCAATCAAGGAGGAGTCACAAAAGCCAACTATTTCAATATGAAGAGCACCAGTAAAGTTTAAATTTCTTTGGACAGTCACTGTGGGCATGCTCATTAAGCTTTCAACAAAATTTTTCCAAGTGTCAAGTAACTCACTGGAAATTATAGCATCCCATTTGACCTTACTTAACCAAAGTTTTTGCATAATTACCTTAGCAGCTACTAAAACTGGGCCCACTAATCCCAAAGGATCATAAAATTTGGAAACAAAACTGAGAATCTGTCTTTTAGTTACACATTCATTTATATCAACTTTTGGACAACTAAATTTAAAATTATCTGTTTTTGTATCATAAGTCAATCCCAGAGTCTTTACCGTTAAATCGTTTTTGCTGATGTTAATTTCATCAAAATTTTGTTTATTTTTAGGAATATCATTTAAAATTTGTAAATTATTTGAGCACCATTTGTGCAACTCGAAGGACCTTAATTTGAGCAGCGAGATAAGTTCATTTTTTAGTTTTATCGTTTCTTCGATTGTGTCACACCCACACAAAATATCATCAACGTAGGTGTTATTAAGAAGAGCTTTAGAAGCCAAAGGATAGCGTTTACCTTCAGTTCGGGCTAATTCTACCAAACATCTGGTAGCTAAAAAGGAAGAACTTCTTAAACCATATGTTACAGTTTGAAGTTGAATACATTGTAAACTGCCATTTTTCTCTCGCCACAAAATATTTTGTAACTGGCAATGGTCTGGATGTACCAAAACCATTCTATACATTTGTTTAATATCTGTCAAAAGGACGTAATTATATTTTCTAAAAAGAACAAGAATATCGAAGAGCTCATTTTGAACTACAGCACCATTATAGAGATAATCATTGATGCATTTTTTCTTTTTTGATTTCATGCTGCCATCAAAGACTACTCTTAATTTTGTTGTTTTTTTGTCTTCACGTATCACTGGATGGTGAGCCATGAAGTATAAAGAACCACTATTTAAGTCATATGTACTAAGACTTACTATTTTTGCATGCTTTAGAGCTAAATATTCATCAATAAAACTTTTGTATTGAGAGTACAGCTCAGGATTGACTTTAAATCTTTTTTCTAGATTTTCAAAGCGTTTTAATGCTACAGAAAATGAATCTCCTAAATCCAAATCAGGTAGATTTTGTTTTAATGGTAATTTAACTTGGTATTTATTATTTATTACTTGCAAAGAATTTTCAAAATTAATCTCACAAGCTTCCTGCTCTGTCGAATATTCCGGAAAAATTTCTGGAACCTTCTCGGTTTCCCAAAATTGAGAAACAATATTTTCTAAATTATTTTTCATGCTTAAATGAAAAGCAGAAAAATTACAAATTTGTAGTGATGGAGCAGAACCACTAACTATGAACCCAAATAGAGTATTTTGTAATATAATCTGGTCTACTTGTATTTTATCGGAGAGCAAAATATGAAATGAAATATTTGCCCCAAACAATATATCAATTGTGCCAGATTTATTGAAGTCATCATCAGACAATTTAATATTTTTAGGAATATTTAAATTTGAAACATTGAAATTTGTTTGTGGTATATCACTAGTAATTTTATCAACCACAGAACATTTTATATTTGTGCTATAATCAAACACACATGACTCAATTTTTAAATTTACAGCCTTTTGCACATTGGTAATATTCTCAGAAATACCTAAGATATTGACATTATTATTAAATGTTTTTAAGTTTAATTTACTTACCAATCTACTTGTTACTAATGATATTTGAGATCCTGTATCCAGGAGACCTCTGGCAGTGATATAATCACCCCTTTTTGTTCTAATTTTTACCTTCACTGTTGGTAACAGAACATTATTAATGTTTTCATTTATTGAACCAAATGTAGTCACCCTATCGTCTGCATTACCACTGTTACCCTGTCCAGTGCTGTCTAATGGAGTTTGTCTGTCCACATGCAGAAGAGAATTATGTTCTTTTCGACAAACTGAACACCTGAAACTCATTTTACACCTACCAGGATGATTATTCAAACAAATTCGACAAGCCTTATGACTGTCTATAAAAGACACTCTATCATTTACTGAAACAGATTTGAAACTGGAACAATTATAAATTTTATGGCCTGAGGATGAACAAAAGCTACACCTGGTTTCTAATTTGACTTTACTTGTAGCCAAGTGAGTTTTTTGATACCTTTCTTTGTTAGTGCTACATTTTTTATCTGGAGTGGTTACAGTTTCTAAAGCTGTAGCCCTATTTTCAATATAAGATAAGAAATCTTTTAAATTTGGCAATTTTGAGTTGTCCCTATCAATTTGAAATGATCTATTAGTATAGTGATCTAGTTTTTTAGTTAAAATGCAAATAAGGATCATATCCCAACTTTCTACGGGTTGCTTTAAGTTTTTTAGTGCACCTAACTGCTGTCTCACTTTACTAATGAACTCACGTAAGGCGGTGGAAGTTCCTTTTTGAATGGAGGGAATGTCAAGTAGTGAATAAATGTGAGAATTTATTAATATTGTTTCATTGTTATAACGGTTATCTAACATTCTCAATGCATCATTATAAGAGTCATTTGTTAGAGGTAGATAATTTATTAGGCTTCTTGCCTCTCCTTCCAAATGATTCTTTAAATGAAAAAGTTTTTCAACATTTTGCAGTGACTTATTTCTATCAAAAACAGCTAGAAATAAATCTATAAAAGGTCTATAACTTGTTAAATCTTTGCCGTCATAACAAGGAATTTCTATTCGTGGAATATTTGAAGAATAAAAAGAATTATTTACATCTTGTGGATTAGTACTTACGCTCTGTATTACTGTTTTTGAGAGTTGACTATTAATTTTAGCTAATGTGTCAAAGTATTCCTCTCTAATATTATCAATGGAATCTGCATACCCCTGTTCACAACATAAAATTTCACAATGAAGATCTTGAAGTTTATTAAAATTTTCTATTAGTAAGTCTTTCCTAGTTTGTAATTGATTAATTATTAATTCAGAAATTTCTTTGTCCAAATGTTTTTCAACAAACCTTGTAATAGTTTTAATAGACTGAATTTCTTGAGATTTTTTACTTTTTAGCATTTCAATATCCTTTTTAGCGGGCATTTTTTTTTTTATATGAATCTACCTAAAACTTAAAAGGTAAAAAAAACTATTTTAAATATCAAAATAACAAAAATGTTGACGATTATTTACAAACCAAAACACAAACAGTCAATTTATTTAATTTTGTATTCACTGTCAATGTCAGTTTTCTGTCACTTCATATATGATCGATTTCATAAAACATCGATTATTTCTCTCGATCGCTTGATAACCATTCGACGTCGGTCGTTCGCCCTCTTTTACATAGATGGCGCTATTGTATGAGCTTGACGTTTTACAAAATTAATTTTTTAATGATTTTTCTTTTTTGTAATTTCTTTTCTAATAATTTCTTTTTTGTTCAATAATTTCTTCTTTTTTTTTATTAGGTGTGTTTCTTACCTTCTGGAAATTGAGTAATTCCTAGCTTCTTTTTATTTCCGGCTCGACTGGATCAAACTTGATGTTGGATTTTTGCAACACCAAGGAAATAATTTTACACTGGTTTTACACTTCTGAAGCTAGGAATAACTAAAGACACTTTTCACAACTAATATTTTATTACAATAACACAAACTTTTGGTATTAAAGTAATTTTTGTGTGGGATCGGACACACGCCCTACTTTCCCGTTTTTTATTATCTTATTATTCTATATAACAACACCTTGGCAACGAACTTTTTTTTTGAATATTGCGCCTTTGTGTACACTTTGAATTATAGAACATAAAAACATAGAAACATCTTTGTGAAGTGTACACAAGGCGCAAACCACTAAATAAAATATTGAAACAAAATATAGTTTTACTAAATATTAATGTTGGGAATTTATTTCTCCAACATCTGTAATTTGAAATAAATTCAATAATTCAAATATTAATTGTTTTTTTGAAAAATGCTCAGACCCGTCGATTGGTATTTCAAATTGTCATTTTTGACACACAATAATAATGTATATAGGGGGTCCCAATTTAGAGATATGACGTCATCGTTGATTTTCTTAAATGGCAACACTGTTATTTTGATAGCTATTTTGATAGGGTGTGTAAAGTTTACATTACTGCAAAATTTCAAATTTTTATTCCCTACCATTTACAAGATAATAAAAAATATCAAAGTTATGAAAAACGAGTAATCAAATAATAATTTAATTATTTCAATTAAGCAAATGCTCATAATGTTGACCTTAATAATTGTCAAATAGTCAATGGGCAACATTATGAGCATTTGCTTAATTGAAATAATTAAATTCAATTATTATTCGATTACTCGTTTTTCATAACTTTGTTATTTTTTATTATCTTGTAAATGGTAGGGAATAAAAATTTTAAATTTTGCAGTTATATATAACTTTACACACCCTATTAAAATAGCTATCAAAATGACAGTGTGTTGTCATTTAAGAAAATCAACGATGACGTCATATCTCTAAATTGGGACTCCCTGTATACATTATTATTGTATGTCAAAAATGATAATTTGAAATACTAATCGACGGGTCTGAGCATTTTTCAAAAATACAATTAGTATTTGAATTATTGAATTTATTCCAAATTACAGACATAACTTTGTTATTTTTTATTATCTTGTAAATGGTAGAGAATAAAAATTTGATATTTTGCAGTTATGTATAACTTTACACACCCTATCAAAATAGCTATCAAAATGACAGTGTTGCCATTTAAGAAAATCAGCGATGACATCATATCTCTAAATTGAGACACTCTGTATACATTATTATTGTATGTCAAAAAGGACAATTTGAAATACTAATCGACGGGTCTGAGCATTTTTCAAAAAAACCATTAGTATTTGAGATATTGAATTTAAAAAAAAAATCAATGGGAAAATCCCAATAGTTGGCTGTATACCATAGTTTAAAAAACTAATACAGAAGTAAAAACTTCGAGATGTATTCTGGTATAAAATCGTTTATTTAAAACTATAAAATGTCATGGATTGCAAAACGTTTTCGTTCTATACAGAACGTCTTCAGTGCATCCTGCCGAGTAGTTTGAAACTAGCACCTAGGCTCAGTTGGTCTGTGCCCATTGAATTGGCAAGTACCTAGCATCTTCGAGCAGGGAACCATGGCACCCTTTTAGCATGTGTTCCACTTTATCTATCAACATCGACTTCTAGTCATAAAATTTTAATATATTATATTATGTAAACCATATACAATGAGGTTAACACTATTTACAGTGTGCTAGTTTCAAATTACTCGGCAGGATGCACTGAAGATGTTCTGTATAGAACGAAAACGTTTTGCAATCCATGACATTTTATAGTTTTAAATAAACGATTTTATACCAGAATACATCTCGAAGTTTTTACTTCTGTATTGGTTGTTTTATATTGAATTTATTCCAAATTACAGACTCTCTCTGTACATAATAATGTGTTTACACAATATATTATATTTTGATATGCTAGATACACTGTGTGTATCTAGTATATTATGGGCGTACGCGCAAAATTTGGCACCAATGTGTTTTAAATGCAATAAATATTTTCGTATCCTGAGAAAACTGTGTTCTTGAAAAATTTAAACGCAGAATGAAAAATTACATTATTACCGAGGGCCTAAATCCCCTTAGAGTAAACAAAAAGTCTCTTTTGAATAAGACCTTTGAAATTAAAAATCACATTAAATTTTATCTTTTTTTTCACCCCTGCAACTTATTAAAATAAATATAGTATTTCTTTAAAGTTTTCAGGGATTTTAGTTCCTCGGTAATAAGAGGCAATCTTTCATTCTGCGTTTAATTTTTTCATAAATACTTATCAGTTTTTGCGCCTATGCCCTTAATACATTTTCGCTATAATGATATTAGTCATTAATTTGTAACTTTCTAATAACATCGGTTCATTTCAATACAGTTAACAAGCAACTACACAATAAAACAATAATGTAATTACCTCTAATAAACCATTCATTGATACTAATAAATTGACTATTGTTTTGAATCATCCGGAAGGGTGTGTGTTTTAGGCAAATGAGACATTTTTAGAAATTGCACCTTAAATAAATTATCTAGACTTAATTAGAAATAATTTTTGATGTGGAAAAATATATCAGCGTCATTAGCTGATAGTATTTTGAAGTGAAAACTTCTTTAGCGACGTTGTGCACTTTTTGGATGAGAAAAATTTATTAAAAACTTATATACAGTCGGAAAAATGAAAGAATACCCATGAACGAACATATAAAACACGCTGTATTTTCCTGTCACCGGGTCACAAAGAAAATTGCCCAACGCAAGTACATGTAATAATAATTATTACATGTACTTGCGTTGGCCAATTTCTTGTGTGACACGGTGACAGAAAAATACAGCGTGTTTTATATGTTCGTTCATGGGTATTCTTTCATTTTTTCTACTGTACTATAGGTTGAACTGCGTATAAGTTCGACCGGAGTTATAACCCGCAAATTAATAAAATAAAAATAAAAGACAAAGAAATTGAAGAAGTAGATAAAGTCACTTATTTGGGACCAATCATGGGTAGAAAAGGAGGATGCATGAAAGACATAAAAGCAATAATAACGAAGGCACAATTCGCCTTCAATGCGTTAAATAAAATCTGGCAAACAAGTGAAATAACAGAGTCAACAAAAATCAATATATTCAAACTTGTGTAAAAAGCATATTACTCTACGGAGCAGAAACTTGGAAGCACGACGAAAGCACAACAAAGAGGTTACAGACTTTTGTAAATAGGTCCTTAAGAAAGATTCTAAAAATTTACTGGCCTAATAAAATAACGAATGAAGAACTATGAAAACGAACGAAACAAACCAGTATAATAACAACAATCAGACAGAAGAAATGGAAATGGATGGGCCATACGTTAAGAAAAGATCCTAGTAACATCACGAGACAAGCACTCGAATATCAACCTGAGGGGACAAGGAAGAGGGGACGACCAGATAATACTTGGAAGAAAACAGTAACCAGAGAACACAACAGAATCGGCTTAAGTTGGGGGGAAGTGAAAAACAAAGCAAGAAACAGAGGAGAATGGAAGGAACTGGTATGCAGATTAACCAGAGAATAAACACAAGAAGATGCGCTGAGCTAGCCACCAGCCGTCTTACACTATCGGCCAAGAAACGCAGATGCGCCTAATACTCCACTAGGAGTGATGGTCCAAGAGAGACAGATTAAACCTACCACATTGTGAATGTAAATAAATTAAATAAATAAACCGAATAAATTAACTGTTAAAATTCATTAAAAATTTAGAAGAACTAAAAACCATTTCAGTCGCATAGTGCTTTGAGCTAAAAATGTATAAATAACTTCTATTTTTCTTGAAACACAACATATATTTACATAGGCATTTTAGAAAAAAACTTCAAACGATCATTATTAGCCAACCAAATGGAAACTGTCTGTTTTATATAGTACGCTAAAACCGCATTTCGTCCTATTCTTGCCCAGAGAGCCAGATTTATATCGGGACCGATCCTGATCACGGTTTGCGTTGGTTTGGGGTCAGCATCAGGATCCGTTGTACGTCGATTCAGGTTTGCACGCTATATGGACTTAACTCATTGCACCAACGCATTCAACTGAAATCCTATCTCCTTGATTTGCTAGCTGAGCAACCTTCAGGGTTTCATACATTTCTGTACACTTGTATGTTGTTATCGTTAAAAAGGACTGGAATGCAGCGAGTGGTCGAAATATCCATGAAGGGCCAGGGATCGAATGGGATGCCAACAGAAACCCTGCACAGAAAGAAATATCTGTCCTTTGCATCATGTTTACATTGTCGTGCTGGACCTTAAGGGACGAAATTAGCCAACTCTCGAACTCAAGAAAACCCTGATTCTTTCTTTTGGTTTATTTGAACGTACACATACATGATTTAAGTATCGAAGGTTCTACCGAAGTGTCGCGTTACGTTATGCTTTCAAGGTACACATTTGAAATCCTCTTTTCTTAAACAATTCTTCTCGGTTTTTATATCTTTGCTTGATCGTCGTTGAAGGTCGTGTATACAACCTACTAAACTTCACCCATATATTTATACATAGCACTGCGACACCTTGCTAGGGCGACCTACTTTCGGATAAACATATGTTTTAATCATAATGTACCATATTATGATATTTATGTATATTATAATACAAGGTTTTGTACTCTTACTGTACAACATGAATTAAAAAGGACCTATTAAACTTACTACATTGTGAATGTAAATAAATTAAATAAATAAACTGAATAAATTAACTGTTAAAATTCATTAAAAATTTAGAAGAACTAAAAAAACATTTCAGTCGCATAGTGCTTTGAGATAAAAATATTTATAAATAACTCCTGTTTTCCTTCAAACACAGACATATATTTGCATAGAAATTGGAGAAAAAACTTCAAACGATCATTATTAGCCAACCAAATGGAAACTGTCTGTTTCATATAGTACGCTGAAACCGCATTCGGTCCTATTCTTGCCCAGAGACCCAGGTTTATATCGAGACCGATCCTGATCAAGGTTTCCGTTGGTTTGGAGTCAGTATCCACTTAACTCATTGTACCAACGCATTCAACTGAAATCCTCTCTCATTGATTTGCTAGCTGAGCAACCTTCGGGGTTTCATACATTTCTGTACACTTGTATGTTGTTATCGTTAAAAAGGACTGGAATGCAGCGAGTGGTACGAAATATCCATGAAGGGCCAGGGATCGAATTGGATTTCAAAAGAAACCCTGCACCGAAAGAAATATCTGTCTTCTACATCATTTTTACATTGCCATGCTGGACCTTAAGGGATGGAAATTGCCAACTCTCGAACTCAAGAAATCACAGATTCTTTCTTTTGGTTAATTGAACGTACACATACATGGTTCAATTGTCGTAGGTTCTACTGAAATATAGCGTTACGTTATGCTTTCAAGTTACACGTAAACAACTCTTCTCGGTTTTTATATCTTTGCTTGATTTAGACCTTTGGAATAAATATGTGTTATACTTTTTACTTCAAGGTAGTGTATACAACCTACTAAACTTCACCGTTTTTTATACATAACAATACGACACCTCGCTAGTGCCACCTACTTTCGGATAAACATATTATGTTTTAATCTAGACCAGGGCGCATCTGTAAATAAATATATTAGTACATTTGAACGTTGAGAGGTGACTCAAATTTTTTTGTAGAAATTGCTTGAAAATAACTCAAATAATAATATTTGAGTTATGCTCCCTAAGGTCCGGAACATTGTTTAAATAATCAAAATGTCAAAAATGAAGGAAAAATTCGATTTTTTTCTTCGTTTTTTTGATTATAACTTTAAAAGTATTCATTTCCGAGACTAGTTGTGCTGACATAAAAGTTGCATAATTAAATTTGCTACAATATAGAATTGGTTAAAAATTTAAAAAATAGTCACTCTTGTTGCAAAATAGCAATAATTGCGAAAAAACCATAGAAAAACAAGTATTGGGATTTTACGTTTTTCAACCATTTATTCTACACTTAGGACCTTCATATTTCACCCAGAAAAACTTTATGATAAAGTGAAGTAACACAGTAAATTTTATTAAGGTCGATTCAATAGATTCTGCAAAATAAATTTTGCAATCCTGCTTCTGCAAAAAAATTCATTTTTTCAAAATGTTACAGGACTGAAAATAAAGCAGATAGCAAGTTAAATTTTTTTTTGCTTATAGAAGTGTACTGTACCTTTCATTTGCAATTTGCAAAATTAAAATCGATTAACTACCACTACGTCAGGAATTTTTTTAAATAAACATTAATTATTGGTTCTACGCGCAGGACAGCGGATAGTTTGCTCTGATTGGGCATTCCAATGACCTTTAATAATGATTGATACATTTTAATTTTTATTACATTTCGATATAAATAAATAAATTTGTTTATTGCAAAATAAAAACACATACTCTATCCTTTGAAATAACACTTTTTAGCAAAAACTTTCTTTGTTCATATATTTTAACTTAGAGAATATTTAGTATTATAGTATATAAGTTTATTATTTTTAAACATATGCAATTGTTTAAACAATATTTCACAAACAATAGTAAAATTAGTTTGATTTTGGTGGAATTAAAATATTAAAATACAACAAAATATAGAGTAAGAAAATAATATTATATTAGATAAAGATTGGAAGAAATTTTGGTGGAAATCAACTTGTGTGAATCGAACACCGCTGTCCTGCGCGTAGCACCAACAATTAATGTTTATTTAAAACATTTCCTGACGCCGTGGTAATTAATCGACTTTAATTTTGCAAATTGCAAATAAAAGGTACAGTATACTTCTATAAGTAAAAAAAAATTCAACTTGCTATCTACTTTATTTTCAGTCCTGCAACATTTAAAAAAAAATGAACTTTTTTGCGAAAGCTGGATTACAAAATTTATTTTACAAAATCTATTAAACCGATCTTAATGAAATTTACAGTGTTGTTTTACTATATCATAAAGTTTTTCTGGGTAAAATATGAAGGTCCTAAGTGTAGCATAAATGGTTAAAAAACGTAGAAGGCGAATACTTGATTTTGTATGTTTTTTTTTCGCAATTATTGCTATTTTTCAACAAGGGTGACTATTTTTTAAATTATTAATCAATTGTATATTGTAGGAAGTCTAATTACGCAACTTTTATGTCAGTACAACTTTTCTCAGAAATGAATAGTTTTAGAGTTATAATCAAAAAACCAATAAAAAAATCGAATTTTTCCTTCATATTTTGACATTTTGATTATTTAAACAATGTTTCGCACTATTTTGAGTAGGAGGATAACTCAAATATTATTATTTGAGCTATTTTTAAGCAATTTCTGCAAAAAAATTTGAGTCACCTCTCAACGTCCGTCTCAAAACAGATGCGCCCTAGACTAATCATTATGTACTATATTATGATAAATGTATACAGTGATAAGCGTGCTACTAACCGGCAAAATAGCGCAAAAGATGGAAAACATATTAAATTATGAGATAAAAAGAAATAAAACTAGTAGATTTGTTAAATTTAGCGATAGTAACATATAAATTGACATTATATTGATTGTTTCCCACCTTTAGACGTATCAGACGAGTACGTCAATTAAAACTGTCATTATGACAGTGACATTTCTCAAATTAGTCCGATACGGCTAAAGGTGGGAAGCAATCAATATAATGTCAATCTATAAGTTACTGTCGCTAAATTTAACACCTCCACTAGGTTAATCTCTTTTTATCTCACAACTTAATATGTTTTCCATCTTTTGCGTTATTTTGCCGGTTATTAGTGCGTTCATCACTGTATACTATACAGAGAGAGTCTGTAAAGTGGAATAAATTCAATATCTCAAATACTAATTGTTTTTTTGGAAAATGCTCAGACCCGTCGATTAGTATTTCAAATTGTCCTTTTTGACATTCAATAAAAATGTATACAGGTTGTCCCAATTTAGAGATATGACGTCATCGTTGATTTTCTTAAATGGCAACACTGTCATTTTGACAGCTAATTTGATAGGGTTTGTAAAGTTATACATAACTGCAAAATATCAAATTTTTATTCTCTACCATTTACAAGATAATAGAAAATAACAAAGTTATACCTGTAATTTGGAATATATTCAATAATTAAAATACTAACTGTTTTTTTGAAAAATGCTCAGACCCGTCGATTAGTATATCAAATTGTCATTTTTGACATATAATAATAATGTATACAGGGTGTCCCAATTTAGAGATATGACGTCATCGTTGATTTTCTTAAATGGCAACACTATCATTTTGATAGCTATTTTGATAGCGTGTGTAAAGTTATACACATCTGAAAAATTTCAAAATTTTATTCCCTACCATTTACAAGATAATAAAAAATAACAAAGTTATGAAGAACAAGAAGTAATCAAATAATAATTGAATTTATTTATTTCAATTAAGCAAATGCTCATAACGTTGCCCATTGACAATTTGACAATAATTGAGGGCAACATTATGAGTTTTTGCTTAATTTATTGAAATAATTAAATTCAATTATTAGTTGATTACTTCTTTTTCATAACTTTGTTATTTTTTATTATCATCTAAATGGTAAAGAATACAAATTTGAAATTTTGCAGTTGTGTATAACTTTACACACCCTATCAAAATAGCTATCAAAATGACAGTGTTGCCATTTAAGAAAATCAACGATGACGTCATATCTCTAAATTGGGACACCCTGTATACATTATTATTATATGTCAAAAAGGACAATTTGATATACTAATCGACGGGTCTGAGCATTTTTCAAAAAAACAGTTAGTATTTTAATTATTGAATATATTCCAAATTACAGATATAACTTTGTTATTTTCTATTATCTTGTAAATGGTAGAGAATAAAAATTTGATATTTTGCAGTTATGTATAACTTTACAAACCCTATCAAATTAGCTATCAAAATGACAGTGTTGCCATTTAAGAAAATCGACGATGACGTCATATCTCTAAATTGGGACACCCTGTATACATTTTTATTGAATGTCAAAAAGGACAATTTGAAATACTAATCGACGGGTCTGAGCATTTTCCAAAAAAACAATTAGTATTTGAGATATTGAATTTATTCCACTTTACAGACTCTCTCTGTATATTATAATACGTACAAGGTTCAAGCAAACTTCAAGTGTAACATAATGTAAAGTTCTGTACCCTTACTGTACAACATGAATTCAAACGGAATCATTAAACTTGACACATTGTAAATGTAAATAAATTAAGTAAATAAATTAAATGTTAAAATTAATTATAAATTTAGAAAAACTAAAAAAACATTTCAGTCGCATACTGCTTTGGGATAAAAATGTATAAATAACTTCTGTTCACCTTCGAACACATAATATATTTACATAGTCATTTTAGAAAAAACTTCAAACGATCATTATTAGCCAACCAAATGGAAGCTGTCTGTTTCATATATTACGCTGAAACCGCACTCGGTCCTATTCTTGCCCAGAGACCCAGATTTATATCGAGACCGATCCTGATCACGGTTTCCGTTGGTTTGGGGTCAGTATCCACTTAACTGATTGTACCAACGCATTCAACTGAAATCCTATCTCTTTGATTTGCTAGCTGAGCAACCTTCGGGGTTTCATACATTTTGATACACTTGTATCTTGTTATCGGTAAAAAGGACTGGAACGCATCGAGTGGTACGAAGTATCCATGAAGGGCCAGGGATCGAATCGGATGTCAAAAGAAACCCTGCACAGAAAGAAATATCTGTCTTCTACATCATATTAACATTATCGTGCTGGACCTTAAGGGGTGGAAATTGCCAACTCTCGAACTCAAGAAAACCCTGATTCTTTCTTTTGGTTTATTTGAACGTACACATACATGATTTAAGAATCGAGGGTTCTACCGAAGTGTCGCGTTACGTTATGCTTTCAAGGTACACATTTGAAATCCTCTCTTCTTAAACAATTCTTCTCGGTTTTTATATCTTTGCTTGATTTAGACCTTTGGATTAAATGTGTGTTATACTTTTTACTTCAAGGTCGTGTATACAACCTACTAAACTTCACCGTTTTTTATACATAACAATGCGACACCTCGCCAGTGCGACCTACTTTCGGATAAACATGTTTTATTCATAATGTACCATATTATGATCTTCTTTTTCTTCTTCTCGTTGTCCTTATGTCCTATAAGAGCGTCGGACTTTGGTATCACCTATCCATCTTTTACCCATTTCTTTCACGCCTTCCGGTCTCCTGCCATTTCGTTCATCTGTTGCACTGTTTTCCCTCTCTTTGTCCCGATTTCCTCGATCTGCTCCATCCACTCCTTTCTAGGTCTGCCCCTTCTTCTTTTCCCCTGTCTTTTGGCATCTGTCACCTTCTTTACTAGTCTGTTCTCGTTCATCCTAGTTATATGTCCAAACCAAATCAGTTTTCTTTTTTCAATTTTTTTCTCTATTGGTTCCTGACTTAGCACGTTTCTGATGTTTTCGTTCCTTTCCCTGTACATCTTCGTCTTTCTAGCTATTTTTCTTAGCTGCTTCATTTCTGCTGCATTTATGGCACTTTCATGTCTTTTATTTGTGACCCATGTCTCGCTTGCATATCTTGTGTTGTCTTGAGTTGGTACTGTGATTGTATTATATATATATATATATATATATATATATATATATATATATATGCATTTTTGTTTCCTGGCTGATTTCCCATTTTCCCAGTATCGTATTATTAATCGCATAATATATTTTCGTAGCTTTCTTTGTCCTCTTTGCAATTTCTAGGTCTAGCTTTCCGTCATTCGATATTATCGTGCCCAGGTACCAGGTACTCGTAGGCCGTCAGCCTCTCCAATTCTTGTCCTTTACAGAACACTCGTGCTTCGCCTTCAATCTCCTGCTCCTGCTGATCTATTTTCATCGTCTTGCATTTGCTGATGTTTATTTCTAATTTCATTTTCTCTATTTCCTCAGTCCATACATCAGTTAGTCGCTGCATTTTTCTCGGGTTGTCTGCTAAGAGAACGACGTCGTCTGCATACAATAATCCTTCTATCATAACTGGTGTTAGGTGCGTGTAGCCTATAATTGTTTTTAATTGGTTTGTTCTTCTTTTTACATTTTTACATAATTTATCCATAATTATGACGAGTAGGAGTGGGCTTAGGCTATCTCCCTGTTTTATACCCTTGTTCATCCTAAATTCTAGTGATCTGCTACCTCCCATTTGTACTTTCCATACCACTCTGCTGTATGCACTTTTAATTATCTCTAATAGTTGCCTCGTTGTTCCCAGCTCCTCCATAGTATTCCACAATACTTTCCGGTCTACTGAGTCGAACGCTGCTTTAAGGTCTATGAAGGTCATATGTATGTTTGTTCCCCGATCATTATTTTTTTCTATTATACTTCGTAGTATGCTTATGTTATCTACTGTTTGCCTTTTGGCTCTGAATGCTGTTTGTTCGTCTTTAAGTTTTTCTTCTACCTCTGTTCTTAATCTTCTTTCTATTATTCTCGTATAGAGCTTGAACACTTCTGATGAGAGGCATATATCTCTATAGTTTCCACAGGTGGATTCTTCTCCTTTCTTGTGAATTGGGATCAGTAAGTTTTCTTCCCATTCTCTGGGCATTTTGTTTGTTCTCCATGCTTCTCTCATTATTTTCAGGAACCACTTCTTTCCTTCTTTTCCTATCCATTTTATCATTTCGGGATCAATTTTATCTGCTCCGCTCGCTTTTCCTATTTTTATTCTACTTATAGCTTCTTCCAATTCTTCTGTACTTATTTCTTCCATTTGGTATTCGTCTGCTGCTGTCTGTTCTATGGTTCCCTGTGTCTCTATTTCTTCCCCCATATTATGATATGTATATTATAATACAAGGTTTTGTACTCTTACTGTACAACATGAATTAAAAAGGACTTATTAATCTTACCACATTGTGAATGTAAATAAATTAAATAAATAAACTGAATAAATTAACTGTTAAAATTCATTAAAAATTTAGAAGAACTAAAAAAACATTTCAGTCGCATAGTGCTTTGAGATAAAAATGTATAAATAACTTTTGTTTTTCTTCTAACACAACATATATTTACATAGGCATTTTAGAAAAAACTTCAAACGATCATTATTAGCCAACCAAATGGAAACTGTCTGTTTCATATAGTACGATGAAACCGCATTCGGTCCTATTCTTGCCCAGAGACCCAGATTTATATCGGGACCGATCCTGATCACGGTTTGCGTTGGTTTGGAGTCAGCATCAGGATCCGTTGAGGTGGAATCGCCCTCCATGTACGTCGATTCAGGTTTGCACGCTATATGGACTTAACTCATTGCACCAACGCATTAACTGAAATCCTATCTCCTTGATTTGCTAGCTGAGCAACCTTCGGAGTTTCATACATTTCTGTACACTTGTATGTTGTTATCGTTAAGAAGGACTGGAATGCAGCGAGTGGTACGAAATATCCATGAAGGGCCAGGGATCGAATTGGATGTCAAAAGAAACCCTGCACAGAAAGAAATATCTGTCTTCTACATCATGTTAACATTATCGTGCTGGACCTTAAGGGATGGAAATTGCCAACTCTCGAACTCAAGAAAACACAGACGCTTTCTTTTGGTTTATTTGAACGTGGTATGATGTGGTGTGACGTGGTTTGGTTTATTTGAACGTATACATGGTTCAAGTGTAGTAGGTTCTACTGAAGTGTAGCGTTACGTTATGCTTTCAAGGTACACATTTGAAATCCTGTCTTCTTAAACAATTTTTCTCGGTTTTTGTACCTTTGCTCGATATAGACCTTTGGATTCAACGCGTGATATACTTTTTACTATAAGGTCGTCTATACAACCTACTAAACTTCACCGTTGTTTATACATAACAATGCGACACTTTGCTAGTGCGACCTACTTTCGGATAAACATATGTTTTAATCAAAATGTACCGTATTATGATATGTATATTATAATACAAGGTTTTGTACTCTTACTGTATAACATGAATTGAAAAGGACTTAAGTATTAAACTTACCAAATTGTGAATGTAAAAATAAACTGTTATAATGTAAAAATTAACTGTTAAAATTCATTAAAAATTTAGAAGAACTAAAAAACATTTTAGTCGCATAGTGCTTTGAGATAAAAATGTATAAATAACTTCTGTTTTTCTTCCAACACAACATATATTTACATAGGCATTTTAGAAAAAACTTCAAACGATCATTATTAGCCAACCAAATGGAAACTGTCTGTTTCATATAGTACGCTGAAACCGCATTCGGTCCTATTCTTGCCCAGAGACCCAGATTTATATCGAGACCGATCCTGATCACGTTTTCCGTTGGTTTGGAGCCAGTGTCAGGATCCGTTGAGGTGGAATCGCCCTCCATGTACGTCGATTCAGGTGTGCGCGCTGTGTGGACTCAACACGGGGTTTTGCAAACTTAACCAACTGTGCACGAATCACGAACAACACCGTAAACACGAGATATAACCTATTAATTTTGTTTGTCGATATGTAAGGAGTGGTGGGTTTAAAAGGGTTTCATTGAAGGGGGGCGGTAGTTGCGGGAGCGAGTGTTGCTGGTCATGTGCATATTGCGGATGTATCAATATTTTGCCAGCGGTTGAATCAAACGGAGCAGATTTCGCCCAAGAATCTAAACAATGTATTGGATTTTTTGATAAAATTCTATTGTTTAATAGAGCACTATTTTTCCAGTAATTTTAATTCTATTGTTTAAAACGTTATTTAGTAAAAAAAAACGAATAATTGAAGAAATATACAGTGCGTCCATAAAGTAACGCGTAAATTCATTATTAGCTAAATAAACAACATTATTAGAAATTACCGAAACAGGCCGATTTTTTACTTTTAACTATCTTGGCATATAAACTTACGTGCATATAAATCGGCTCACCTAGAAATTTGGTCATTTTTGAAGTCTCGTATTTCCTAAACCTGATGGCCGATTTAAGTGATTTTTTTAATATGTTATATATAGCCTTATTCTTCAACAATATCGCTGTAATAATATTATTGCTAAACAGGTAAGTGTTATTTTATACCTGGTGTAACAATGATAGTGTGTTTTTTCCTCAAAGTTCGGAACAACCTGTGGAATATTCTAGCATATATAAAATATTGAAATTAAAACTAAACTGTAGCCTCTTAACATTTTGCTTTTTGATTCATTCGGTTATGTTGGATAATAAAAAAGTTAGGTATTTTAACAACTAGCAACGTTCTTCATCAATACAGGGTGTTTCTGAATAAGTGCAACAAACTTTAAGGGGTAATTCTGCATGAAAAAATAATGACCGATAGGTTTATAATCATATGTTCGCATATGCTTCGTTTCAGAAATACGGGATGTTGAATTTGTTCGTACAATCTGACGATTTATTTATTGCTCTAAAACCGCATGAGATATACAAATGAAATTGGGTAGGTTTTAAGAGGTAATTATTGCGCATTTTTTGTTATACAGTTAAGAATTTTATATTCACCATTGGCGTGCATACGGGTAATATGACCGGATAATATGACCCGTATGCACGCCAATCGTGAATATAAAATTCTTAATTGTATGTCAAATATGCTCAATAACTACCTCTTAAAACCCACCACATTTCATTTCCATATCTCAACCGGTTTTAGAGCAGTAAATAAATCGTCAGTTTGTAAAAAAAAAGAATGTGTGTGTACTTTGCACGCACGTAAGAAGATATTCTTCTATTATATAATAGGTAATTTAAACGAAGTAAATATACTTAAAAGGTTATTTGTACTTATTTTATTTAAAAATCAAACTAACTTTCTTATCTACCACTTTCAAAAAAGAAGAATATCTTCAAAATTTATATAATAATATACTTACAATCATAAAATCTATAAAAAAAATAAAAAATAATAACTTGCTTGGGGCTCGAACCCACTTCACGTCTACCGCGCCGTACGAAAGTTGACGGCATTTCAAACTGCACCAAACTTTTGTATACGTCATGTGGGAATATACACAAACTAAACGTTTACACCATATGAATTTAATAAAATTATTAGTTTGATTTTTGTCGAAATAAAATACAACAAAATATAGAGTAGGAAAACGATATATGAGATGCAGATTTGTAGAAAGTTTGTTCGTAATCAGATTATGTAAATTAAAGCATTGCCTACTAATAGGTAACTACATTATTTTGTTTACATTTTCCAAATAGATAGGTATTGAAACTATTAGGTATTTCCAACTGAAACATTTAGAATTACGTATCTGCGGCTTTTCAAAACTATTTAAAAAGTCACTATAATTATAAATTTGATTTTATTTCTGTCCACACATCAATAAAAACTAATATTATACAATATTTTTGTTTACCGATAACCTCCATATTGAACATAATTATTGACAGATCATTTCAAAATTTCAACACCCAATCAGAGCCCGTATAACCTCTAATACCCTACTGTCGGTGTGCGCATGCGCGGGGATCAAGCAAATTTTACCCTCAATCTATTCACCGCTAAAGAAGAATATCTTCAAAAATTCAACATTCCGTATCTCGAAAACGAAGCATTTGCTGATATATGTTTATAAATGAAACGGTCATTATTTTTCATGCAGAATTTCCCCTTTAAGTTTGTCGCACTTATTTTGAAACACCCTGTATTGATGAAGAACGTTGCTAGTTGTTAAAATTCCTCATCATCATCAGCCCATAGTCGTCCACTGCTGAACATAGGCCTCCTCGAAAAACTTCCATTCAGATCTATCCTGCGCTGCTGCAATCCAGTTGGTACAAATCCTCTTTATTAACCCGGTCTATATAGACAATATATTTCAAATAACAAAAATTGTCGGAGAGCCAAATTTTGGTGGAGAGCTAGGGTATACCATAACGAATAAAGTTTAAAAAGTCCCCATCGATCCCATGTGTGCGTCAAAAGTTATTCGGGGTCAAAGGTCAAAATTTGAGATTTTTTGTATTTTTTTCGAAAACGGTAAGTTTTATCAAAAAAAAAACCTTAAACCAAAGTTGTATATCTTAAAATTCTCTACAAAAATAGTCCTTACTATTTTTTTTCCTAAGAGTTGCCATTCGTGAGATATCGCGATTCAAAGAGTCACATTATACATGATATGCACACGTTTCCACACCACCTGTGAGGTAGTGTACTCGGCGCGTTTTTTTTACCGTGGTTTCCCCTGTAGTCCTACTCCACTAACTGTTTTGACAATTTTAGGATAATTTAAGGAAACAACACCGGTCAAGTTCTAGATATTGCCTTATTATTGATATTGCTATTGATTATTAGGTTAACTATTGTTTTGATTTCTTTAGATATTTTAATCAGATTCATATTCTTGAAAGTCTACTTCAACAGTCAAGTCTTCTTCGATTTCATCTTCTTCCTCTTCCTCTTGCTGGATGTTCAAAAATTGTTCAAATGTGACTGAGTCATTGGTCTCTTCATTAAAATCACAGGAGTCTTCCTCTGTTGTACTAAACTGGACATTTATTGAGCAAGACTGACCTTGGCAGTTGGTGCACACTAGAGAACACAGCAACCCGACTTTTTTACATCCACATTTGGCACTACAACCTTTTTTGCAATTGCAAAAAATAGTGTTAAGGAGTTTTGTATGAGATGTTTCGAAGCAAACCGCCGATGAAAAAAAAACTGAAAGACCCAGCTGTAGTTTAGATTTAAAGGTTCTAGGCCGAACATCTGTCATGATGCAGTGGCTAATATTCGTACAAACTAATTTTAGATGATATAAATTATGACGCTTGTTTTTTAAGGTGACTTGTTTAAAAAAATATGACAATGATTCGGGAATATCGTTATTTATATCCTCGAACATTCTACCTGGTGGGGGGTACATAGTATTATCGAAAACACAAGATTGAATATCTTCACGAACAATTGCTGCTGCGGCTTTCAAAGTTTTTAACGGCTTGTCTTTTTCGTCCAAGTCTTTTTTATCAGACCAGACTTGACTTAAAATATCTAGGTAATTGTCAATAAAACAAATAAATGTTAATTTTCCAGGCTTTTCTGTAATAATAATTCTACTACCGTACTTCAATTTCAATCGTATTTTTATAGTTCTGTCATCTAAAACTACATCTTGACAAACATTCCTTAATTCATCCAACGAAAACTGGCAATCATCACTCGTTTCTATGAATTGAAACATTTTCTCCATCGCAGAGTTTACAGTTTCATCTTGTGGACGGCCAATTTTACGACCAGTATTAGGTTTTAAGAAAGATTTGTAACAACTGTCATGGAATTTTGCATCAGCAGCGACTAAATCATACTCAAAATTAATACGTTCAAGAACAGCCTTCGAAACATCATCAGAACGATCTTTAGCTAATTTCAACAGGGATTCTTTGAATTTTATTGTAGTCACGTTACGAATTATTTTTCGAAGATGCTGTGCTTTCTTTATCTCAGATTCTTCATTGGTTTCATTGCCACAAAATAAACAGTATTTTTTAAAGCACAAATGTGATTTACTTACTCGCATTCTAGTATGAGGTGGACTTACATTTGAAGTACTAGCCTGTTCCTCCTCACGTTGTCTTTTTACTGCAGCGATTGAAGTTTTTTGAATGTATGATTTTCTGCAATTCACGTGTATTGTAACGGATTTTTGAGTTCTTAAATACTCAATAAACTCATCACCTCTCTCGACACTAGCCTAGATTAAATTTGGCATTCCACGATCAACCACAACTGTTTTAATTTCACTTAAAAGTTTATTGCAAATAAAGCAAAAATGAGACATTTTTAAAACTATAAAATTGTACAAATAACGATAACGGTACTAAATGGTAGACGCTTGTAATAAGTACTTATATTCACTTGAACTGAACCTTTAGCATTAAAAGAAACAGATAATATTATGAACCAGACCTACGGACAATACTGTAGCCATTGCCTATAATAGACAATCTGTTCTTTTTTAAACAATGGTATAGCCAAATGTTTTTCAAGGCCACGTGGATAGAGGAAATTCAGTTTGGGACTGATTACCTTTTGAAGAAATATTTTCAGAATAGTATAATATATTATATAAAAGAGACACAAATAGGCATTTATACTTGTCTTAAGGGCCACATATGTATATACGTGGCTTATATGTGCATATAATGTATAAAGTAACTTTTAAAATCGCAATATCTCAGGAATGGTAACTCTTAGGAAAAAAATTGTAAGGATAATTTTTGTAGAGAATGTTAAGATCTACAACTTTGGTTTGAGGTTTTTTTTGATAAAACTTACCGTTTTCGAAAAAAATCCAAAAAATCTCAAATTTTGACCTTTGACCCCGAATAACTTTTGACGCACACATGGGATCGATGGGGACTTTTAAAACTTTATTTGTTATGGTATACCCTAGCTCTCCACCAAAATTTGGCTCTCAGGCAATTTTTGTTATTTGCCAAGCATTTTGATGTCTAAGTTGACCGGATTATATGTCGTCAGTCCATCTTGTGGGTGGTCTTCCCGGGTTTCGTCTAAAATACCTAACTTTTTTATTATCCAACATAAGCGAATCAATCAAAAAGCAAAATGTTAAGAAAGTTGAGTTTTAATTTCAATATTTTATGAACGCTAGAATATTCCACAGGGTGTTCCGAACTTTGAGGAAAAAACACACTATCATTGTTACACCCGGTATAAAATAACACTTACCTGTTTAACAATAATATTATTACATCGATATTGTTGAAGAAAAGGCTATAACATATTAAAAAAATCACTTAAATCGGCCAACAAGTTTAGGAAATACAATACTTCAAAAATGACAAAATTTTTAGGTGGGCCGATTTCTATGCACGTAAGTTTATATCATACTGGTGAAGTCGTCCATCTGGGCGTGATAACCAAATCGATGGTTTTTTAAATGAGAATAGGGATCATGTGAGAGGTTAATTTTTATTTAGTGTATGGACTATAGTACGATAAATACACAAATATAATATATTACTCAAACGCTAGGATATAATGAATGAAGCTTAATATTAATGTCCATCTTACGTAGCCATTCAATTGTTTCTGGGGAACATTCCACAAAGTCCTGGAGGTTTCCACGGGAGGGACGATGTAGGCAGTTTGAAACACAATGGCTTATGGTCTATCTAGATGATCCGCAATCGCACTGTGGTTTTCCGCACGACCCCATTACAACAGCGAATCATTACATTTACCGTATCGGGTAGGTGTGCTATTAAGCCCCGCCCAGGTGGACCGCGGCAAATTTGATCCGATGGAACTCTGAGTAGGGGTGGATATCTGAATATAGTCTGATTCTGGTACTTCTGTTCTGATTTTCTGGTACTCTCTCACTAATACTGCTGTACACTGTACAGCGTAGATCTGGTGGAGCAATATTTCTCAGAGTAGGCGGCCATCTCACTGAGGTTGATTTTATTTTTCCAATGATTAGTATGATAGATTATTTGAAAGGGTGTTCAATTATCTATTAAGCAATATAAACATTAATATAATTATTTATACAGGTTGTCCAACTAATTTTTTTAAATTAAATTACCTAATTGACACAAAAAGAAGAATTATGTAACTTATTTAATTCTAAATACATTATACTGCTGTTAGAAAACAGAAAAAAAATTTATTTGAAAAATAAACATTGATTTTTGGCTTCAATGAAATGTTCAAACTGCCAATAGGCAGGTGAGTGGCAGCTTTGAGATTGAATTTAAGCGAAAAATCACATTCATTTGTCAAATAAATATTTTTCCGGCCTTTTGACAAAAATAAAACATATTTTAAGTTAAATAAATTACATACATTTTACTTTTGTCTCCATTATTTTAATCAAAAAAATTGGACACCCTGTATAAATAAATATGTTAATGTTTGTATTACTAAATAGAGAATTTAATACCCTTTCTAATGAGCTATCACATGACCCCTATTCTCATTTAAAAAATCATCGATTACGTCATCACGCGCAGATTAGTCACGTCACCAGGGCCGCCGCCGGAAAAAAATTTAGGGAGGGTCAAAATCTTTAAGTCGCTTTTCTATTCTAGAAATGGATGAAAGAACAAGAAAAATTTATATTTTAATAATCATACGTAATAAAAAAAATGATTAATGGGTAAATAAAAACTGTAATCTCCTTCGATGTAGACCACATTTATCAATAACCTTGTTTTATCTTAAGCTGTAATTATCCAGGGGGGTCGACGGACCCTCCCTAACCCCCTTTGCCGGCGTCCCTGGACGTAACTAGTGTGATATGTGCCAAAAAATCGCAATTTAAAAATAAAAAACTGACCTGTTTCGGGTTTTTCTTGTTTATTTATCTAATAATGAATTTATCCTTTACTTTATGGGAAGCACTGTATATTATTAAATATAATGCGGGTAGATAATCGTTTTGGAGTTAATTTTCCTCGTCACGACAGATTTGCTTGAAAATTTGGATTTAGGTTCTTCTTAGCTTGTACTTCACTTTTGGACTTGAGCTCAGGGCTGCTTTTACTTTGGGGTAAAAGCCACCCCTTCTCTGGGGTGAAAAAACTACGTTCAAAATAAGTTCCGAAATGGATAAACTGACCAATTCTAAGCAAGTTCTGTTCTATATTGGTATTTCTCGTTTACTTCACATTTATTTCAATACTTCTAAAAAATCACTGACGATTATCTTTACAGCTGGACACCCGATCGACCACTAAATTTACACGATTTAAAAAATTGAATTAGATTGTAAATTCGTCAAATAACTCAAGAAATGATCCACAATATATTTTGAATTAAATAAACTACAACACATACTTTTTGGTGTATCAATAATTAATCTAATAAAATAATAAACATATTTTTGGACCATCCTGCGACTAATTATTTATGTTAAGATTTACATTACGACGCATAGAATTAAATAACATTTCAAGTGACCTTTATATTACTGCACACAATATTCTCATTTCTATTCTCATTTAGAAAAATCATCTATTGCGTCATCACACTCAGATTGATATCATCACCAGTATAATATAATAATAATATGCAAAAAATTACACAAAAAATAAAAATCGACCTATTTCGAGATTTCTCTCCAAAATCACCCATTCTCAAAAAAATTAATTTATTCCATAATTTAGCCCTTACTTTGTATAAATAAACAGGTAGGGAATAGGTGTGTCAATAGTTATAAAGAAAAATTAATTAAACCAACATAAAATAAAAATAAAAATCGACCTATTTCGAGATTTCTTGCCAAAATCACCAATTCTCAAAAAAATGAATTTATTCCATAATTTAGCCCTTACTTTGTATAAATAAACAGGTAGGGAATAGGTGTGTCAATAGTTATAAAGAAAAATTAATTAAACCAACATAACCTTTTATTGACACAAAATTATAATTTTTTTAGCACAAACTGGCTACACTAATACGGTATAATTAAACAAAACATAAAAATAAAATAACTTTAACATATTTTTAGAATTTCAATTTTACCAAACAAGACAGAATGTAACGATGATCCCGGCGAAGGTGTCAATTGTTACAGTACCCAGTGTCAATTATTGTTACACAATATATATGAAGGGGTACTAAATAAAAATAGTTATGAAATTAACAAAATATTACTTTTGAACAAAATATTAATTCATCCACTTGTTCAAATATTTATTCAATTGTGTGACCACGTTACCTCCCATTACCTGTAATTTTTTTGTTTAAATTACATTTTTTAGGTGCTAAATAATTTGTTACAAGATTCTTTGATAATAACATAATAAGTAAGAACGAATTTGATATGCAATTAAAGATTTTATTGAAAAAAGTCGTACACATGTGCAGAACAAAAATCATTACTGAAAGATAGTAAAGTCCCCATAGATAATGCATAAATTCTTTTGCTAGATTTTATTTTACTTTATTTAAAGATATTTCGTCGAAAATACAAACTAGAATCAATAGAACTGCACAGGAATTTTGTTTTGAAAGAGCAATTTCTCTTGGAGTCCAAATAGGAAATAACATCTTTTAACCCCTTTCTGGCAGACTTAATGGAAGTTATCCACGTCTATCATAACCTTCGAGTGTAAAAAGAATGATTTATTTGTTGGTAGCCCCGAAGAGATCGTTCATAGATCCACCAGAACCGGAAAGTGTCTCCCGAACCGGAAACCGTATACTCTGCACAAGATTTCACTTAAAAAATCCTAAAGATGGGATCACTTATGAATGGTATCAATATTGGCGCTGTTTCTCTATTGCCATTGACTATTTGTGATTTTGTTGATATGAGAGTTTTTTTTCGTGTGAAAAAATGTCACCAAATCGGAAGCTTTTCTCCTAATACGAAATTCAACTCCAAAATTATCGTAAATTGTCTCCCCGTTGAAAAATAAATATTTTCCCATTTCTGTATCTACAGAAATTTCCTTATGGTTTGTTCTCCTAACTGATTTTAATACCTCTTTTATATTAATATCAAACATGGTATAAAATTCAATCGAAATTACTGAAAATAATTGTCTCTTTATGACTTTTATATTTGGCCAGAATATCTAGTCTTGTCGCCAGTGGGGGTACAACGGCCTCCTTAATTCAGATGGACTTACCCAAGTTTTTTTTATGTATTTGGACCCGTAGAACACGAATTTTTTGGGTAACAGTCGATCCGGATGTCGATAAGGTTGTTATAAACAAAGAACTTAAGGACTCACATAACAGCGATTTCTTGCAAAACAAAACATTTTTTTGTATTTTTTGGGTCATTCTAAGCAAAAAATAATTTAACAAGTTTTTTCGTAGGATGCATAGTTTTCGATATAAACGCGGTTGAACTTTCAAAAAATCGAAAAATTGCAATTTTTGAACCCGAATAACTTTTTATTGAAAAATAAAATAGCAACTCTGCTTACCTCATTTGAAAGTTTAAGTCAAATGATATCGGTTTTGATTACTTTCATTGCTAAAAATTAATATTTTTATTGTTAAACAAAGCTATAAACACATAGTGATTGAATGATGTTTTCAATGCATTTATCATTTGAAATCGATCGAGTAGGCGCGCACACAGACGATTTCTACGTAGATTACGTACATTAAAACGCATGCATTGGGCACGGGAAACACTATGTGTTTATGGATTTGTTTAACAAATAAAAACTTAATTTTTAGCAATGCAAATAATCAAAACCGATAGAATTTGACTTGAACTTTCAAATGCAGTAAGCAGAATTGCTATTTTATTTTTTAATCAAAAGTTATTCGGGTTCAAAAATTGGACTTTTTCGATTTTTTGAAAGTTTAACCGCGTTTATCTCGAAAACTATCCATCCTACGAAAAAACTTGTAAGATCATTTTTTGCTGAGAATCACCCAAAAAATACAAAAAAATGTTTTGTTTTGCGAAAAATCGCTGTTATGTAAATCCTCAAGTTCTTTGTTTATAACATCTTATCGACATCCGACATCCGGATCAACTGTTACCCAAAAAAATCGTGTTCTACGGGTCAAAATACATAAAAAACTTGGGTAAGTCCATCTGAATTAAGAAGGCCGTTGTACCCCCCCCCCTGGCGACAGGACTAATCGGTTAAATTTTTGTTTTCCCTGCTTCTACAGTTTTTCTAATATTGTAATGTCCAATATTAAGAGCAAACAGTAGCGATTACCAGGTAGCAAAAACGCGTTCCAAGATTGCGGCTGTAACTTTGAATATTTTTTCGAGATATTTGGCACACGTATTCGTAATATAATTAAAAATGGCGGTACATAGCCCAATTTGAAAAATATATTAATATGTGGAAATTACTCTGTAATTAAATACAATATTAAAAAAACGATCCTGTACCGCCATTAAGAAGAACCAAAAAATACACTTTCTTCAAATACACTTTTTTATCCGATGCCTAGATTTTGTGTCATTTTGGAACTACTAAAATTTTTTATTTCAATAGTAGTTCCAAAATGACACAAAATCTAGGCATCGGCTAAAAAAATTTTATTTGAAGGAAGTTTATTTTTTTGTTCTTCTTAATAGCGGTACAGGCTCGTTTTTACTTTATCGTACTACATACGTAGTATGAGTATAATAGATAAAGTTATAGGATCGTGCAAAAAATTTTTGTTCAGATTTCACTTTTTTTGACGTTTTGAGTCCCCCTGAGTGTAAAAAGCAAATAAAAAAAACATGTCGGAAGTATGTACGTATGTCTGTACGTATGTCTGTACGTACGTATGTACGTACGTATGTCGCCACCGCCCAGCAAAAACTACCAGACCGATTTCGATGAAATTTGGTATGAGTAAGTTTAAGAGAATTTTGTCGAGAAACTAAGCTTTTGAAAAAAACCTCTCAAAGGGGGGCCTAAATAGGGGGGTTATTTGGGGCCCATTTTTGCAAATTTTGACCGAAACGAATGAAATTTAACACAAAGTTAGCTTATCGATAGGTGCATAGAAATACGGAATTTGACATTTCCAAATCCAAAATGGCGGCCAGCATGGCCGACCTCCAACCCGATACATTTCCCTACCAATCTAAAAACTTGTTTAAGATAAATTTAATTTTAAAAAACATTTATATAGCCTAAAGATGGGCCTATAACAAGAATATTATCGTTTTTCAGAAAAAGTTATGGGTTGACTATATTTAAGGGGTCAAAATTTGACATAACTTTGAACTAGATTTTCTCAAAAATGGCTCCAAGGAATTTTTTTATTTTTTGATATATTTTTGATATCTTATCGGTTAATTCAATAACATTAGTCAGATTTCTTTTCTCCTCATAGGAGGGGAGTTATAAATTTTTTATAAAAAAATATTCGAGTGCCCGTAACTTCCTCTGTAATAGAAACTATAATTTGAAATTTGGCAGACATATAGAGTACTTTATTGTCTATTAGTTCAATAAATTTTATCCACAATATGGCTTCCGGTTGAACCGGAAGTGAAAAAAAAATCTTAATTTTTTAGATACACCCTGTATATTTTTACATATTTTGAAAGAATACAAAATTACCTTTCCAATGTCATAAAACTTGTTACTGTAGCTCAAAAACTCGAAAAGTTTTTAGAAAATAGAAATTTTGCTAGAATCTTGTGTAGTATGTCCCCTCTCACGCGATCATAGCAGAGCATTATTATAGGGCAGTCAATGAGGGTATTTGGCTCCGAATTCCATCCTACTACATCGATTTACTTGATATTTTCACAGTAAGTAGGGAATAGCTCAAGAAACAAAATCTACCCTATATAATATGGCGCTTTTATCTTGGGGCAATTCCCACCCCTTCAAGGGGGTGGAAAATTTGTTGGTCAAAATAAGCATGGAGGTGGCTAGAGAACCTATTTTTAAGCAAAAACTGATCTATGCTTTTTTTTGAGAACTCAATACTTTTTGAGTTATGCGTAGTTGAAAATTGGCCATTTTCATTTAAAAATGACACGTTTTTTTTCCCCCTTTTTGGGACGGTTTTTTGTGAATACCTTAAAAACTATGCATCAAACTAAAAACAGTATATAAATTTTTTTAGATTATAAATAATAAAGAGATTCGTTCCTTCGTAAATTTTCTATTTATAATACAAAAAGAGATATGGTAGGTAAAAAGAGTTTGTTTTTTTGGTGCATGCCCAAAGTACTCATGCTTTTGTAGTGTTTGAAAAGGCATTTAAAACGAGCACCGTTAAAATGTCGGTTACATTCAAACTAAGCGAGATATGGTGCAAAAGAATATATGACTAATGTACTTTAAGGAAAAATAAGAAGTACATACATTTAACCCATCATCCACCAGAATTTAAATGCATTGTTTTTCTTTTGCAATACCTCTTAATGTAGTGTTATTTCTATTTTCAAACCGTTGGACGGGTGAAAAAAATAAGATCAAATTATAGAGCGCATTTTTAACTTTTCTTAAAATTCTTCCTTTTGCTCCATGCAGTTCGAAAATAAAAATGTTCTATCCCCGAGAAGTGGTGGGAACCGCCCCCATGATAAAAGCGCCATAGTATATAGTATATAGGATAGACTTTGAATTAGGAGATTGGGCTTTGGGCTACTCCCAAGATTTCATTAAAATCCATGCAGTAAAATGCAAATATTGTAAACTATTAATTTCTCAGAAAAATGAACTAATTTGAAATGAAAGTATGACTAATAGTCTATTGATTTAGGTATGCAATAATCTATAGTGTGTCCCTGAACATTCTCTCAAATGCAGGAATTAATGATGCGTAGAACCATAAAACATTTTCAAGTATACAAGGTGTTTCTAAAATATCAAAATAACGAGTAACTTTGTTATTTTTATAGAATGCCAGTATCTAGTACGATAACGATAATAGATCGGTACGATAAAGTTCTCGGGCGGCCCTTCCGTCCAGCGTTTTTTAATATTGTATTTAATTACAGAGTAATTTTAACATATTAATATATTTTTCAAATTGGGCTCTGCACCGCCATTCTTTATTATATTACGAATACGTGTGCCAAATATCTCGAAAAAATATTCAAATTTACAGCCGCAATCTTGGAACGCGTTTTCGCTACCTGTTGATCGCTACTGTTTCCTCTTAACCTTATTTTGTACATTTCTATTACAAATTTTCTGACTATTGTGCTTCTTTGCAATTAGTTTTTTTTTGTGGCAGTTTAATAGTTCTCTAAAAAAGTAGACGGTTTGAGGTGAAAAATTATATAATTCACAGATTGAAGGATCTACTAGTACTAGATAGCACAACAAAAATAGAAGGAATAAACGACATACATAATCTTGAATATGATGGAATCAAGACGAAGGTTTAAAAGGCACTTAGATGAGCCGATTGGTAAATACCAGGCCAGGCTTCTTCTTCTTCTTCTTTTTCTTCTTCTTCTTCTTCTTCTTCTTCTTCTTATTCTTAAAGTGCCTATCTGTTTCGGATGTTGGCGATCAACATGGCTATCTTGACTTTGTTTACCGCCGCGTGGAACAGTTCAGTGGTAGTCGTGTTATACCACTATCGTAAATTCTGAAGCCAGAAAATGCGTCTTCTTCGTGGTCCTGTTTTACCATTTACCTTTCTTTGAAGAATCAGTTGGAGAAGGCCGTAACGTTCTTGATTTCTTATTACATGTCCTAGATATTCTAATTTTTTTTGTTTTGATGGTTATGAGAATTTCACACTTTTTTCCCATTCTACGCAGGACTTCCACATTATAGTAATTCGGCCAACCCAGGATATATTATGTAAGATGCGCCTATAACACCACATTTCGAAAGTTTCGTATTGAAAATGATTCAGAGCAGTACGTACGAACAACAGTTAAATCTAAACCTGCTTTTTATAGATAAGAGTACTTGGAATTCCGGAAAAGATGATCAGACTAGTAAAAATGACCTTAATGAAGACCAACAATAGAGTAAGAATAGAAGGAAGCCTAGCAGAAAATTTTGAAAAGTAAATGATGGTTTTGCTTGTTTCTGATTCAGAGGGATGCACAATCGCCGGACAGCTGTTTCCACCGTTTCAGGCTTTTTCAACAGCGTTAGCGTGCACTCCTCTGAATCGAAAAACAGCTCAACCATCAATTTAAGAGGAATTTGAATGATCATTTAAATTCCCATTGGGACGCAATCCAGCTACATGTCTTAACAAATTGAAGAGTCTCAGATGCATAATCCATCATTAAAATGGTAAATAGTAATTTAAATCTGAGACTTTTCATGTTGAAAGTTCTTACTGGTACATCCTTAATCTGCGACTTTAACAATTTATAATACCGCAGCAACAGGCAAAACCATCATTTACTTTTCTATCTTTACTCAGATTTGAGTACTAGAAAGTTCCTCTTCTGTCCTTTTCCGAGACGAATGAAAACGGAATGTGATTGCAAGGAATCCTTTTTGTTTTCTACATTCGTCGTCTGCGGTCTTATAAATTGTTAAAGTCGCAGATTACGGATGTACCAGAAAGAACTTTCAACATGAAAAGTCTCAGATTTAAATTACTATTTACCATTTTCATGGTGGATTCTGCATCTGAGACTCTTCAATTTGTTAGAAAAATTTGAAGTTAAAAGGGGATTAAAGTAGGTAGATCCGCTGTCCACAGTACCAGTGGCGGCTCGTCAGAGGAGGCAAGGGAGGCTCAGCCTCCCCATAAATTTTTTACACACTCTATACTGTTTTGTTTATCATGAATCGCGAAAACAACAATTACTCTCACTATTATACAACGTGTAAATTCCATATTATCACTAATTATCCATACGTACGGAGCATTAGCATTAGAACGCATGATCGCGTCTCAGTTTTATTACATATTATTGTAGGCAGGACCCTGGGTTATCCCGAGATGCACGAACGGAGCCGAGACGCCCAGCATTCTCCGTTGCTAATGCTCCGTGCAGCGCAGCAGGCGTTTAAGGAGACCCGGTCTCCTAACAGTGGCATCAACGGCGCCATCACACGCTGCCCGGAGATATACCAAGGGAGGCAGAGTACCATCTCAGCTCCGTTGGGTGGTTGGGTGCGTCTCGGGACAACGAATTTTAGGGTCCTGACTAAAAATAATGAAAAATCTAAAAGTGCGAATTTTGTTATGAAATTTGGTATGTGGGGTTATAATAATATTTGGAATAACTTGCTCAAATAACTTTTTTCGATATCTCTAACTCAAAGCAAAATATCGGTAATTTATCGTGTTTTTGAATTCGCAGTAGGCCGCGTTTAGAATTAAAAAAATTCAGTTGAGTATCTTAAAAAAGTTGAAGCTTCATTATGTATGGACTGCAAAGCTTCAAATCTGTATTTATTTTGATATGCATAGGTATCTATTTACAAATAGATGGAATTGTTAACAAATAAACGACACAAACTTTGGTATTAAACTTTTACTATTAAACTAACTATTTTTAAAATGATGATATCATGAAATTATGAATTAGGATGATATTATGAAATGTAAATAAAAAATGGTCAAAAGATGGGGCTTTATTTACATTTTTTGGCGCATTTTTTGGCTAGTGCAAATTTGTCTAGATATTTTACAGTTAGGTATAGCCTCCCCTATTGTAAAAATCACGAGCCGCCACTGCACAGTACTCATCAATGTCTTAATGGTGGAAATATTGAGAGATAGCCGAATACGAAAGAAAGGCATGATTTATGATAACAGAAACCAGGGCCCGACCTTTGCGAATGATGTAGGTTTAATGGCAAGAACTGAAAGGGAATTACTGGGGATTTTCAAACACTTATATATAATCTTTGCCGACAAGGCAAACAATAATCCGCTAACAGCCGAAATGCTCAAAGCCACAGAAGAAACTGGCGTAAAATTACTTCATCTACTCTGTAACCAAATATGGCACTCTAAACAATGGCCTGCAAACTGGACAAAATCTACAATAACGACAATTCATAAAAAAGGCAGCTTCCATAAATGCGACAATTACAGAACTATTTCTCTTATATCACATGCCAGTAAAATAATGCTACATATACTCAATGAGAGACTAAAAACATTCCTTCAAAGAGAAATTCCACAAGAGCAAACTGGATTTACCAAAGGTAGTGGTACTGGAGAACATCTGTTGAATATAAGACAGATAATCTAAAAATCTAGGGAATTCAATATTCTACTGTACATATGCTTTATAGATTATCGTACGGCGTTCGACAGAGTCAAGTGGAGACACTTATGGCGAATACTAAAAGAAGTAGGCGTACCCTAACACCTTATTTCGCTTATAACTGAACTATACGAACACACTACCGGATCAGTTAAAGTGCTTGACACACTTTCAAACGAATTTCATCCAGAACGGGGTGTCAGACAGGGATGTATACTATCTCCACAATTATTCAATATATATGGAGAGCAAATTATGATAAGATCACTTGAAGGATGAGAAAAAGGCATCTCAATAAATGGTCATAAAATAAACAACCTATGTTTCGCAGATGACACAGCCCATCTTGCAAATAGTCAAGCAGAGCTGATTGATCTTATAGGACTGGTTGAAAACGAAAGTCAAATATTTGGTCTGCAATTAAACATATCAAAAACAAAGATCATGATAGTGGATAGACTACATAACAATCATCCACACATAACCACAATTGATCGGTTTGAGGTTGTGAGCTTATACTTATTTCTGGGATCATTAATCACAAACACAGGGTCACTACAGGAAGAAATAAAATGTAGATGTGATCTAGCAAAAGTCGCCACAGCAAAAATGACCACAATATGGAAGGACTGTCAAATTTCAAGAGCGTTAAAGATGAGGTTGATCAACTGCTTAATATTCCCAATACTGATCTACGGATGTGAATCTTGGACCCTGAGAAATTTGGAAAGAAGAAAGATAGACGCCACTAAAATGTTCTGTTGGAGACGAATGCTACGAATTCCTTTGACCGACCATAGAACAAATAATTCAATTTTAAGAGAGCTAAAAGTTAGCCAACGACTCTCCAGTAAAGTCCATCTCCAACAATTAAAAGACTTTGGACATGTTATGAGAGCAAACACAGAAAACATGGAAAGGCTCATTATAAAAGGAAAGGAGGAAGGCCGAAGATCACGAGGAAGATCCCAAACAAGATGGATCGATCAAATTACAGGAATATGCAAAAGACCTATGCATGAGTTAAAAGAAATGACCAGAGACAGAGGTCTATAGAGACGGACAATACACGACATCACGTCGACCACTACACTTCCTCCGCTCCGGGGGGTCAGGATTGAAGAGAGACCTTGTACCCTCTCGGGTGTAGGTATAAACAATATATGAAGACACACAACTGAAGCCTACCAGAAAGAACTAGAGTAAAGAGTATTACTTCAAAAAGGTGACGGAGCTTGAGTTTCTAGGATACTTAAATCTAACAATAAAAGGAGAAGGGCGTCGAGAAATTAAGTAGCGAATTTAGAGAGGAACGAAGGTTGGTTAGGTCATTTTGCAAGAATGGCGTACGCAAAGTGGACAAAGGCTGATAGAGGAAGTTAGAAAAAGAAGAGGAAAAAGGGACTAGAAGCGTGTAAGTAAGACCTTGAAATAATCGGGATATCAAGTTGGAGAATTTCAGTAATTAAATTTAATAATCTAATTTAATTAAAGTAAATTACAATATATACCAAATTTGCTGGAAATATTGGATATTTAAAGTAATCTACCAACTAATCGCTTAGTTCAGTATTATAATCAACTTAATTCAGTCTAGTGAATGAAAAGGTGCTAAAAATCGGTTAGGCTTATTGGTGGATTAAAATAATGACCCTTTACAATGATCCTTTAAAAAAATTTTACTTTTTGACGTCTTTATTCCCATTCCTTTTTTTAATAGTAATTTTATTATCCACCCTTATTATTGTATCATTTTCATGGGTAGATGACCTACAAAACCGTTTGCATACGCAAATGGTATCAATATTAAATTCATCGACTCACTTTATCTTTCTCGAAGATGGTTTGCCATAAAAGCTAACGTTAAAAATAACCATTGCTTCCCCTAACTGCCACCTCTAGATGGAAATAGGTCTGAAAGACGTCGATTAAGTCGGAACTGCTCTATATGTGTGATAAGTTCGAGAAATTTCGTTGAATCATTCATTTATACGACGGGATGGTGATAAGAGGCTTGAAATAGAGGATAAAGAAAAGTCTCCGAAGAGAGTCGAAATGGCCTCTGTAATTTTCGGTGTGTCTTTCGATACGGCGAGTGTCGAATGGTCTCTACAATTACACTCGCCATTTTCGCTCGCATTTTCGAGATGCTCTATGTAATTTGTAATTAGGTGTTGTGTGAGGATGAAAATAGAGGGAAAATTCGGTTCTCTGAACACGCAATTCGCAGAATAAAAAATATATGGCATGAAAGGGACCTAAATAGACAAATGCGGTGTTTAGAAATAAACTCAGCTACGTTTTTTCTTACCCTCTGAAAAATATATTTTGACAGCAGCGGAAAACGCCAAGGAATACATTTCTATCTTTTTGGTTTTCGTGTTTTTTGTTATACTTAAAATGTTTAGTTAGATACGTCTCATTTTAATTATCTTTCTCGTATCGATATTTTTCCCTTTTGATCTTTTATTTACAATCAACTTCTACATGAGAGTTTTAAGTAAATGTAAATGAATTTGTAATAGTAGTGGAGGAAAGTATGCTTAATTTGCAGTCACTCGAGGGCTTTGGGGACCTATTGGGTTGTGATTATTAGGTCCTAAAACCAAAAAAAAGAATGTGTGTGTACTTTGTACGCACGTAAGAAGATATTCTTCTACTATATAATAGGTAATTTAAACGAAGTAAATATACTTAAAAGGTTATTTGTACTTATTTTATTTAAAAATCAAACTAACTTTCTTATCTACCACTTTCAAAAAAGAAGAATATCTTCAAAAATTATATAATAATATACTTACAATCATAAAATCTATAAAAAAAAATAAAAAAATAATAACTTGCTTGGGGCTTGAACCCACTTCACGTCTACCGCGCCGTACGAAAGTTGACGCCATTTCAAACTGCACCAAACTTTCGTATACGTCATGTGGGAATATACACAAACTAAACGTTTACACCATAAAATTATATGAATTTAATAAAATTATTAGTTTGATTTTTGTCGAAATAAAATACAATAAAATATAGAGTAAGAAAACGATATATGAGATGAAGATTTGTAGAAAGTTTGTTCGTAATCAGATTATGTAAATTAAAGCATTGCCTACTAATAGGTAACTACATTATTTTGTTTACATTTTCCAAATAGATAGGTATTGAAACTATTAGGTATTTCCAACTGAAACATTTAGAATTACGTACCTGCGGCTTTTCTAAACTATTTAAAAAGCCACTATAATTATAAATTTGATTTTATTTCTGTCCACACATCAATAAAAACTACTATTATACAATATTTTTGTTTACCGATAACCTCCATATTGAACAATTATTGACAGATCATTTCAAAATTTCAACACCCAATCAGAGCCCGTATAACAACTAATACCATACTGTCGGTGTGCGCATGCGCGCGGATCAATCAAATTTTACCCTCAATCGATTCGCCGCTAAAGAAGAATATCTTCAAAAAGTTAAGTAAAATTTTCCATTTTAGTGGGACTTTCCATTTTTAATTTAATTTTCATTTCCAACAATCTTTTTTTTTGCGATTATAGCGCCATCTATCCATAATTCGAAAAAATGTTTCGAATAAAAGTTGTTTATTTTTACGTAAAGAATCCAAATATGCAATAAAAATTTGGGGCTCCTATTTAAGATTTTAAAGTAACCCCCACCCCACCTCCGCGGGTCGTGTTTGGTACCATTCGATAGATTTTTCAAAAATATTGAATATGTGTATTTTTCAGTTTTTCGATCTGATGTTTATTTTGCGAAATATCGCAGGATTTGTATTTAAAATTTTAAATTTACCCCCACCCTCTCCGTGGGGGTCATGTATGGTATCATTCGATAGATTTTTGAAAAATATTGAAGACGTGTTTTTTACTTTTTCGATATGAGGTTCATTTCTCGAAATATTCGCTTTTTTTGTGAAATTTTTGACCCTCCCATTTCCATACGCTCTGCTCAATTCACTCTTTTGCATGTACTTAACTTACCTTATCTTAATCTGACAATTTCGACTATTTTTAAGGATATGTAGCTAATTTCAATATTCTTTTACTATCTACATGTAGCACTTCATCTCCTGAATTAAATAAATACCACAAAAATTTATATTATTACTTACAAATACAAGAAAAATAATTTTATATTATATTTTGTGTGTTACGCCTTTTGGCTAGCTTGTTTAAATATTTTGGTACGACTATGGATGAGGGTTACGCTGTGAATGTCAGAATCCCCTTTATGTTGGTTGTTATTACTAATTACTCTAATGTGATATTTGTTGTGTAAAATGATCTTAGAGGTATACAATATTAAATAATAGTAATCCTAAATAATGCTATATTACATGTATTAATATTAACCAATTAGTTATTAAATATTAAACAAAATACAGCGAGAGAAAAAGAAAACAGTCCACCTCGATATTTGGCAGTATTTATTAGATTTTAAGGAAATTAAGAAATATGTCGATTTTTGATCTAAGGTTACACATTTCTACGATACATACATCTGTCATTTGTCAACCCCCTCCCTTCCATTTCCCCCACCCCTTATTTTTAAATAGGGAATAGGGTTCGTGTGCTACCTCATTTGAATGGTTATTCAATTCTCTAATCAGTAATATTAACATTGACATAATTATGTATATAGGGTGTCCAAGAAAAAAAATTAAATTAAATTAATTGACACAAAAAGAAGAATATATGCAATTTATTTAACTCAAAATACATTCTACTACTGACAGAATACAGAGAAAAATGTTTATTTGACAAATAAATATTGATTTTTGCTTAAATTCAATATTCAACCTATCAAGAGGCAGATGGTTGGCAGCTTGAACATTGAAATTAAGCGAAAAGCACTGTTTATTTATCAAAAATCATTTTTTCCTGTTTTGTGACAGCAGCAGAATGTATTTTGAAATAAATAAATTACATACATTCTTCTTTTTGTGTCAATTAATTTAATTAAATTTTTTTCTTGGACACCCTATATACATAATTATGTGAATGTTTATATTACTGAATAGAGAATTGAATAACCTTTTAAATGAGCTAGCACACTACTCCTATTCACTATTTAAAAATAAGGAGTGGGGGAAGTGGAAGGGAGGGGCTTGACAAATGACAAATGTTTGTACCGCAAAAATGTGACCCCCTTAAAATCCAATGAATACTGCCAAATATCGAGGTGGAGTGTTTTCTTTGGCACACTCTGTATGCAAACATTAGTCTTCCTCATCAGCTTCAGCAAGCTCATCTGGCTCCGAAGTGTCTGATCTCATTTTGTTATATACTTCCTGGTACCGATTTGGAATAACATTATTTTTAATGAAATTCTGTAGATTCTCGTATTTTTTAGATTATTATTATTATCCCTAGTAGGAGTAATGGTTGATCGCCTTGTCTTGTGCCCTTTCACACAAATTCTTATTTCTTCACTTTCCGGATCTAATGATGCTTTTGTTATAACGGTGGAAGAATTTTGATCAGGTTATGCCAAGGAAAAGTTAGGCTTACGCCAATTATCCGGTACGTGATATTAGCTGTTCTGGGTTACGCCGTGAGGGTTACGCCAAATGTTGGGATGAAATTGTGAAACCGAAAAATGTACATCATGACATTATTCCGGGCCTCGATTTTTGACCCTTCGCTTCGTTATCGAACGTATTCGTTTCGTATCTGTTTAGTATACGAAGCAAATACGTTCGATAACGAAGCGAAGGGTCAAAAATCGAGGCCCTGATATTGTATAGGTTTATAGTAATAGGTGGGGTACGACCTTTGTCCGGGAGGTGTGTTTCTGGTCGGTCATTCAGAAAAACCAAAAATGTCAATTTCTAATTTTTGAGGGTTACGCCCTTTGGCCTTTACACGATCGAATGATAATCTGACGCGCTCGAGTAACAGCAAAAATCCCCGCTTGGGCTCCTCTACCATAAGCATCAAAGATGGAGAATCCAATATAAATTGTTGCATATAAATTGTTGTTTCTATAAATTGTTGCAAATATATCGATTTTGTTTTTTTTTTCTTTACTTTATTAACTTATATTTTGTATTTATGTATATTTTTTTATATTGACGATTTATCAAATTTCAGAAAATTGTATTTGTTATTGTTATTGTTAGATATTATTTATTTATTTTTTCTGACTTTAATTAAGCTTTGTCCATAAAATTTGTATTTTCAGTGACAATAAAGCATATTTCTAATGATGCTTTGTCTTGTAGGTTTATTTCATTTCATTGTTGTAATAAATATTGTGGCCACGTTCGCTGGAATCTTCTGGTTACTGGTCCATTCTGGTAGATATCTCCAATCAGTTCATTCCCAGAGATGGGTACCGTACATCTAAATTGGTTTTAATATAGCTTTGATAGGAGGAATGACAATTTGGATGTCCTACCAAGGAGCCAGTACATTTGTCTGAACTTGAGATCCAACTGCCTGCGATTCATTTGGATGTAGGTATTTATTCCATGTTAGCTTTTGGTCGACATGAATCTAAAATTATTTTACTTCCGTGCTGACGAGGATGTGTGTATTGTCAAGTGTGAGTGGGGGACAGATTTCTCGGCGGATGGTAAATGTTAGTGCGATGCCACATTATGCGTTTTGACCGGATGCGGTGAAAACCCATCCGTTTCCAACGCAACCGGACCGACCTGTCACACTATGCGTTTAGTCTGGTGCAGCTTGTAAGCGCGTACCGATGACTCAAAACGCATCCGTTTCCAACCCAACCGGACCGATCTGTCACACTGTGCGTTTTGACCGGATGCGGCGGAAACGCATCCCGTCAAAACGCATAATCTGACATCGGCCTTACTTGTAGTGACTCTTTTCATTAATTTTAATTCTCGAGAAAAAGCATCTACTGGATTCTCACTAGTTAATAACACAGCTACTTATAATAAATGAAAATGATGTAAGTTATCAGTAAATTGAAAGAAATTAAAAAGAAGTTATACTTCTACTACATATTATGTGATTTTTAAGACAATACCAAAAATTTAAAAAAATAAAAGAATAAAACGCACACAAACACATTGAAAAATGCCACAAAGAAAAAATGATTTCTGAACGATAATAATTGTTGGCAAAAATTTTAAATACGCATTTTCTGAAAACAAAATTATATAACAAATATCCTTACAATCATAAAATGCATAAAAAAATAAAAAAATAAAAACTTGCATCGGGAATCGAACCCGTGAATTTCGTGTCCCTTTGATTCGTAATCGAAGCTTAGACTCACTCGTCCAATTCCACATTATTTGTCATGTGGAAAAATAGGGTAACTGAACGTTTTACTGTTTGACAGTTGTTTTGAATATAATTAAATTATGTAGTTTAAATTTTGTGGAAGAAAATATTAAAATATAACAAAACAGTAAGAAAACAATATATTAGATGAAGATTGGTAGAACTTTTGTTGGTAATCAAATTAAGTATGTAAATCAAAACATTAAATACCTACTAGACAAATAAATCTACGCCAAAAAATCATAATTTAAAAATAAAAATCGGACCTAATTTGGGGTTTCTCTCTAAAATCCCCATTCTTGAGAAAATAAATGTACAGTAGAGCGTCGATTATCCGAACGTCGATCAACCAAACGCCCGCTTATTCGAACTATCGACTCCCGCGTCCCGCACTCGAATACCGAGCAAGCGTTAGTAATTGACGCTTAAAATATCTTCAATTTTCTTCAATATTGTATCCAAAAATAATTATGTTGTTGCCAAGACTGCACTTTTTTGTTTAGTTTCTAGTTGTCATTATCAAGATATAAATAAATATGTAGGTATATAAATATGGCTTTTATTCACTTGTGGATAAATATGTATGACTATAAATATGTATCAATATATTGTAGTTCGATTATCCGAACAAATCGGTTTTCCGAACACCTATGTCCCCCAATTAGTTCGGATAATCAACGCTCTACTGTATTTCAACCTAATCCAAATGTATAATTACAATATGATTATAATAAAAACTACTTACCAAATTAGAATGAGTTTTCCTTGTCCAAAATAGTCCAAAAGTCCAAAAATATAGGTATATGAAAACTATTTAAAAAGGCAGTATAACTATTAACTAACTTTTGTTTGTTGTTTCTTTTCACACAAATTTTAAAACGCAACAACCATAAATAATCTAACTACAGCTGTGCCACAGCCGCCATATTGAATATTTTTTGACATGTCATTTGAACATCCAATCAGAACAAAGTTATAATGCGCATGCGCCGGGATCATAGGTTTTAACATATAAAAATTCACCCTTATATCGCCGGTAAAGAAGTATAACTTAAAAAAAAATCTATTAGAAGCGTGTAATTGGAATTGCATATTCGAACATATTTTATTTCCAAACATCTTTTTTGACATAGGTATCTCGTATAATATTGATAAAATTTGATATCTGATAGTTGGATCCTAGGTTTTTGACTATGAAGAAGTTTTTATGAAGAATAACTCTTTTTCGTTAAATTATTAACAAATAAAAGACTAATTTTTTAATCTAATGGCATATAAAACAGCATAATGCTACTCTACATTACACCAGACTGAAAACAATGGGAACCTTCTCTGGATACACCTCCGAGGCTTCTACAATTTGCAAGCCATAATGGATGCTAAGAATAAGGAAGATGAGGAAATTTTACAATTTATAATTCACGTCCCATCTGCTCAGCGCGATAAAGTTCCAACGATAATGGTTCCCTTAGTACTCCTGTCAAAGTAAACATGTAAATCAAAAATGAATAACCATTTTCAATTTCGTTGCAAAACGAAAATACAGCCGCATCATAATCTAGTCCAATCAGAGAGTGAAGCAAGCACCTCTACCGGTTTCGAAACTTATTAGTCTCTCATCAGAAGGCACATATGCTGCTCTCTCTGATCCAACCAAAACAAACCCCGGCGTGCAGTCACGGATTGCAACGAACGAAATGGCATAGATGCCCTAGAGGCAACTGCTAGCAAAAACTAAGGTTTCAATCTAATGGCATATAAAACAGCATAGAATGTAGAGTAGCATTATGCTGTTTTATATCCCATTAGATTAAAAACTTGGTCTTTTTCCAGCAGTTGCCGCTAGGGCATCTATGCCATTTCCGTGACTGCACGCCGGGGTTTGTTTTGGTTGGATCAGAGAGAGCAACATATGTGCCTCCTGATGAGAGACTACACCGAGAGAAAAAAATTCTTGACATAAAGAAACTTTATTAATATTTAAGAAAGATCGACTTGGCATATTGCCTAAGAAATATATCTTTGTATGTAAGATATAATTTTCTAAAATATTTCAAATAAATTTTACTATAGCCAAAGAAATATATCTTAAACATGATTGAACTATCACTTTCTGGCAAACTTCAAACCCATTTATCAGAAAGAAATTACACTTGATGTTAATTAATTTTATTAGTCATAAAAATATATTTTCTACACATTAGAAAACTATTCTTTCTGAGCAATAATATTTCTTAGTAAGGAATATTATTATTTTACTTTAAATAATTAATTTATTTAATGTTTGTTAAGGAATATATATCGCAGAGATAAACGTATATTTAGAGTTAAGTTAATATTTCTTGAAAATAAAGTGATATTACATACGGCGAAATAAATCATTGTGTTAAGGTATAGTACATTGTTTACCGGGTAGGAAAAGCTTAACATTCCTGGACGACTGTGGAGATTGCTAAGTCGAGGCGCAAGCCGAGACTTAGCAACACAGAGTCCAGGAATGTGGCTTTTCCTACGAGGTAAACATACTATTTTTCCGCAAATCGTTTAAAATTCGACAGATATTGATTGATTTAAAAAAAAACGCGATCATTTTATTCCCAAATAAATGGTGCTTTGAAATTCCTAATAAAATTACTTGGGTTACTATGGAAACGTATTGAGGTTGAATTGTCAAACTTGACGCTTATAAATTTAATTGCTGGTGTTCTCGAAAGTAAAATGATAAGTGATGATGAAGTTTCCATTCCTGGGACTCCTCCAGAGCTGGTTGAGGCAGTGAATACTGCTTCATTAGAATTATTGCCAAAGAAATCAAGAGAAAAGTACGAAAATGCATACAGACGTTTTATGGATTATTAATAATTTTCTATCATTTATGTAGAACACTAACAACTGTACGGAAATATCATTTCCTTACAGTAAGGAAATGACATTTCCTTACAGTAAGGAAGTCCTGACTTTTTCTTCAAGAAATTTTGACAGGAATGTCAAAATTTCCTGGCAATTTGCGGAAAAAATCATTATTTATGAATAAAACAAGATACAAAACGTTATTATTACATACAAATATTTTCTCCACTCTTAAACCACTGACTTCTACACAACAATAAAAGGATGGAGAGGCAAATCCAACTTCCTCAAATTTTCCTTCTTTTGTTAATAGCACTTTGTATATCAGCAATTCACTAAAACAAAATCGTTATGTAGAAAGAGTAAACTTACTTTAATAAAAATTTTTTATAAAGATATAGATATTTGTTTTGACAAATTTAGGAAATACAAAAAAAAACAAATACACGGCCCCACATAAGAACTATTAATACTAATAATAATCAATCATAGTTAGTTCAAACATGGCATTATTTAACCTACACATCTTTGTTTATTTTTTTCTTTTTGTTAATGAAATATTAATTATTTATCTGTATAATATGAAGTCACACAATAAACATTGTTTAGCTAAAACAAGAGGGAAAATACAACCAATGTAAAACATTGAAGCAGACAAAATAATATGTAATTTTCTTAATTTTTATAATCTAAAAGAGACAGCATACCTAATCATTAAGAAATTTTATTACGGGAAAGTATTATTAGTTTACATCTAAGTCACTTAATATATATTAACTAATTCACGGTTTTCGGCAATAATATTTCTTAACCATAAACATATATTTCTTTTAGACTAACTGATTTCTTTATCTCAAATAAATTAACAGAAAAAATCCTCAGCGTTGCACCCGCCATATTTGATATATGTATGTTGTATTGTATATCTTTATAGAAGACGATACATTCAAGAAACCTATTATAGTTGATACATAGGTATACACATTTTTAAAAAGGTACTTACATGTATGAGTTTCTACCATTTCTGGAAGGCCCCGCAGTTGGTTAATAACTCCTTCTTAATATTGTTCTGAAGCTATATATTATATCATTCTGTCCCAGCTTTAAAATATGGCGTATTTCCCAGTTATAATAATAAGCTCCTTTATTTCAGAGTCGTCCATCATTATACCTAAAAAGCATATAAAGATACTATTATGTTCTTTTTTTAACCATTCGGATACGCAACAATATTATTATTACATCTTAAATTACTCAATTTACTATTATTTAATACCTGTATATGTACGTACCTTCAAAATATCCGTTAATTTTTAGAGAACACCAATAAATATAAAATCCATCTATATGAACATGAACATATCACGCCATCTTGACAAACACTGACGACTAAATCATAAATAGTTAATCTGCGCAATTCTTTTGTGGAAGAAAATCTCTTTGCAAGTAACATTTCGGCATTAATGACAAAGTTTTTATTTCATAACCACAGTTACTACAGAGGGTATTTCTGAAGAATTATTTCTTGTGGTTTAAAATATTTATTTGATTGCAAGAAAATTTCTTGTTCACAAATATAAATATGGATTAACTTAACATTATATTTCTTATACTGCAAAATATTTGTAGTTTTCAATTTAAGAAATAAAAACTTTAGGATAAGAAAATTAAATTTCACCATTAATGCATTTCTTAGTATTGAAGAAATTATCTGTAAGAAATTATTGAGTTGTGTTTAAAAAACTCGTTTCTTTATATGTGAACCGATATGTTTAAGTTAATAGGATATGTTAACTTTTAAGAAATATTGCTCAAAGAAATCGGTGTTTTAGGAGAAAAGAAATTGTACTCTCGGTGTAATACGTTTCTAAACCGGTAGAGGTGCTTGCTTCACTCTCTGATTGGACTAGAATATGATACGGCTGTATTTTCGTTTTGCAACGAAATTGAAAATGGTTATTCATTTTTGATTTAAATGTTTACTCTGATTGGAGTACGAATGGAACCATTCTCGTTGGAACTTGCAGAGCAGATGGGACGTGAATAATAAATTGTAAAATTCTAAATGTTGAGAGAAAAATTCTGATGAGAGACTAATAAGTTTCTAAACCGGTAGAGGTGCTTGCTTCACTCTCTGATTGGACTAGAATATGATACGGCTGTATTTTCGTTTTGCAACGAAATTGAAAATGGTTATTCATTTTTGACTTACATGTTTACTCTGACTGGAGAACGAATGGAACCATTCTCGTTGGAACTTGCAGAGCAGATGGGACGTGAATAATAAATTGTAAAATTCCCTCATCTTCCTTAGTCTCAGCATCAGTTATGACTTGCAAATGGTAGAAGCCTCGGAGGTGTAACCAGAGGAGGTTCCCATTGTTTCAGTCTGGTGGGATGTAGAGTAGCATTATGCTGTTTTATATGCCATTAGATTGAAAACTTAGTCTTTTGCTAGCAGTTGCCGCTAGGGCATCTATGCCATTTCGTTCGTTGCAATCCGTGACTGCACGCCGGGGTTTGTTTTGGTTGGATCAGAGAGAGCAGCATATGTGCCTCCTGATGAGAGACTAATAAGTTTCGAAACCGGTAGAGGTGCTTGCTTCACTATCTGATTGGACTAGAATATGATGCGGCTGTATTTTCGTTTTGCAACGAAACTGAAAATGGTTATTCATTTTTGATTATTAACAAATAATTTTCTCATACTGTGTCCAACTTAAGCAGGACACATACCTAATAATGATTTTTTTTATGTATATTAATATAACCGTAAGAACTGTATCAATTTTTATTCCAGGCAGAAACTCTTTTACTATATTATCATAAAGCTGATTTTCTCGGACTAAGGTGAATGATTTATTTCGTCAGGATATTCATAAAATAGGAGAGACGCTTGCAGTTATCACCGGATTTTGAGGATTATAGAAATCTGTATGCATCTGGTAAAAACGCACTGTCTCTACTCAGGGATTATGTCATGGTTGGCCCGTATCCGTTTTCTCGTGCGAACAAGAATTATAATAAATTATTAACCCATTAAAACGCCAACATATGTGCCAATTTTAGGATAAAGTAAGGCTTGCTGTAGTCCTAGTTTTTAATATTTTGTTATTTACGGGAAGTATAATATAATTTAATATCTTGGGGTGGGAGGTAACTTTAAAATCTTAAATGGAATCCCCATGTTTATTGCAGATTTGGGTTTCTTAGGTAATAAAAATAAGTAACTTTTATTTGAGACGATTTGTCTTTTATTTGAGAAACGGTCTATCTCGAGAAATACACTTCCAAATGAAAAACAAAAAAACAGGTGTTTAGTATTTTCTCTATCGAATAACACTAAACACGACCCCCCACTCCATCCCATGGAGGTGGTATAGGGTTAATTTAAAATTTTTAAATAGGAACCCCCGTTTTGTATTGCAGATTTGGATTCCTCATGAAAAAATAAGGAATATTTGGGTCGAGGTGTCGTGTTTAGTGTTATTCGATAGGTTTTTAAAAAATATTAAACATATGTTTTTCGGTTTTTCATTTGAAAGTGTATTTCTCGAGATATTAGACCATACCTAGGGTATCAGGATAAATAGCTTTTTCCGATTGTGGCCCTATCTATACATAGCTCGACAAAATGTCGCGAATAAAAGTTATCTACTTATTTTTGCGTAAGCAATCCGAATCTGCAATAAAAACATGTGGGTTCCTATGTAAGATTTTAAAGTTATCTCCCACCTCCAGGGTGTGGAGGGGTAAGTTTGGTGTCATTCGATACATTTTTGCAAAATATTGAGAACGTATTTTTCAGTTTTTTGTTCTGATGTAGGTATTTACATTTCGCGATATATTCGACCGTCCCGCTACTTTTGGGACACCCTATAGAACATTAGACTTACTATAATTCAGTGGCGGCTCGTGGCCCCTTAGATACAGGGTCGGCAAGGTTTTTTTGTCTCCTCATATAGGTATACCATCTAATTACAAGGTTTAAATCGTAGGAGATTTTTTTGTTTGGTTTACTTGGCATTCTCTCTTGTTTCATGGTGTTTTGACAATATATTTTGATTCTTTTGAGACAAGAGAAATCCCGTTCATTTAAAACAGAAGTTGGTGGTAATAAGAGAATTGATGATCAGTTTGTTGTAATGAATTGCAGTACTTACTATATAAAATTACACATATTTTGTAACACTTCCAACTTTCTGAAAATATTTGGATCAGTGTAATTTTTAAGTAATTTGTAATAATAAATATCTTGAAAATTCTTTGGCGAAGGTAACTTTTAAATTTTGAATCGTCAAAGAGGTCAAAAATTTACAAATCTTCAAAATTCGAAAAACGAGTATCTATTTGCATAATACATAGTAGGTATCCAAAATTTCAAAATATACTCGTTTTACGAGATATGTATCATGCCTGTGTATTTTTTGGGGTGGTTCGGAAATATCAAGCGAACCCAAAACGTCACTGCGTATATATTGGAAACTACTATCATTACGAAAATCTTTGAGATTTTGCACCAGTTTTCTTATTCTATCTTTGGAATAAATAATGTCAGTTGACTGATTTTGAACAACAATGAATATCAAATCGGTTTGGACAAACACTTTCTTAAAAATATTTAAAAAAATATTAAAAGAGTAATCATTTAATAAAGTTCTCAAACCGATTGTTTCACCGATAAAGATATCACATCACAACTTTCAAAATAGTCGTCTTCGATAATAAATTAAAACAACTTCCAAAAGCTGTTCACGAAAATCTGCTACAGTTAAAACTAAATGAGGTTTAAAATTTCATCTCGTCTGACAAACTGTTTGCATTTTTTTCGAAACAAATTGTTCTAAAACAGTAGTCCGTTTGGGCGAGCTAAACTGGCAAGAAAAGACGATATTCTTTAATTTTTTTACACGTATCTATCCTGCAAAACTAAATTCATTCTATTCCCATGACAGTGAGTAAATAAAGCCTGTGGTGCAATAGCTTTAACTTTTGCCTGGAGACCGTTCAATTCAACAGACGTCACAGCAGCGCCGTCATAAGTTTGCCCCAGTTTGCCCTACCAATTTATTTTTGATATCAAAAAATTTTAATCTGTTCTTTAAAACACCAAAAACATATTCTGCCTTATTGCTTTTACTCACGTCTGTAAAACCTAAAAACCTCTCATAAATATTACCACGTATTGTAAATGACATGATAATCAGAAGTTTCATCTACTTCTAGCGAAAAGCAAATGGTTTTCTGAATCTCAGATCCAATAACGTTAATCAAAATGTAACTAATTAATTATATTAGTTCATTGTGTACTGTTTTAGACATGCCGCTAAATATCTTAGAATCAAAAAGTAAATTAGAAAATCCAAATCGTATTTCTTAAACAATTTTATTAGTTACTTATCTATAATTATATGATATAACGATTATACGATATTATATATCTATAAATAAATGATAATGCCTGACAACTTAAAAAAATTACAATATCAATTAAACGACGTGATTATTTTTTACAATTTCTGCCGATACATTTTCTTCCATTTGGTATCCTTTTTTATTTCTTACTTTTTTATTATTTCATCCATGATCAGGTTGAAAAATAAAGGACTCAAGGAATCCCCCTGTCTTATCGCATTGTCAGCTTCAATTGGGTCAGGTCTTCTACTTTTACTTTTATTGTGTTGTTCTGGTAGATGTTTTCGATCGTATCATTGATCATGCTCATCTAAATTCACGTTTCTATTTTTATTTAAAAATGTGCTGAACCACCTGTGATAAAACAACTAGGTAAAGAAGAAAACTTTCAATAGAAAATAGTTTTTTAAAAAAGTTTAATCAAAGATTAAAAATCCGTTGCCTCTAAATGAAAAATAGTTATTCAAACATAAGCAAAAAGAAAAATTCTCTCAGTATTCATAAAGAACTGGGTAAAATATATTCAAAAGGCGTCACTTCTGATACGAAACTTCTTAATCTTTTCCTGTGTACAAAGTATGCTTTGAATTTAAAAACACCCAAGTTTGCTTTTTCAATATAAAAATAAAGCAAGACTTCTGTTTCCTTTACTTTAAGATTTAATTACTTGAACGTAAATTGCGCGGACTTTCATTTTAAATCACAGAAAAGTTTTGAGAAATGCCTCGTTTGTGTGTGTTGATTTTAAAGAAATATTAAAGCTATGAATCATTCAAGAGCTGCTCACTTTTAACGGCTTAATTCAACGATTATGGCAACTTTGATGAAAAAATAAACGCTTTAAAAACCAAAGAAGGGATTGGTTAAAAAATAATTCACAGAAGAGAATAATAATACTACTCTTTTATAATAAACTATATTCTAAGATTGAAGCGATAAACTACCCCATATAATTGAAATAATATTGGAAAATAATTTCCTATCATAGTTATCGTTTACCTTTTCCAACCACCTACTATAGTTATCATTTACCCTATACTAGCCCAATCTACCAAGTTATAAGTCCACCTTGTCTTAGTCAAAAATATGAACACTCAAAAACCAAAATAAAGTAAATAAAACAATAAAAATTTAACTAATCGGGTTTAGTTATGTATTTGGCACCTAGGACTTTTCTATTGGCTCTTTGCAGCACGCGGTCATATTTCAACCAATAGTGCGGCGAGGTGCCAAACGCGTATACGGAATGTTATTCGGTGCGAAATTCATATACGGAATGTTAAATATTCGTAGACCGAAAAAGACAAATTTTTATTAGAGTCAGTTAAAAGGAGATTGATTGAAATACTTGTTAATGTATTATTAAATAAAAATAAAACAATTATAGTGTTTGGAATGTTATTTGTTGCGAAATTCATATGCGGAATGTTAAATATTCGTACTAAAAAAGACGACTTTTTATTAAGTCAGTAGAAGGCTGATTTTAAAATAATTTGTTAATGTACCTACCTATTATTAAATAAAATAAAACAAAATTATTACCTATATGGAATGTTATTTGGTGCGAAATTCATAAATGAAATGGTATAGATTTGAGAGACATTATTATTTCTTTATTTGACCAAGGTTTCGCTTTCGCAGATATTTTAATGACTTGCACGTGTTGTTTAGTATGTTTAGATTTGTTTCAGCTATTCAATTCTGTTGAAGTTTAGGGCTGTGTACTACTAGATGAAAATAGTCGTCTTTTTTGATTTACGAACCTTTAACATTCAGTATATGAATTTGCCATCAAATAACATTTTATAATATGCTATAATTGTATTATTTTTATTTATTAATACATTAACAAGTATTTTAAAATCAATCTTCTTTTAACTGACTCTAATAAAACGTAGTCTTTTCCGTCTACGCATATTTAACATTCCGTATATGAATTTCGCACAGAATAACATTCCGTATACGTGTTTGTCACCTCGCCGCCTATTGGTTGAAATATGGCCGCGTGTAGCAAGGAACCAATAGAAAACTCCTAGGTGCCAAATACATATACGGAATGTTTAGATGCCTCCCGCTGAGGGGGTTGTTCAGTTGTTTGGTAATTTATCGAGAAAAGCTAGAATACATTTAAGTGTATGAGACACCAATAATAAGTGAAAGATATCCTTGCCATTCTTCAGGAAATAATCAAGAAATATTGCAGAAAGGCAAGGTTAAACAAAGTTAATAGTAATAATTAATATTAGTTGTTAAATATTTGTGGACTACTACATGAATATGAAAATAACAGATATTATAAAAACAAGAATGTGTGTACTTTGTACGCACGTAAGGAGTTATACTTCTATTATATGATTTCAACGAAATAAATATGCTTTCAACAGGTTATTTGTATTTAAAGATTAAACTAATTTTTACTTACTACTTTCCAAAAATTTTTATTAAAACAATACTAAAATAAAAAAAAGTTAGATAACACACGGAATCGAACCGGCGACCTCTCGATCTCCGGTCGAACGCGCTACCACCGAGCTAAACTACCTTTGCTTTGACAGCTTACAAAATTTCTCATACATACTGACAAATAATTTAATAGACCAAGAAGTGAGGTATAAAAATACTTTAAAATTTAAAGTAAATATACTGTTATATTTCTATTTGATATAAAAATTAAAATTTGATAATTATAAACAAAATTTACTGTAATATAAAATATTTTTAATTTTCTCAACCTCGGGCATATAAATTTAGAACAACCTGTATACAACAAATTGTTATATTTAATTTTAAGAAGTGATTAGAATAAGCGTACGAAACTCGGAACAATGTGCTTAGATAAACAAAGTGAATGACGCGTACCATTATCGTTCTTCTCGGAAGGTCGATCATTAGCCTATGCTAAATAAAACTCAGTGAAATAGATGATAGTTCATTATCGTTTTTCGCGGAAGGTTTCGATCATTAGCCTATGCTAAATAAGACTCATTTGAAAGAGAGAATAGGTCATTAAAATTTGTAAATAGTTAGAAAGTATTTTAGAATGGGAATTAAATATTTTCTTTTGAAATCCATTAAGCATATTTAGAAAGATTAAAAATTGGTTTTGAGGAATATTACGAATGAGAGTTGGTGGTGGAAGATTGATTTGTGAATCTGGAAGGGATATTTAGAAAGTAGGGGAATGGATGACAAAGTGAGATCAGAATGTTTTGAGCTGTCGAGAAGTGAAGTCGAGTAGTAGACGGTAGTGTACGGAGAGTGAGAAAGCCGGTATAGTTCCGTGAGTGTGGAGTATCTATCGTGGAACGAGAAGTAGGCCAGGTCGAGAGTAAAAGAACCTCCTTGAAAGATGAAAGAACAAGAAATGAAAATTCAAAATAAAATAAAGGAGATAACGAATTGCCAGAAAAAAGAAATGGAAAGTTTGGAAAACAAGTTGGAAAATGCTATTCAAGTAGACAGAGAAGAAGTGGAAAAAAGAATCACGTCTAAGAGAAAGAAAATCAAGAAGGTCGCGAGAAGATTACAGGCCCCGAGAAACACAAGATTACAGAGATAGAAATCAAAATAGGAGAGACTATACAAGACGAGATTTTAATACCAGAAGGGAAAACGAAAATAGAGACAACGGAAGAGGAAATTATGAACAAAGAAATAGGCAAAGGGATGAGGACACGGGAAAAAAGGAAACAATTACTCTACAGGTGGGACTAAATAGATTAATACAAGAAGAAGGGATATATTCGTTAAATGAGATAAGGATAAACCAAGAAGACCTAGAGGAAAGAGAGAAAAGAAGAGCGGAAGTAGAAAATGACATATATTTTAAGAGAATAGACGGAAAGGAACTATATTTAGTGACACAGACATTGGCCGAAAAGATAATAAAGAAATTACATGAGGACAATGGGCATATCGGTAGCAGAAAAGTTTGGCTCGTTTTTAGGGAAAATTACATCAGCCGACAGGATTACCGCATTGCAAAGGAAATTACCCAGAAGTGCGATGTATGTCAAAAATATAAAAGTCGGAATTTCAAAAACGAAAATGTTGCCAAAAATATTGAAGCCCGAAACAAACTAGACATTGTAGCAATAGATATGTTAAGCGATCTAATTATGACCACTAAAAGGAACAAACATATTCTGGTAATGGTGGATGTGTTTTCAAAATACGTAAAATTATATAGTTGCCGCACCACAAAGGGGGAGGAAATATTAAGAAAAATCGACAATTTTATAGCCATAGTAGGAACACCAAAAAAGATTCTACTGGACAATGCAACGTATTTCCGAAATGATCGTTTCAAGGGACAACTTCGAGAACGAGGAATAGAGACAAATTTTGTCAGCATCAGGCATCCACAGAGTAATCCTTCGGAACGATTCATACAGGAAGTGACGAAATTTCTTCGCATTGCAACAGATGGTCAACATCGCCACTGGGACAGGAAAATGACGGAAATAGAAAGGTATCTAAATACAATTCCGAGCACAGTAACAAAAGAGACCCCAGAATACATCATGAAGGGTGTACTGCCGATAAGGCCATGGGAAGACCAAGAGCCAAAAGAATATCAACAGGTGATTGAAACCGTACAGAGAAGATTACGGCGAAGCAACGAAAAATATATCCAAAGACAGGAACAAAATAGAAAAAGAAGACCAGTGACTTTCCAAAAGGGTGAAAAAGTACTCGTGAGGGCATTACGAGTATCAAATCTTCCTGGTGGCATTTGCGCAAAGTTGATGCCTGTTTTCGAAGGCCCGTACATCGTGAATAATGAAAATGGGATAAATAGTTATGAGTTGAGGCACAGGAACTCGGAAAAGATCCGAGGAATTTATAATATTCACGATGTATACAAATATCACGAATAAAAGACAGAATTACATGAAGTAGATAGTAAGTTAGGGTATAAGACATAGATTAAAGTAATGAAATATACAGGGAGTTGGTTTTGCCTCGAGAAAATTTATTTAAAAATGCAGATAAATTTTATCGAATACAAGGCGGGGATTTGTTATATTTCTATTTGATATAAAAATTAAAATTTGATAATTATAAACAAAATTTACTGTAATATAAAATATTTTTAATTTTCTCAACCTCGGGCATATAAATTTAGAACAACCTGTATACAACAAATTGTTATATTTAATTTTAAGAAGTGATTAGAATAAGCGTACGAAACTCGGAACAATGTGCTTAGATAAACAAAGTGAATGACGCGTACCATTATCGTTCTTCTCGGAAGGTCGATCATTAGCCTATGCTAAATAAAACTCAGTGAAATAGATGATAGTTCATTATCGTTTTTCGCGGAAGGTTTCGATCATTAGCCTATGCTAAATAAGACTCATTTGAAAGAGAGAATAGGTCATTAAAATTTGTAAATAGTTAGAAAGTATTTTAGAATGGGAATTAAATATTTTCTTTTGAAATCCATTAAGCATATTTAGAAAGATTAAAAATTGGTTTTGAGGAATATTACGAATGAGAGTTGGTGGTGGAAGATTGATTTGTGAATCTGGAAGGGATATTTAGAAAGTAGGGGAATGGATGACAAAGTGAGATCAGAATGTTTTGAGCTGTCGAGAAGTGAAGTCGAGTAGTAGACGGTAGTGTACGGAGAGTGAGAAAGCCGGTATAGTTCCGTGAGTGTGGAGTATCTATCGTGGAACGAGAAGTAGGCCAGGTCGAGAGTAAAAGAACCTCCTTGAGCCAAGAGTGTCCCGGTAGCTGATAGCAGTTCCGAGAAAGGTAGAACACAGCATCACGACAGACGCAGGAACGAGAGCTATTCGAGCTAGTTTTTCAAAGGAGAACATTACTGGAAGCCAGGACGAGGTTTGATCGCAGCCAAGGATAGCAGGAAACGGGTCTTGTGTGAGGACATTTTCAGTTCACCAGGAAAAGGTCAGTCTCATTTGTTTGGACATGAATGTATGGGTTTTTCGTATTAAATTCCACATAAAAAATTGAATAACATAATCAATAATATCAGAAAAGCTTCATCAAACTTAAATATAGTTGTTCCTAATAACTCCTAATAGTTAAATGTTAATAAAAACTTTCAATTGAAAACCAAAAGGAAATAAGATTCCCATTTGTAAATGTTATGTTTAAGAATAATAAGAAATAGCAAATATTAAGCATTGATTGCGTTTTAAATAAAATAAAAAAATATTTTGATTATAATTGTAACCCATATGTGTATTTTTTTTACTCTTTTCTTTTCTATCCCGATTAGGAACCATTAAGAAATATTTAGAAGCCACGAAAGTAAGTAATTAATTTATAATTCGCCCTGAGATTAAAAACATATTGATATGTGATCTGGTTAATTAATTGGATTAATATTAATACATTGATTAAATTAAGTGACATATAAGAATATTATCTCATATCAATAATCAAGATCACATCAATACTTACTATTATTATAAAACATTTTATTCCCGAGGAAGGCAAATCCAAAGACACAAAAATTATAATAAATAATACATTTACTAAAAACACTAATATATTCTTTTAATGACTTATTTGCGCTGATACATACATAATTTGAAATATTAACAACGAACTACATACTGTCTGTCTGCGCATGCGCCAGGCAAGTATAAAATTTCACCCTCGATCGTAAAGAAGTATAACTTCAAAAAATTCCACCATGTGGTAGGTATGAAAAATAAAAGTATAAAGTGAGGTGAGATAGGAAGAAATAAATATAACAAATTAATATAGGCTTAGAAAAAATTGTAGAGTGATGTTTAAACACTTATCCCAATTTAAGAACGTCTGTTTGAAAATGTGACTATGAGGTCAGACATTACCTTAAGCAGTTTTCAAAATTAGAAGAAACATTTTGACAAGAGAAAGGGTTTCACTTGACAGAGTTCGTGAGTGGGGGCTTGAAACTTGAAATGAGAAACGACAGTGGGATGTCATTGTCATGAACCATAGAACGATGGAATAAGAATGTTCTATGCTGAATATAACAAGAATGTTGAGATATGCCTATAAATAACGAAAGTGGGCGCCAAACAATTTTTTAACGGGAAAAGAAGTTAAAACAAACAAAAGATTATTATTAAGGAATTAATAAAGAAAATACAATAAAATAATTATTTAAAAATATAATAGCAAAGATATGACGTTTGTAAGGTTCCAAGATATAAAGGCGGGTTCTCATTTGTTAGTTTCGCTGAGGCAGTCTGACTGATTCATTAATAATGAAAAATAAAAAGCGACGTTTACATTCACACGTTTCATGTTTTGTTACATTCAGTACACAGTTAATCTAAACATTTTATATCATGGTAACAAAAATTGTTAAAAAAATTGAGACCAGCTGTTCGCGAAGTTTGATTACAATAATTAGTAAATGGACTACAGAATATTCTCGTAAACGTCGTAGATGGTGGGTAGGTCCTGGATATTTTGAAGAAATATATAGAGTGCTAGTGAAGCTATATTGAAAGGATTAGCTTTGGAAGATTCTGATTCATATATAAACTACTTAAGAACGAAGACAAATTTCAAGAGATTCTGCTGTACAGTAAGGGATATTGCTCCAAAATTGCTCTCACAACTTGCCACACTGAACAAATCACGAAAATTTATGTTCTCGCCCTTCAGTTTCTATTCATTATGAGATCACGATCAGTCAAAAATGATAAAAAGTAGAACTGGTTTTCACTTTAACTGAAAGTAACAATATACTGATCATTTAAAATGAAAATGTGTTCTCATGTTCCTGATTTGTTCACTATCACAGAATCATCCTTTTTGGCGAGATGTCAATTTTCAGCGAGAATCCTTTTTGGCGACCGTATGTTTTGAACATTTGTGTCCGACCTATTTCTTTGCCGCTTTTTATATAATTTTTTCTTCTCTTTTATTTGTTCTTGTACTTCGTTTGACCACCACTAAGTTTCTTTATCCTCAAAATTCTTTCGTGTTGTTTTCCCAAGTAGATCAATAGCAGTATCTCTAATAATGCTGACCATCTTCCTATCAAATTTGTACAGGATTTATATTAGCATCAAAAGAAATAAGAGTAATATTTAATTTTTAAAGGTCTTACACAAACATTATCTACAAGTATTGTTTATAGTAAATAAATGGGTGACATTGATTTCGCAATGTAGGCCACTCGTTTCGAGAACACCCACGTCAGCGATTTGATATTATGAGTATTTCATGGCCACAACGGTGTCGTCAATCATAACAAAACAATTACGAGTTTATTTATAGATACGGAGAAAGTAAAGCAGATTATTCATTATTCATCATTCATTAATTAGACATCAATGTAGTTAGAATATAGACTTTGTCCACCAACTCGTTACTAGCGTATATAGTGATTAAATAAACATAGTATGAGTATTTAGTGTATTCCTGATATCCAACCCCTAGCGGAGGGACGTTCATCCCTTACTATAACCTATTTTATTTTAAATTGTATTATGGCTTCCTCTCATGTTCCAACACATTCTTTCTACTATTCTTGTCTTGAATAAACCTTCTTTCTCGTCTTTTAACATCCACCACTTGAGTTTTTGTTGTTCTTTCTATTTTAGTTTAGTTTCGCTTTCTACTTCAACATCCAGCACAAGCAACTTATGTTGTTGGCTTACCTTGCAGCAGTGGCGACGCGTGACTTTTTCTATAGTGTTACCAAAACCAGATGCAAAAAATATTATTTAAAAAAATGAAGATATTATTGCTAAATGTATATCGCACACCTAGTTCAATTGTGCCACAACTGCAAAAAATTCGAATTTGGGTTAAGGCTGTAAAATATTGCCTATATAATGGCCCATCTAATGCAATACAGCCTGAACTAAAATATTTTTTTGGATAAGTATAAAGTAAGTTACTTCGGTATTTCACTGTAGGGTTTTTGGAGGTTTTGAAAATGCAATACGGCCATAACTGGGAGATGTGGCGATAATATACACTGCCACAATACAACCGATGTAATTCAATACGTTCAATACGGCCACAACTGCAAAAATCAAGAGAGATGTGGCGATAATATACACTGACACAATACAACCGGTATAATTCAATACGGCCACAACTGCAAAAATCAATTGATTTTTTCATTATATTGCCGCCGTATCTCCTAAGTATTGTTTTATAAATGACTTTCTTCACAATGCAATATCGCCATAACTATCAAAACAATAATAACGTTTTATTTTTAATAAATTGTAATAAGATCCAGCCAATAAGTGTATAATTTACTACCTAAATTGTAATTTTGAAGCCAAACACTCTCAAAATAAATTATTTACAGGGCATAACGCATTTACTACAGAACGTTTTGCTTATTTCTCGAGAATATTGTGTTCTGCACTTGTGGCACTATTGAACTAGGTGTGCGATATATAGCTTCAATACTATCATTTTGTATATCGTTTGAAACTCTCGAAAAAACAGTTGATGTTTCTAGATGTTGGCAAAATTTTTGATCTTTTTTGGCAACTAATGTTAACAATTCCCTGTAATTGCCTCGATTGTCAGAGTCGTCGCCCTCAAAATGACCACAAAACGCTAATTCTTGTTTGGCCAAAAAACATACGGTATCTATTATAAATGTGCTAAGGATATACCTATCTATTTTTTTAACAGACTCATTATGTTTAGCAATATTTGCTTTAAAAGCTTGGTTAAGAGAACTTTCGATTCTTGTTTTGCCAAACTGAATCAAATTGGGTATACATCTTACATGTAGGTAACTGTGAAATTTCATGTCTCCTTTTTAAAACTCTGAAACTATTTACATCGTGAACCTGGTCCACCAATTTTTCTGTAGAAACCAGAAGACATGCCCAACAATACAGTCTATTTTTCTTGCAACAACATGACCAAGGATTTTCACTGTACCAACTAAATTTAAAATATCGAACTACTCTTTTTGATTACTTTTTTAAATTGTTTAAAATAGGTCTTTCATTTTCAATAATTTCATTTTTTTCTTCAAAATTATACAGGGAGAATTACTTTCCAAGTAGTTGATCGATTACGCAGCGACACTCATCCATCATGGTTAACTGCACGCATACTTTTTATAGGTACTGTAACCAAATTTAAATCTGGTAAAAGGACTACTGATATACACAGTGCGCTTTCGCCGTCGCTCCTTTAAAATTTTCAGATAGTAGCCGGTCCCGAGCGACAGCGCGGATATAACCATTAACCATTGTAACGACAAATGAGACTGGTAACAGAGTATAAGAAAGTGCAACTGAGTCACATAAACTCGCCAATATTTTCGTGTGTCTACGAGTAGTTGGCTATTTACTGAATTAGGTACTATTAACAAATAATATAATAATATATTTCTATTGGTAAAAATATTGGATCATGGATAATGTTGTAGAAGCATGTAACAAATACGGCCTAAAACTAAACTGTAAGAAGACAAAAATAATGATCATTAGTAAAAACACCAACATAAACGCCCAAATTATCGTAAACAATACACCCCTAGAGAGAGTACAGAAAATATGCTATCTCGGCTGCAACATTAAGGATACTTGGGATCACAGCTACGAAATAAATACTCGTATTGAAAAAGCCAGAAACTCTTTTAACAGTCTTAGGAAAATTCTGTGCAACTTGTCTTTAAGTATCAATATACGCATAAGAATTCTTAGATGTTACGTCTTTAGTGTCCTCCTCTACGGAGTTGAAAGCTGGAGCCTGACAGAAGATGCCATAAAACGGTTAGAGGCGTTTGAAATGTGGTGCTACCGACGTATGTTGAGGGTCTCATATATACACCACACAACTAATATAACTATTCTCCAGAGGCTCAGAAAAGACAAAGAAATAATTAACACCGTAACGAACAGAAAATTGACTTACTTCGGCCACATTATGCGTAATGAAAAATACCGACTTCTACAGTTGATTCTACAAGGCAAGATTGAGGACAGGAGAGGCCCTGGACGTAGACGTATATCCTGGCTAGCCAATCTTAGAAACTGGACTGGTCTAACGTCAACTGATCTATTTCGAGCTGCCGTAAATAGAATAAGATGGGTCAATGTGGTCGCCAACATCTCCAGAAGATAGGCACTTTAGAAGAAGAAAAATATTGGTAAATAGAATTATTCATCGTCATAAAATACTTATTTGTAAGATTTTTAACGGTTACCAATGATGGTAACAGTGGATACAGAGACGCTTCGCCAGTGCCTTGCAGTTCTTACATTCATGCACATCTTCTTTTCTTGTCATGAAATAATCTATTTGGGAGTGATTTTGTCCAATTTTGTAAGTAATAAGTTGAGTTTCACTGGTTTGAAAGAATGTGTTAACAATCGGCATATTCCTGAATGTAACATAATATCTACTTGGAAAATTGTACTGATCCGTCGCTGATAAACATTAGGTGGATGCAACTTTGTCTTTAACCCATTAGTGCATATAGTCCGTTTAAAAGGATCAGCATTTTAACCCCCACTATAATAAAACTGTGGGTCTAAGAGACCCTGCGGACATCTACAAATGCTTTGGGCAGTGCGTCTCAAGCGTTGGAGGCGTTAAAGTGTTCGTTTATTCGCTATTCTGAAAACTATCAACGATTTTGGATGCTGCTTTGTACTCCATGAGAAATGGTGGCTAAATATGCAATTTTGATAGACAGGCTATATTATTATTTGGTGTTTTTTGATAATTTTTGTTACTTCAGAGTGTCATTGACACAATTCATGCATTATTGTTTTTTTTATGAATAATTACCTTTTTTGTGACAAAGCGTTTTTGAAAAAATCCTATGCACATAAGTCAACGATCGCATTATTTTTAGATATCAGTTGTTGGAGTTGATCAGTGGCGACGCGTGACTTTTTCTAAAGTGTTACCAAAACCAGATGTAAAAAAATCCTATTTAAAAAAATATTTTGAACCTCCCAAGTATAAGTTTTTGTTTTCAATCCTGTGGGATAAAATTAAACAAATCACTATTCCCAAATTATATGTATGTAATTATGTATATGTAACAGGTATAACAATAAATAATAAACAAACTAAACATATTATTCTACCATAAAATTAACATAAAAAAATGAACAAGTAGGAAAAAGAACATATGTTGAAAACTATTGTTTATATTTTAATTCTTCCATTTTCAATAATATCATTTTTTTCTTTAAAATAATATATAAAAAAATATACAAGTAGAATGACTTTTCAAGTAGTTGATCAATTACGCAATACGTAGCAACACTCTTCCATGTTTAAATGCACGCACACTGTAATCTGTAATAGGTACTAAACATACTAAACCAACGTTTTACCAATCTTCGAAATGGTAACAATACTGATATGCACCGCGTGCCCGCGCGCCGTCTCTAGACCCGTCGGTCCTTCAAAATTTTCAGAGCTAGTCCCGAGCGATGGCGAGGTTTCTCCTGCGTTACAGTTACCAGTGCCAGTATTGGTAACGGCATATGATAACGTGTCATGGATTCACATATCTCGCCAATATTTTCGTGCGTCTAGTTGGGTATTTACTGAATTAGGTACTATAACAAGTGTTTCTGTTGATCTGTTGGTAAAAAATATAAATGGAATTATTTCATAGTAGTCATAAAATATTTATTTGCAAGATTTGTAACTGTTACCAATGGTAACAGTGGTTACATGGACGCTTCGCCACTGGAGTTGATAGAAGTTTACCATACTGATAAGGATGGTATAGAAAATATCTATATTAAGCCTCCTGCGGTAAATTTGCTAAAATCTGAGGAATACAGCGATGGGTACAACCAAGAATCTGGTGACATAATTCGTTTGACAAGAGGTATTTTGAACCAGCCTTACGAAATTCCATTTAAAAATGACTTTGATGACAATGTGGAAAATAATGCACACTTTCTGTTTCTCCGCATAATTTACCAAGACGAAATCTATACAGTGAGCACGTAAAGGTTGGAATAAATTCATTTTCTCGAGAATGGAGAATTTTGGAAAAAAGTTCCGAAAGAGGTTAACTTTTATTTTTAAATTATGACTTTTTGGCATATATATTGTACTAGTGACGTCACCCATTTGGGCGTGATGACGTCATCGATAATTTTTTTAAATGAGAATAGGGGTCGTGTGATAGCTCATTTCAAAGGTAATTCAATTCTCTATTCAGTAATATAAACATTAACATATTTATTTATACAGAGTGCGCAAAAAAAATTTTTTTAATTAAATTTATTGACATAAAAAGAAGAATATGCGTAATTTATTTAATTCAAAATACATTTTGCTGCTCTCAGAAAACAGAAAAATGTTTATTTGAAAAAAAAAACTCATTGCTTTTCGTTTAAATTAAATGCTCAAATTGTCAAGAGGCAGATGGGTGGCTGCTTTAATATTGAATTTGCAAAAAACAATATTTATTTTTCAAATAAACATTTTTTCCTGTTTTCTGATAGCCGGAAAATGTATTTTAAATTAAATAAATTACACAGATTCTTCTTTTATGACAATAAATTTAATTTAAAAAATTCTTTTTGGACACCCTGTATAAATAATTATGTTATTGTTTATATTATTGAATAGAGAATAGAATTACCTTTCAAATGAGCTATGACAGGACCCATATTCTCATTTAAAAAAATCATCGATGACGTCAACACGCCCAAATGGGTGACGTCACTAGTATAACATATATGCCAAAAAGTCGTAATTTAAAAATAAAAATCGACCAGTTTCGGGATTTTTTTCCAAAATTGTCCATTCTCGAGAAAATGAATTTATTCCAACCTTTACATGCTCACTGTATATACTGTGGCCTCTATACTCTATATACTGGAACCTCTATATACTGTGACGAAATTCTTTGAGCGAGTCTATAAGAATTTCTTTGCCTATAAGATTACAAAGAAAAAAATCCAATGCACCATCCAAAGCTAAAGGTAAGAAAGCACATAATTGGACAAACTTAAATTTGAATAACAATATAGATGTTGATTTCCAAACCATACCACCTTCCTATGAACCTCAGAATGCAGAGTATTCAGTGATTTTTCCTGCTTATCTTGTTACAAACAATCTTGGATAATATAGTTTCCCAAACAAATATTAATTTATGGCTTGCAAAAAAACCAAAATCTACATTTTTCTCTGGACGAGTTTTATCTTATCTTTGGTGCTATATTACTTAACGGATATGCAAAATATCCCAATAAACGTATGTTTTGTAATTCTTCTGATGATATTCCTATCATGCTAAAGAATTTTATGAGGCTAAATCGATTTGAACAACTCATAAGACATCAACATTTCAATGATAACCGTAACATTAAACAAACCGATAAGTTGTTCGAACTCAGGTCAATTATCGACACTTTGAATAAACACTTTTTAACGTATGGGCTCTTACATGAACATTTGTCCACATCCATATTCTTTTGTTCATATAGTCCTTTTAAACGGATTTGCTTTTTTTCAAAACTCTGAAAAAACTCACCCTTGGTAATATTTTTGTTTAATTATTTATAATGATGTGCTTATGGACTTTTTCGCAATTGAAACTTATTTTTCATTTTCTTCTCTCTATGCACTAATGGGTTAATTGTTAATTAAAAAAAAATACAGTCCCAATATTTCAAATGTTTACAAAGGCTTAATTTTAAATAAAAAAAGTCCGAATCTCAAGCACGATTGAGATGTTATCGATCCTCTTGGTATAAGCCCAATATATACATAGGGATGTATCTAAAATATATCGGCGACGGTGGTACGTGTTCAAGTTTCACTTCACTACTATCAAATGATGTGTTTGTTCAACGACAATCGGCATCCGTGTATCTCCTTCAGAAATGATAGCCCAACCTTTTGTTATCTCACCTGAGTAATGTTGATTTAAAACGTTCTTTGTTATTTTAGGATTAGGCCAGACGGTCCATGTTTAGAGATATCGATGAGAATAATATTTGAAAAAGGCAGTTTCATTTTTACTCCTTAAAATATGTTTAGAATTCTTGGCATATTTTGAAACGGTCGATGGGTCTTGATCCGTGTGGGTTGTTAGTATGAATGGTTGTAAGTTTACTTTTTCGGTACACTTGAAAACCAATCTCCTACAAAACAAACTAAACTTTTACAAATATGTGATATTTAGTTTTACTTTTGGAAGTGGTTTTCCGTTGGCATATGGCAACCAACGAGAAGAAACATTATTATTTTCATTAGAAAATAATTATTTTCAATAATTTTATGATTAACATGATACAGTGTGATGCTAAAGTATAGAATAATTTCAGTATTTCAGAAACAGATGACTTTCTAGAAAAATCTGAAAACACGTCAATTTTAAATTTTTAAGTGGCCATCAATATAGGTACACGATATTAGAGGAGAAATTAGCAATACTTAATTCGGATTTGGAAGTGGCTTGGGTACGAGAGAAGCCTTGTTCAGTAACTAAGTACTAATACAAAGATGCAGAGCTATTAAACAAAATATGTACGTATCTGCAATCGATTTTGAAAACCCTTTTTACAATAGAGAGTTTTTAGACCCTCTACTTTTTGACGTACGTTAACCGTAAAACGTTATACTTGCCATGCGCAGTGAGTAGTAAATAGGGGATAAGGTGTTTACTTAAAATAGTTTTTGAAACCTTTCCAAAACTTCGCACACAGATTAACGTTAATTGACATTTGGCAAACGTAACCTATAAAACGGCAGTTGTGAGCTATAACTTATTTTATCACCAACCGTCACTAAAGTCATTTATTATTGTACTCATTTGCCCTCATTTGCGGCAGTAAAGTAACACTTTATTGTACTGAAAGAAGAATTTTACTTTACCTGCCGCGATTATTAATCAAATTAATCGAGATTGAATGTAAAGTGGTCGATTGCAGTAATCGATTATTTATTTGAATGAACTTTTATTTACTTTATTTATTAAAAATATTGTACAAAATTTGCGATATTATTAATTAAATTTTTGTCACAAAGTGAAATTCTGTAGCATTTTGTAATTATATTCATATAAAAAATATTATCCGTAGAAAAAATATTTTTAGATATTCGAAAAGCTGGTATTTTACTTTACCGATTTATTAATTAGTCAATATTTCTAACTATCGATTAAAAATCGAAAGCGGCCATCTTCAAAAAGTTATCTGTCATCACTGTCATGAAATTATTATCACGTCTAAAATTTAAAAAGTTCTTTAATTGTAAATTGCAAATAAGTGTTAAAACCAATATCAAATTATGTTGGCGATAAAATTTTGTTTGCACCACGTCAGTAAATACTCTTTATCGAACTCGTCTGTTACTCGCCTCGCTAGCTACGCTCGCTCTTCTCGTAATATCAGACTCGTTCGATAAAGAGTCACTTTACTAATTTGCTACATAAGTAACTATTATTGAATTATTTGCCATAATGGAAGAAAATATTGAAAATGTATTAAGACGTTCACCAATAGATATAATATGGCATTTGGCAACCTTAGAAATACGTAATCCTTTAATAACGTGAACCTCATTTCTACCTAAATAAGGGGAAACCTTATCCGCTAATGAAGTAATACGTTATTTTTCTGTTAGTGCGCATGCGCAGAATAACGTATAACGTTTAACGTTGCTGAAATAAGAAGCTTAAAATCTCTCTAATGTCCAACACAGTGTTGCCAATCGCATTTCACTAGATTATCCGATGATTGCTCGAAAAATATCCGCTTTGTCACGAAAAGGTACGCTAGGTCAAAAATTATTCTGTTATTAAAATCAATGTTGCCAATGTTATTCTTTTAGTCTCCTTAACAACCATCAAATAACAAAATCCGTTGTTCGTACGCCAATCAGTTGATTGTAATCAATTATCATTATGATAATTAACATAACTGATTGATTAATTATTAATTATCAATTAACGTAACAATTATTAACATATTTGATTAATTAATCAATTAATCTCATAATTGTAATAAATTATGTTTTCAGCAACCCAATCAAAGTTGATACAGTAATTAAATATTTGATAATGATCAGTTGATTCCATTTCTGATTAGCGTTCGAACAACCGGCCCTTTAATCTACTGGATTCTCTATTTCACAGTAAAAAATTTTCGTTTATAGATGAAAATCTCGTATCCTAGCTGATTATTACCTAATTCATGTATGTAAACACTATTATACTTATTATTACATATTATATTATTCGTATTTTGTATTATCGTAAGTGTTAAATTCTAAATAAATAAATAAATCTAAATATTTCATTATTTGGATCGTTATATTAATTTATTATAATTATTTAAGTAAAAAAAAACACTTTTAAATATTATTTTATTAAAACGTAATAACTACCTAAAACTAGGTACTGGGAAAAATAAATAATAAATAAATCAATACAAAATAAACTACAGCTGCATTAATAGCATAGGCGCAAAATTTCTGGTCAATGCTTTTAAAATGCATTATTTTTTTCGAGTCCTGAGAAAGCTAATAAGTATTATTTAAAAATTTAAACGCAGAATGAAAGATTACATTATTACCGAGGGCCAATAGTCCCTGAAGATTTCTATAATTTTTATTCTAATATGTTACAGGGGTAAAAGGAAAAGAGAATATTAAGTGTGATCTTTAATTTCAAATATCTCATTCAAAAGACATTTTGTTTATTCTAAGGGACTTTCAGCCCTCGGTAATAATGTAATCTTTTATTCTGCGTTCAAATTTTTCAAAAATATTTATTAGTTTTCTCAGGATTCGAAAAAAATAAATACGTTTAAAGATTATTGGTCCGAAATTTTGCGCCTACGCTCTTTTAACAACTAAAGATTTATTACAACTAAAAAAATAGAGATGTATTTGATAAAAAAATAGAGATGTATTTGACAGTCTTGTAGTTATTAAGGTATCAAAGTTATTATCCATAATACCCGTGGTGCGTTCAACGTTAATGCCCGACTAACTAATTTTTATAGGCAAAAAATTTGAAGGATGTTTGAGTTAATTAGTAGATATCTAGATATTACTAGTTTCAAATAAGTAGATTTTTCTACAACCACTATTCCAAATGCATTTTTCTACACAATTTTATGTTAACAAACTTAATATTTTCTCACAGCATAACTGACAGTAGTGTGCAGAAAAGTGACGTTTCTATGCCGGAAAGGTCTTTTCTGCATAGTAGGTACCATTACATTCCTCAAAAAAATCATAAATATAATTAGGTAAGTATAACATGTTTTGATGAAATGGTTTTGTTTAAGATATTAGATTTGATAGAACTTTACAAAAAAGAACTAGATTTAACTACATCTCATGTCCGAGAAATCTGGAAACGTTTACTTAAGCACTGCACTACATAAAATGAAAATAAAACTAAATCGTGCGTGAATTAGCTTTCCTAAGTTTAAAGACTAAAAACTAAAAACTCATAAATAACATCGGAGGGCAGACGGTTTTTGAAATTTGAATTGGATTAGTATGCCTTAAGTGGATGCACTTGTGCATTTAAATTCTAAACAAAAGAATCGGCACATGTCCCTTTTGTCAAAAGATGAAAAGTATCGGATGTCACTAACATTCATCCAGTATAGGCTATTTATAAAAATTTGGGTGGAATCAAACAAAATTAATGTGTTGTTGGTGTTGGGAATATATGGATGAGAAAGTTTTAGTCGATGGTAGATACACTGAAAAATATCCGCAAATATCCGATTTGTTTAAAGATACGAAGAAGATACGACAACTCTCAAAAAGGTACGCAAATCGGATAATTATCAGCCGATTGGCAACACTGGTCCAACATAACGTAACGCTAGAGATATTGAGAATAATATAAAAAGGAAAAAATCCCTCTCATTGGCTGTAGACCATAATAAAAATTACTAAAGAAGTAAAAATCTTCCTTTGTCGATGGTACATAATTTATTTAAAATTTTTCTAAAATAGATCCAAGTTGGACTTAAAGTGGGTACAGCACTAGTATAATACAAATAAACGTTTTCGGACTAATCAGTCCATCATCAGGTTAAAGGTCCAGATCCAAAGTAGTTGAAACTAGCTACTGTGGTAGGTCGAATGACCTTACCAGTATAAAAAATTAGCCATTTCGGCTACATCGAGAGTGACAATAAGTCGATAGTACAAAAATAAAGTGTAATTAAACCATAATGGAGTCTTCATCTTGGCTTCAAAATAAATGGTTATGTATAAGACAGTAGGAAACGGACTGATTGAAATTTGACATTGAAAGACTATTAGCCGAAATAGCTAATTTTTTATAGTGGTAAGGTCATTCGACCTACCACAGTAGCTATTTCAACTACTTTGGATCTGGAGCTTTAACCTAATGATGGACTGATTAGCCCGAAAACGTTTGTTTGTATTGTACTAGTGATGTACCCACTTTAAGTCAATCTTGGATCTATTTTAGAAAATTTTTAAATAAATTATATACCATCTACAAAGGAAGATTTTTACTTCTTTAGTAATATTGCAAATAGCTGGACAGGACGATAAAGATTTACGAATAATTACAAATTTATACTGGCATCAAGTGGCAAGAATAAAAGTTAAACAAGCAAAGCCAGATGAAATAAATATATAAAAAAGAATGTGTGTGTACTTTGTACGCACGTAAGAAGATATTCTTCTATTATATAATAGGTAATTTAAACGAAGTAAATATACTTAAATTGTACTTATTTTATTTAAAAATCAAACTAACTTTCTTATCTACCACTTTCAAAAAAGAAGAATATCTTCAAAAATTATATAATAATATACTTACAATCATAAAATCTATAAAAAAAATAAAAAAATAATAACTTGCTTGGGGCTTGAACCCACTTCACGTCTACCGCGCCGTACGAAAGTTGACGCCCCTTCAAACTGCACCAAACTCTCGTATACGTAATGTGGGAATATACACAAACTAAACGTTTACACCATAAATTTATATGAATTTAATAAAATTATTAGTTTGATTTTTGTCGAAATAAAATATAAAAATATATAGTAAGAAAACGATATATGAGATGAAGATTTGTAGAAAGTTTGTTCGTAATAAGATTATGTAAATTAAAGCATTGCCTACTAATAGTTAACTACATTATTTTTTTTACATTTTCCAAATAGATAGGTATTGAAACTATTAGGTATTTCCAACTGAAACATTTAGAATTACGTACCTGCGGCTTTTCAAAACTATTTAAAACGTCACTATAATTATAAATTTGATTTTATTTCTGTCCACACATCAATAAAAACTAATATTATACAATATTTTTGTTTACCGATAACCTCCATATTGAACAATTATTGACAGATCATTTCAAAATTTCAACACCCAATTAGAGCCCGTATAACAACTAATACCATACTGTCGGTGTGCGCATGCGCGCGGATCAGTCAAATTTTACCCTCAATCGATTCACCGCTAAAGAAGAATATCTTCAAAAGAGAAGTGAGACAAGGATGTATACCTTCGACTTAACCTTTAACTTGTATTCCGAGGAAATATTTGAGGAAGCCTTAATGGATAGATCAGAAGGCATTATTTTAAAATGAAGTAACCGTGTAATTTAGATATGCCGACTATACCTTCATCATCAACATCCATTATTCTTCTGCGTCCAAAGTTGAATACATATAGTCCTCCCCTAATTTCTTGCAGTTTCTTGAGCTTCCTGCAGATAATTCACAGCGACTTGTCTGACGTCGTCTGCCCATCGTCTACGTCAGTGGTGCTCAGACTTATACTGCGTGGGATCTACCACATAAACTTCAAGCTTCCAACGATCGACTGATAGTAAAAAAAAACAATTTTGAAAATGAAACACTTTATTCCATATTTTTATTTGATAAAAAGTTGTAACTACAGAGAGTCAGTGGCGGCTGGTCCTAAGGGGCCACCGAGCCATGGCACTGGCTCTGAAAAATATACTTACAGGAAAACAGATTGAACAATAAAAATAATATTATTTTTACTATGCTTTTTTTAATATCAATGCATTATGTACATACATTATTTATCATTATGTAATTTAATATCAACGAAAAAACAAATAATTCCTGTGAGTTACTCTGCCCGAGCACCATTCCGTATGGCTCGAGATTTGACTTCAAAAGCATAGGAAAAGGTAGACGCGGTCAGCTTACAACGGACGCCGGGGCTTATGAGATTCCGAGCCAGACAAACTTTGGCTCGAGTGTGTTTTAGAATGTGACTTTTCTAGTGTTAGAATGGTTTTTGCTTATCTATTATAACGTTTTAGCGTTGATTTGAAATTTCTTCTAGCTCTTCAAATTTTGAAGGCTGTGCAAAGATTTTAAATAAATATATATTCAAAAAATTGCCGGATTTGTGGATGTGATAAAAAAAATGCATTTTTCTGTTTCGTGTGTGTTTTGTTTGGGAGCGATTCTACATGGGCAAGACATGGTATCATTGATTTAGTGCATATTTACGATAAAATAAATATTATGCCTTGCCTTATTTTCATAATTCTTTATCCATGCGATCATCTAATTACATATACATAAATATCAATTTTCAAGATACTGTGTCAAAAAACGAAAAAAAAAATCCTTTTTCATCCAGTACCCGGTAAATTTACGTATTAAGTTGTGTTAAGGGTAAATTTACCTATGGTAAATTTATCTATTTGTGCACCGCCTCTTTTAGTAATCACGAGCCGCCACTGCAGAGAGTCGTAATAAAAATCATGTTTTTCATCTTAATTTTATTTGGATGTTGATGCATGGCACTTCGTATCATCCACAAGTTTTTCATATGGGGAAATATTTATTTTTACTACCTTAATTTGGGGAAATGCAGACTGACACAAGTATGTTGATCCAAAAATGCTCTGAACTGCAGAGCTACTTGCCTCAAAGACGGATATTTGTCTGGCGATATAAAAGGCAAAAAGATTTCGTATTGGTCGCTCTGGATTGAAGATATATTATTATCAGTACCTCATTTTGGACGGAAATTAGCTGATTGAATCTAATTGAAAGTAATGGAGATTTCAGTGGCAATTTTTTTCATCTGTTCACAAGAAAATTGATTAGACATAAATATTACAATATATGTGTTCTTTAAAATCAGCGAAGCGTCTATCAAGCTCACTACTTACTGCTTGTAGCTCAGTCTCCTAATAATAAACATAATTCAAATGAGGGTTACTCTTTTTTTCAACTATGGAAAGTTGTTTAAATCCTTTCTGTTCATTTGATTAATCAATAATTTCAATTTGTCGATAAAAGAATATAGGTACTGTGCTCATCACATCGATAATAATTGTTTTATTTTTATCCTGTAGTTCCAAATTAAAGAGGTTCAAATGATTTGCTAAATCTGATACGAAAGCCAGATCACTGAGCCATTTTTTGGTTTTGAAGTAGATGAGTGTCGTTCCCTAGTTCTTCTAGAAAACAAATTATTTCGAAAAGTAACTCCTGGAACCCATCTAAAAATTTTCCACGGCTCAACCACCTCACATCTGTATACAAAAGTAAATCAGTGTGTTCCGCAGAGTTGCTAGCTTTCAATTGCGCTTTAAAAAAACGTCGTTGCAAACTTCGCGCCCTGATTGAATTCACAATTTTTGTTGTCATTTTCATGACGTCTTCCATATTTAAAATTTTGGAACACAAAACTTGCTGGTGAATGATGCAATGAAATGAAAAAACGATGGAAAGTCATCGTTAGCTCGACACAGTGCAACACATCCATTGTTAACGCCAGTCATGGATGGTGCACCATCTGTTGTAATACACACTAGTTTGTAAATCGGTAGCTCCTATTATTTTACAAAATTAAAAAACAAAACGTTGTATATATCTTCTCCGCAATTTTTCTCTTTCAGAGGCGTTGTTAACAATTCTTCTTTAGCAAACATATCAGAAAATACCATCCGAATAAAAATACACAACTAGGCGGTATCATTAATATCGGTTGAGTCGTCAAATTGCAAAGAAAAGTTCAATTCATAGTATCACTTTTAACTTTGCTTTCCAAATCTTTCCCATGATTTAGATACGTCTATAGAGCGTTTCACGTTAAGTATTGAACATTGCTGAGATAGCCGCATGATAGTAACCGTTGGACGTTACAACGGGACTTATTTGATAGCAGACATAATATCTTTTCCATTTGCATTTTTCCGTGAATCGCGATCGACTTCAAAAACTTTGGCGATCGACCGGTCGATCGCGATCGACTCTTTGAGCACCACTGGTCTGCGTGATCTACCTCTACTTCTTCTATTTGCTCGTGGTACGACACTTTTTTGGGTCATTGCCTGTCGTTCATTCCGGCCACAATTCCGGCTCGCCCAATTCCATTTCAACCATGCTACTCATTTTATGACATCTTTGACGCCTGTCCTCTTCTGATTCCCTCGTTTCTAACCCTGTATAATAATATGAGTCAGTCCAAGAAGTGACCAATTCATTCTTCTTTTACTCTGAGTTCGGTTGCTGTACTTACGTATGTATTATGATACATTATATTTTATAATTAGTGTGATAATAATATAACTGTACATATTTTCATACATTTTCATACATATAATCCGCCCTTTAATTATGATACGTTATATTTTATGATTAGCAGTGTGATTCGTATTTACAGATCTATTCTAATGAGAAAGTAAGAGTTACAATTTTTTTTTTTATTTAAATTAACGTGCATGTGACATCTATGGCCATTAGCACGAGTTACAGTTTACATGGTAATATTATAAATTACAAATTATAAATATGTAGTTAACATTAGTAGTAGTTAACATAAGTAAAAAAAGATCAGTTAACAATAATTATATTTTGTTTAACAGTTGATTCTTCTCGAGGAATTTGATAACCTTGTTGATTTGGTCTGTACTGTTGAGGACATCTTTGAAGTTAGGACTAATACCAAGCTGTTGGCGTTACGGGTATGTCCTATACGCAGTCTTCGTAAGATTGCCATGTTTTTCCGAGATAAACTAGGGCAGGTAAATAGGTTCACTGAGGGCTTAATTTTATGCAGCACTGAAGTAATTTTATTCCAGTGAATTTGCCAGGTGGATAGAGTGTGCTTCTTCAGTCTGGCTTGATCATTACAGATTTGTACATTAAGTATGGTATCCATCGATGATGCAGCTTTTTTGGCAAGGCAATCGGCTTTTTCGTTACCACTAATGCCAACATGGGATGGTACCCATAATAAAGTGACTTTTGTATTATTTTTAGAAAAGATCGGTATCATTGGTGTTGGAGGTACATGAATTATTGGATGAAAGGCTTGCAACTTCGTCAGCGTCTACGGGATTTAATGTGATCTTAAGCTTTTTAGATAATCTTGTAATTCGATTTTTAAGCGATCTATCAGATACAGCTTGATATATTTGCGTAAGGTCTTCTAAAAGAGACTTAATGTTGGTGGTAAAGTTATGAGCTTCTTTGAGAGGATCACTGCTACCAAAGGAATTTTCCAGGAAGGCAATAAGCTGTAATGCTGTCAAAGAAAATCTCTCTGGGTTAGCACTAATTAATTGTTCAATAGTTGATTGAGCAGAGCGAGTAATTTTACCAAGTTCTTTGTCATCAGTTTTTAATTTCTTTTTAGGAGCTATTTTAGGAGTTGCAAAGGCTGTGGGAGATTTATCATTTATAGGGTTTAAGTCTGGGGGGTTATCAGTAACCGATAAAGTGGGTGATTCGAGACTTGTGTCGGTAGAATAAGTTCTTTTGATGCAAGGATTTTAAGGTAAGGACACTGACATTAGAGACTGTTCATTTGGAATTATTAAGTCGTTATTAGTTGGATTGATTTCTTCTTTTGAGGAGGAGGAAGGACGAGACATAGTAGAAGGAGTTTCAAATGGGATTACGCTAGAAGTTGTATTTTGAGAAAGATTGGTAGATATTTCTTGAGGGTTAGAACAGGAGTCTGCAGTGTGTCCAGATTGTTTACATAAGAAACATTCAGGTTTATCCGAAGTGATAAAGATTCTATTATTGTTATTTTCATGCGATATTAAAATTGAGGTATTTAATTCAAAGTTTTCTTTATCCGGTATAATATAGATAGAGCGTCGAAACCTGAAAATGTGAGCGTATTCGTCCTCAGGTGAGCCGCATCGGATAAAAGAGATAGGAGAAGCAAGTTGTAATCGAAGTTCTTCTTTAAGTGCTTGCTCTATGAGTGAATTCGAGATCGAAGGGCTCACGTTGGACAGTAGTAGCCTCTTTGCAGGTGTAATAAGTCTGCGAATAGATACTGTTTGATTTCTAACAGTAATGGTCGGATAATTTTGCAGAAGATTATCCACTACGGATAAGGAAGAGAGATATATGCATATACGCTGGTTAGAAATTCGTGAAGCAAAGGTTATTTCTTTAGGGGTAACAATTTCGCCGATTGCCTTGATGTATTCAAATAGCACGACGTCAGGAAGAGCGTTCATAACGATGGCGAAACTTCTACTGGGACATGATATTGCTGTTGTAGGTTTTTTTGGTGTGATTTTTGTTACTGCGGCGAAGCTGGGTTGTACTGTTTGTGATGATGTTTGAGATGATGTTGATGCCATAATTTGATTTTAATATTCTGGATGCCAAAATATTAAATATGTATGGCCAGTAAGAACTGGCCTAATTTTTTGGTTGTCGATATTTGCTGTTAATTAAAAATCGCCTTACCAGTATTTTTGTTGGTAAACACAGCACATTAACTAACTAGTTTTTATATGATCGAGTTACAAATTAATCAATGGGTTATTAAATTAAGTTTTATTAAAACTTGATGTCATAAAACAAGACATTCGGGAACCATAAAGTATGTTCTCATAACCTTAGCTTCTCGATTCGATGATTTCGTTTATTATCAGTTTATATATCCTGCAAATCGTGAGACAGTCGATGATTTACTGAAATCAGGAAAATAACTTTACTCAACTGGCTGTAGAAATCGACCGATAAACAATTTAATGGTCCAGAAACTAATCTATGACCGATTACAAATCATTTGTTAATTAAACTAACCACTGGTAATTAATTGATTAGCTAGCCGAAATTGTTTCGCTTGCCATTGGTATTCAATCAGCAATTGTTAGAGAAGGGGATTACGGATTTTAATTAGGTACATTATTGAGGTCAATTACAAGAAATTGTCGAGTGGTTGATTGTATTAAGGACAAAACCTTGTTTTGTCCTTAATACAATTCCTTAGTAATTTAAAGCTGCTGGGCGTTAAAAATAGATTAGGAATCAAAAAAATCTATACAATATTGTAATCTGTTGAACAAAAATCAGTTTAAAGTTTCAAAAAAGTGTTTGTTGAATATAACATACCAATTTACAACTTACCTATATATCGATTTCAAACCGGCTTTTGATGGAGGAGATCGACAAAAGATGTTAAAGCAACTACCTATGTTAGGGACACCGGACACCTAATAAGTTATTTAAACTTATACGAATAATTTTGGAGGGTTCCAAAGCCATGGTAAGACAAGATTGAGATATGATAGAGGTATTTGATATTGAAAATGAAGTTAGACAAGGTGATGAACTTATCAAGAACACTTTTTGATCTAACTTTAAAAGCTGTTATTAGAAAATTGGATGTGAACGGGTGCATTAATACAAGATCCATATGCGCATCTAATATGCGCATATACGGATGATGTTGCCGTAATAAACGGCAGCAAAAGGGTATTAAGCCAAAAAGCTATAGAGCTGAAACGGGAAGCTGCTACGTTTGATCTATATACCATCATCATTCAATCTTCGCTTGTCCACTGCTGGACCATCTCCATCATAATTTTCCATCTATTTCAAACGCGTGACTCTTGCATCTAATTTCTATGACAACGTTTTAGATCATCATCTCAACGTGTTGGTGGACAACCTCTGCTTCAGTCGGCATCATCTCTTGGTTTTCATTCCAGTATCTACTTTGCCCATCTATTATCTGTCATTAGAGCCACGTGACCTGCCCAGTTCCATTTTATTGTTGCTACTCTCTATCTACTGCATCAGCCACTCCTGTTATTTATCGTAGCTGGCGCATGGCGGTTTGGCATCTTGTCTCGTAGTGAAACACCCAACATAGCACGCTTCATCGTCCTTTGAACCATACAGATCTTTTACACTGTTCTCCTTATCATTGTTAACGTTTCCGCACCGTAAGGCGACACTGGCAAAACACACTGATTAAATGCTTTTCTTTTAAGACATATTGGTATGTCAGACGATTTGAAGATATGCTTTAGCTTGCCGAAGGCTGTCCAAGTCAGTCTTATACGACGGAGTAGCTCTAAGGTTTGGTTATCTTTTCCTTTTCCTTTTGGTCTAGATATAAATGAAAGTAAAACAAATTATATGGAAACCCATAAGGAAAAATTTCCTGTAGCTGGCTGTATACCATTAATTACAAAAATTGAAGAAAAAATCTTCTGTGTAAAAGGTATATTTATTTAAAACCCCAAGTAAGGGCTACACTAAAAAACAGAACGTTTTCGATCTAAAGAGAGCATCATCAGTGTTCTAAGCAAGCTCTACATGCTAAGACACCAAAAATACATGGGTTAAAACCCTTAAAATGCCGACCAAAAGTCTTACATTGGCGTGTTATATATTAAACCCTGGCTATGAGTGAAATTTAAACAAGATATACCTCAAAGCATTATATGACTATATCACGAGCATATGTGTGGTTGAGTTGATTTCTCTGTCTTCTCTTGTTGAAGACAACCATACCTGCGAAAATGCCTCACTTTTCCCTACCCAGGCTCAATAATAAATGACAACAACAACACCAGTCAAGAAATACAAGCACGGATTCTTAGCGGTAATAAGTGCTTTTCTGCATACAAGGACTTAATGAAAAGTAAGTTACTGGATCGTGAGCTTAAGCTTCTTCTTCTTCTACGGCACTACAGCCCAAATTGAGCCTTGGCCTCCTTTATTTTTTGCATCCACCCTTGCCTGTCTGTGGCTGCTCTTCTCCATACACGGACTCCTAAAAGGGCTTGTGCGTCGCTGTTTACTGTGTCTTCCCAGCGCTTTCGTGGCTTCCCAACCGGTCTCTTTCCTTGCATTCTAGCATTCAGTGCTCGTTTTGGTAGCCTATCCTCTCCCATTCTTATCACATGTCCGGGCCATTGTAATCTTTGTATTCTAATAAAGTCTGACAGGGCCGTTTCCTTATAAAGTTGATAAAGCTCGTTGTTGTATCGACTTCTAAAGATTCCGTTTTCCCTCACAGGTCCTAGTATTCTCCTAAGTACTTTCCTTTCGAATGTGTCGAGTTTGTTTTTGGATGTTTCTTTCAGGACCCAGGCTTCACTGCCATAGCATGTTATTATGGGAGAGGGCAAAATAAGCTCTGTTTGCCTGCGTTTTTCTCTTCCGTATTTCTCCATCTTCTGATCCGTCGGCATATATTTCTACTCCCAGGTATGTAAACTTTTCATCCGTTTCAATGTCATCTTCTTGTGTAATGTTTTCTGGGACCATATTTCTTCTCGTCTGAGTCATTATTTTTGTTTTTTCTGTGTTAATTTCCAGACCTAGCCTTTTTGTTTGTGTTTTTAACTCTGCATATGTTTCCTGTGCTCCTGTTGATAATCTACTCATGATATTAATATTATCAGCATAAGCGGCCAGTTGAACCGTTCGGTTGGTCAGTAGATTTCCTCGACCAGTTTGCATTTGCCTAACCTCATACTCCAGTGCCAGGTTAAACAATGTTGGGGCCAGCCCATCTCCCTGCTTTAGTCCCTGCGAAATGTTGAAAAAGTCTGTCTGGTGGTTTTGTATTCGTACACATGCCTGAGTTTCATCAATTGTGGCTTTAATGAGTCTTATTCATTGTGACTCTTCGTCACTGGAATTCATTTCTATTCTACAATATTTAGAATTTTGACATTTAAAAATTCTAACTTCTTTCAAACCACAAAAACTGTCAAAACTTTTGTTGTAATTTATTGCTCACATGTCATCACCATGACAACGTGAAAGTTAAGGATATTTGATTATAATATGAAAGTTTGCCAAAATACAGTGCGAAAAAGTAAATCCCATTTATATACATTGTTACTTCACGCACACTTTAAACCCTTCACGCACTGCTATCTATAATGACAGTTTTCACAAACTAAAAACTTATACATAATATCAGATAAAGTAGATAAAAAATAACTATTTTGTTTTATTATTTCAGGCTGTAATAATTTTTTAAAGCAATTTTTGGTATATCAGTCACAAAAATCGACCAAAAACTTTTGTGACTTTTATCAACGCTCTGCTTAAAAAAGAAACTTCCCTAAATAATGCAGTTCCTAAATCCGACATTCCACTCCCATGAATATACCACACTAAATAAATAAATCATACATCGCATAATCCATAGAAAATGTGTCGCAGCAGTGAAATCATGGCTCGCCGCAGATAAATCTCTGTTCTTACTTAAGAGACCTTTCGCTTTTTCTGTTATCGATCTCCAAATGATAGGGCTAAGCACGTATAGAGGCCCCTCTTAATCTCTCATAGCCCAGATGTAGCAAGTCACTAGAACTTGAAAGAAACAGAAATGTATTATATTATTTTAATGGGTTTTGGTTTTGGTTGAGACGGCCCATATTGTCAGTTTACCAGAATTAACAGATTCTTGGCAATAAATAATGGTCCTGGTAATCCATACGAGTGATTTAAAATAAGTTGGAAACCATTTCGTTTCGGTTAATATAAATGATTTTGAAGATAAACTAATGTGTCTATTTTTCAAAAATAAGTACTATTAAACATTTTAAGAAAAGAAAGATACATAATATATCGTAGTTTGCCGTTTTTATTGTGAAATTGATTATAATAATGAATTTTTCACTACTATTTTGTTTAACTAGTACATTTTAAGACAAATCGTTATCATAAAAGTAAAAGTTGGTAGAATAAAAATAATTATCATCGTTAAAGATATAATGATTTCTAAAACCTAAAGGAGAGACTAAACATGACATATAGTCACAAATACTTAAAGCATCTATTATGGTCTACCACGACCACGCACAGTTAGGGGTCGACAAGACAAGAATTCTTGTCTTGACAACTTCTTGTCTTGTCTTGACAAAAAATCAAGAAATTTAAAAAACTCTTGTTTTGACGTTTCCTTGATATCCTATATCTTGTCTTGACTCAAGAAATTTCAAGATCTTGAATTTTCTTGATTACCCGGTCCGGTGATTCCCCGGCGACCTTTTTTATTGCGTTGCGTGCTTACACGGAATCCACTGCCACTTGGGGGAGTCCCCGATCTGCATTTGTTTCCTGACGATCGCAAAATTAATGTGTAGTTGCATGCTTAAAATAAGCATTTTGTATGTCTAGCACATATTCTAAACTTAGCTGTTCAGGATTTGATAAAAATTTTTGAACCAAATCGAAATAGTTTAGACATCGAAAGGGATTTTGATTATTTGGAGGATGAGATCGAAGTAGAAAATCATATAAGTGATACTGCTTTAGATTTAAACTCTGCTGTAGGTAAAATTAAATACCTTGTCAAAAAAGATCAAAAACTCAGGGCAAATGCAACTTAAACTTAAGAGTGTAAAAAATGCTTTAACTATATTTTGCGACAACATCGAAAATCTAAATAATTGCAAAATATTAGGATAAAGAATGGGTTCTGATCAGTAAATTTTGTCAGTATCTGAGAAGCTTTAAAACACTTTCTTCAATACTCGAAAGGGAAATATATCGCACACTCCCATTGGTGGTAATTGGAGTAAACTTACTGTTAGACAAAGTAGAAATATTGGGCTCATGAACTTGATGATAAAATTAATAGAGACGCTACCGATGAGCAATAATTTACCGCATTCAAGCTACGAGAGATAAAATACTGAAACACTATAGTTTTTATTTTGGATCCTTGGCATAAAGTAGAGGCATTTTCCATCTTATCTAGGGAAAGCTTCTACAATCAGAGGCACTACAAAAATTTGAAGAAATATTTAAAGCCAACTACTTTAGATTCCAAATTAGAGATGCATCAAGTCAAACTAGTTTGATTTTACTCAATAAACTTGACTTGACTTGAAAATCAAACTTTTTGTATAAAAAAGTTTGACTTGACTTGATTTCGATATCTTTAGGTTTGACTTGAATTCAAACATCTTCAAACAGTTTGAATATTACGAAACGTGTTTATTTGTTCAGTGGCGGATCAACGGGGGGGGAGTAATGGGTGGGGGAGGGGTAGGGGAAATCCCCCAATCCCAACAAGGTCCAAAAAATTTTTTTTGACAAATTTCAATAAACAGAAATGTATTGGCTGATATGATATTTAAACCGCAGACAGACAAATAAAACCCAATAAGCGCGCCAGTTAGGATAATAATTATTAAGAAAGCTTTTTATAGTATGATACAATTGATCCAAATAATGGCATAAACCAGACATCCAAAGTGAAAGTTATCATCCAACACCAAATTGTTCTATATGGTCCACATAATGTTCAGAAAAAAGTCACACCATTTTGAGCATAGGGTTTGAAGGGAAGAGGGGGGAGAAATCGGTAAATTCGTAGTTTTTTACGTTTTTCGTCAATATTTTTAAAACTATGCGATTTAGCATGAGCAACCTTTTATACAAAAATGTTCTACATTCAATTTGAAATAAAAAAGGCCCATTGCATAATCCTTCTAAAATGAACGGTTCCAAAGTTACGGAGGTAGTATAGTATAACTGGTCAAAAAAAGGCCTAACCCAAACATCCAAAGAAAGAGTCTTCCTCCAACACCAAATTGTTCTATATGGTCCACATATTGTGCAGTAAAAAGTTACACCATTTTGAGCGTCCGGGTTGGAGGGGAGATTGGGGAGAAATTGGTAAATTAGTATTTTTTTTACGTTTTTCGTCAATATTTCTAAAACTATACTTTAGCGTAAACAATGTTCTATACAAAATTGTTCTACATAAAATTTAAAACAAAAAAGGTCCTATATATAATTGTTATATAATCAACACTTCCAATTTGGGCAATTGATGATGATTTTGGGTGGTGAGGTTGACGTTTCTTCGAGGGCTTATCACTAACATGCCACTGAAATAGCAAATTTTATTTACAAAACACAATCCTGTTAAAGAAAATTTCTTTCATCAGTAATAATATTATAAATTTCCCAAAAAATATAAAAAGTATCGAAAACTTCCACTTTTCACCCTCCGTAACTCTGGAACCGTTGATTTTATAACAAAAATATGTATAGGACCTTTTTGTTTTAAATTTTATGTGGAATCCTTTAGAAACCGCATAGTTTTAGAAATATTGACGAAAAACGTAAAAATCTCCGAATTTACCGATTTCTTCCCCCTCTCCCCCTCAAACCCGACGCTGAAAATGGTGTGTGTGACTTTTTTCTTAACATTATGTGGACTGTTCCACAATTAAAATTTCCATCGTTCCAGTGTTCCCGTACATCTAAGTTTGTCCAACTAGGCACCGTTAAGCTATTAACAAATTTTCGGCTTGCTATTAATCAACTTTTTTTGGTACGCAGGATCCAGGTCTAATAACCCAATGGTTAGTTTTGAATTTTAGAAATTCCAACAAATATACAGCAATACGTTTGTATTGTATTTTCGAGTGAACTAGCAGATTGGTATGTACCAGATGTTTTTCTAACTGGCCCTTAAATGCCTTTTTTAATAAAAGAAAGTCATAAAAATTCCAAATCATTTTATTTTGAGCTGTCCATTGAGACACATGTTACTGTGCTTGACTGCTAAATACAAATTTTAAGATTTTTTTACTTGAATACTATTTTGTCCTATTGTAACATGAGCGGAGGTGAGGGGGCAATATAATACAATCCAAGGGTTCTATGTAAAATATAAACGAAAGTTGAAAAGGTGGAAGATTGTGATTCGGTAGTTTTTTTTATTTAAGTTAAAAAACAATGTTACGTAATAGTGATGTAACGAATATTCGTATTCGCATTCGGGAATATCCGCATCTTTTTGCATATTCGCATTCGCAAAATTTGTGCCAATGTTTTGCGAATATGAATATCAGAGAAGAGAAATAATAATTTGAAAATAAAGTTAGATTAATAAAATTAAAATCTATTCTCTTTCTCATCTTTTTTATTAAAAAAAGGTAACTTAACCTTGTATAATCAGATTATCAGCCTTCACGTTGTTTTATTATTTGGCATAATGTAATAAAGCTTAAGGTTCAGATTGATTTACACTAAATATCAATTAACTTCTCATTACAAATTTAGAAAACATTTCAAAAATAAAAACAAATTAAAAAAACTGAGCATTCGCATCCGCATTCGCGAATGTCGTTATTAGATATTCGCATTCGCATTCGTATTCGCGAATGTTCAAAAAATGACATTTGTTACATCACTATTACGTAATGCGCTGTTCGAACCATCCTACCCCCTCCCCGTGTAACGCGCCGTAACGTTTTACATGAGCCCCCCCCCCCAACTTGCGTTACGTAATACTTGAACCTGAACGCTCCCAAAGTAGATTAAATTACACTTTGTATGATAAAAAACTATCCAACGAATTCTTTGTTTTAATCTAGTAACACTCAGATATAAAAAAGTTATATGGATAAAACGAAACTTGCCAGCAAGCAGTTTAAGCATTCAGGAATCATTTTCAAGAAATTTAAATTTACGACCCTATTTTGATTATAATCGCTTCCTGTATTAAGGGGAGGGTATGGTTTGAAATCAACATATCAAGCACATTTTTGTGAATTTTTTTCGAAGCTATGGTAGAATTATTTTATTTTTAAATTAAATAAACATATTAAGTACAATTCAAAGAATATTTAAGAAAAAATTCAATCCAAAATATTGAAAAATAAGCCATTGGCGACAAATTTTGGCAGGCAGCTCAAAAAAATGGATTTTGCGGTGGACATCAGAACTCATCACTGGATCATACGAAACAAAAAGTTCAAAAAGATTTAATTAGCTTATGAGTTTCGCGAGGTAACAACGTCGAGTTTTTTTATTTTTAATGATTTTTGAATTTTTGGTATCACTCAGAAATCAAAAATACGAAATTTTTGATAAAAATTTTGTGAAAACCAACAGCTTTAATATTGTTGAACAAAAAATAAGCACAAAGCGAAAAATATCTCGACGTTGTTACCTCACGAAATGTCTAAAGAAAATCTGTGCAAAATTTCAGGTAGATCGGTCGAGTAGTTTTTCAGTTAAAATGTCCACCGCATTTGAAAAAGCAGTTTTGAGAAAAATACGTTTAAAGTTTTGACAACTGCATCTTCATCTTCTTATTTGCCTGCCAAATCGTAAAGTGATGAACACTGAAATATGTTTTTTGAATTGCGGAGTAATCTACAAAAGAGAAAGCGAACAGTTGTTTAACGTTTCTCACTACGCTCAAGCGTGCTGGCGCAAAGCCGCGGCAACGCGAGTCGAAGGTAGCGATATTCAACACCCTGTATCTCTGGTAATTTTACTCCGATTATTTTGAACTTTTCAGAGAGTATTCTTGAAAGTCTGCACTTTTATTTGAAATAAAAAAAATAAATATTTCAAACCATACCCCCCCCCCCCTTAAGTTACTTTTATGTGGCACTCATTGTATTATTAATTTTCTTATCTTAACTGGCAACTAACATGTCAATCTCGACAAAAAAGTATATCTACTAAATAAATTATTTTTCAAACTCTTTCAAACTAGTTTGACAAACAGTTTGAATTTTCAAACCTGTACGATTGACCAGTTTGACTTGACTTGAAATATTTGTTAGACGGATTGACTTGAGTTTGACTTGAAATTAAGTCAAACTCAAGTCAAGTTCAAACATCCAAGTCAAACTTGTGCAACTCTATTCCAAATAAATCCCAGAATGATCTACAGAATCCAATACCAGAGTCAGCACTTAGTCTGAAAAAAAGAAGATAACGAATTTGATGTAGATATTACTAACCTATTTAAGAAAGCTGATCACTTATAATCTTGGAAGTATGAAATTGAAAAATACATAAATGAGCCTAGGTCAGAAGATTCTGAGAATATACTTGATTGGTGGAGAAGACACGAAAATATCTACCCATCATTATCGAAAATGGCCAAGGATTTTCTCGTAACCTGCCTTAATTCATGGCTTAATATCAATTCCGATTTAAAAATGTGCTAAATTTAATATTTAAAATAAAATAGAGTTTGTAATTTTATTTTCAATAGGATTAGGTAATTCATGTCATTTATTATTATTTTTAATTTACATTTTTGTAAATCTTTTTAGCAAAAAAAGTGTTCAATAAATTAAAATATGTTATGTTGTGTTAAAATAATGTTATCTTTTTCACAAATAAATACGTTTTAGAGTTTTCATTATTAGTCAACATATTTCAAGATTTCTTGTTTTCTTGACAAGAAATCTTGGTATTGACAAACAATTTCTTGTCTTGTCTTGAAATCTAAAATTACTTCTTTTCTTGATCTTGTCTTGAAATCAAGACAAGATCAAGACAAGATCTTGAAATTTTCAAGAAGTTGGCGACCCCTACGCACAGTTTCAAAATCGAAGGCAAAAGCGAGATGCAGTTTTAAAAAAATATGAGATATTGCCACATAAGTGCAATAGTTTATCTAACAGCTCCCAAAGACTGCACTGAAATTAACTCGACATAAGACGCTGGCCTATGTTTTGTCCACCGACTTCGAATATGAATCAGCTACGCAGGCCTCTGACGGGCAAAGTAAAGTTTGGACTGTAAAAGAGGAATAAGATGAAGACCCATTGGACCAGTTTGTAAATCCGATGAAAAATATTGAATACAAGAAACTGGGACACGTAAAAAGTTCATGTAAGTACTCCAAGCTCTAAGGGACCGTTCAAGTATTACGTAACGCAGGTAGGGGGGGGTTAAAAATCTTCAAAAATTGCGTTACGCAATAGTTAAACTCCCATAAGAGTGCGTTACGTAGTGGGGGGGGGGGGTTAAAAATCTTCAAAAATCGCGTTACGTAATACTTGAACGTTCCCTAAGTACAACACAAATCGAGAAACTCACCACTAGTTCTCCCTGGGATGAACCGTACCTTTTGTGGAGAAGATTGCCGATCTACAGAGGAAATTACGATGATAGTACACCATAACCTGCTGTCGTCATTTGAAGAAGACCACGACGTAGATGCAGAAGTGAAAGTCCAAATCCAATAAGTACTCGACCTCACATTTGAGGAATTCATTAGGGTAAATAGAGGTACCAGTAAAGGAAGATATAAGGTTTGTTCTAGCATCAGTTTCAAACGGTTTGAAACCATCAGCGAATAGTGGACCAGCGCGAGTAGAGGGGATAGCATTGGTGACTGTATTATGTTCTCTCACTGACCAACTGTTTGCTGGCGGTTTCTGACTAGTTTGACTGTTTGCTAGAACAAACCTATTGTGATAGCCCTGAAAGAAAAGAAGAGTTACTCACTTCCAGATGACTACTCGCTGGCGCATACCATCCCGGCCAGTATTAAGGACGCACAATGATTAACATCCATCTTTTGAAGGAAATTTGGTTGAGTTGTAGAACTTCAGTGCCAACTACTAAATTCTGGAAAAGCGTTGAAACTCCAAAATGTATTATGATTTTTCTATCTGATAATAAAAGACACTGTCCATGACCAACTCACCTACCAAGGTACCAAGGTAGATAGATCAAAGGCAAAATGAAAATTAAATTAAATTTTTTTTAAATAACGCGGGCACATAAATTTGATACACCTTGTATATGGATCTGTAAATATTTATTAGAATTTAGTTTGGATGTAAGTGGATTTCTTTTTTAATGAGCTTTCCGATGAACCATTAAAGACTTTTGTGAATAATTAAAGTGAAAAGGACGATGTATTTAGGTTTAAAATGGAAAAAGATTGTTTACTACGGGAACTATAGAATCCACAGGTAGATGTAATTATCATTTTCTAGAAAAGTGGTTTAAAAGAAAGTTTGGAATTTTAATATCTTTGTTTCACCCCGAGTAAATGTTGTAGAGTTCCCCGAAAGTAATTAAGATGGTCGGAATAATTTTGAAAATGACTGTTTTGTTTGTCTAATGGAAAAGAGAAATGTTTCTGATTCTTGGCAATTTAGAAGGGGAAAAGTGGTTTGAATGTTGAGTGAATTTGAAAAAGAAGGCAGTATGTTATTGGCATCGCTGAGGAGCAGTTGGACGTTTTCGTGGATAAGTAGTTAGCAAGTACCAGTGGTTGTTGATAGTGGAGAATAGTGCTGAAAAGTGGAACGAGAGACAGATCAAATTGAGACGAAATACCTCTTTGGTTCTGTATTATTGTGAGAAGGAGAGCAGAGAATTTTTGGAGTTTGTGTGAATCGAGTACTGGTCAAAAGAGGCTTTGGTTCGTTGGAGAATTGGTGCTGGTATGCTGATAGTTTTGAAGCTGCAGAACGGAGAGGGCTTTGATGAGTAGCCTTTAACATAGTCAACGAGGGAGAGCTGTTTTGGGTCACGAGAAGACATCAGAGTGAGTGAAGCAAAAGGTCAGTCAACTTATGTGAAAGATATTTTTATGTTCGGAAACTAAAATTTGAGTAAAAAGCATATGAATTAAAATTCCAATATTTCAAAAAGTAAATAGGAAGTATAGCTAATCTTGCAAATACATAAATTGGTTTTGTTTATGTTGTTTTACCAAAGTCATCGGGAACAAACCGATAAATTGTTTTTTTTTAACTAGAATAAATTTAAGTGGTAAAAATTTCATTCGGACATCTGTGTCCACAGGTTTTAGATTTGATAGATTTTTAGAGTATTGATTTTGATAAATAAAAGACAATTCTGTATGTTTATTTTATATTTTTGCTTTATTTCTTTTTCCTATTTTACCCCGATTAGGATCAACTAAGAGATACTGAAACCACGAGAGAAGATAAGTATAACGTAAGATAATTTAGACATTTTTTAATATTATAAAAAGGCGCCCTGAGATTTTTTATTCATTTTTTATGTATGATTTGCGACAATTAAATAATTAATCAAATAAATAATAATTAATATAAAATTAATAAGAAGCAGATCATAACACTATATATAAACATTACCTCAATTGAAAGAACACGCTGAAGTCCAACGTGTAAAAATTAGCTACGCCAAAGGTAGAAGGCCGCCAATTGAATTGGAGGGTTTTCAGAAATATGGTGTATGGAATCTTTAGAGACTACAAGATTATTAAGTCAAGGTACTAGTCTGTTGCAATCCGCATGGTTACCGCTGCGGATCAGTAACCGTTCCTGGCCACGTTTGTACAACTGGGAGTTGTAAAAGAGGGTCCAATTGCCGAGGCCAGCATCCAGATTCAGTCTCGCAAGGTTACAGGAAGAAGCATATCTTAAGAAGGGGACCATGTTAAGCCAGCTCTTGATATGACTTTAACCGAATTTATTAGGCGATTCTAATAAATAAATACAATAAAATTGTACAGTTAAATCAATAAACGTTATAAATCGTAGTGTTAGTGATAAAAGACTTTAAATAAATTAGAATAATCTTACAATAATTCAGGCATCTTTCTCCAAATTGTATAAATTATATTAGGATAGTACTACTTTCATTTATGTACTAGCTAATTTTTTCTATTTCCTGTCATCACTTTCATAAGGTTTTTAAGTAGGGATTTTTTGTCGTGTGGCTAACGACTCTTCCTTTAACTATCATTATATTTTAGAGTTATATTCATCATCATCAACATCATCCAGCCTTCTGCATCCAAAGTTGAACATAGGCCTCCTTTAATTTCTTCCAGTTCTGTCGGTCTTGGGGTTCCTGCAACCAATTCCCAGCAACTCTATTGACGTCCACTGTCCATCGTGTAGGTTGTCTGCCTCTACTTTTTCTGTCTGTTCCAATTGTTTGAAAGCATGTTTAAGAACTGTTGTTGTCTCCCTTTCCTGTCTAATTCCTCTTTTGATTTTTATAGATTTGGTATATTTGTATAGTCGGACGGTCATGGTTGCATTATTTTATATGTTTGCTATTAGTTTGGAGTTGGTACCGATAATTTATATGAATTTCGTCAAACGCTCTAATTATGTAGTTGGTTTACCTTATTTCCGTATATATATCAGGCATCAATTCCAATCTTTAGTTGACTAATTTTTGCCTGAATCTTCTAGTGGTTTTTTTCTGGGAAGTGGTTGTGGGAAGTCTTCTACTACCCATAATATTTCATCTCTGTTGGTGATGGTATTTCCATCTCTATCCATTAATTTCGTCATTTTTTGCCATTTGGTAATTTTCTCCTTAGAAGTTTCGTAATCTTCAATTTTTTGTTGAATTTGTTCATTTTTATATTTTCTGTTGTCCGTCCTATGATTCAGTGAATTTCTACTCTACGAGCTCCCTAGTGGGAAAGCTTTGGGGTAGTTCTGATTTCATTCATTATATATGGATTTTGGGCTGCTGAATCCGAATATGAGGTTTTCGGACAAAATTTTTTGTCGGAACACTGAAAAAATCGCGAAAAGAGCGAAAAATTTCAGCTTTTTTTTTCGCTTTTTTGCTCAAATCTCGAAAACTCGAAAACTTGTAACTTTTAGTAAATGGTCTGTTAACAGAAATTAAAGTACTTAAAATTATCTACAAATATCACTATTTACTTTTTTTTCAGACGAACCGTTCGGTCTAAAGTGCTAGTTGAGAATTGTCAATTTTTAACGGTTTTGGCAAAACCCACTTTTTACATTCCAAAACTTTTGTTTTTATTAGAATGCTGTCGTTTGATAAATTTCTCCTAGTTATCTGTACAAATAATAAATGTTAGGTCATAATATGAATATGGTATGTCTCCTCTCACAGCTTTCATGAATATATTCCATCCTAAAATACCGAGAATGTCTCTGCTTTTCCCTTAGAGCCACAGAAGATCAGGCACAGATGGAGTCACAGTTTCAGTTGGTGTGAACATTCCCTTCGGATCTTGATTTCTGATAAACCTTGAGGTTTTATCCTTTCAAAATGTGTTAGTTGAACAGCTCTCTGATTTCCATAAACCTCAGGTGCGTGTTTATTTTTTAGCCGAGGAATGAATTTGTTAGGAGCTATTGCATGTTTTGGTGCAATACAAGAAATGCCACCCATGACGTAAAAAGTGTGGTATCCGTCGATTTTATGTACATTAGCCCTTTCTGTCTCAACGCAGCATATATATGTCATAAAGTGGGTCTGTATTCCCAGCCGCGGTATATATACGTCCAAGGTGTTATGGTCTCAATTTACCAAAGCCGAAAATATGCGTTGCTTATAAAATTTTAGACTCGTTTGTGTCCCAATGCCGTAAAAATATGTCCGAAAATGTTAGATTATTCTTCCCAAAGCCTTAAAATGTTGGCACCTAAGACAGGTCATGCGGATCCATTGCCGTATATATTGGTGCACATATTTTAGATATAATATGCTATATTGTAGCACTGGTGGCAACGCTTATAGGTAGCTGCTAGAAGGTGAAGCGTTTGTAGCCACAGAAAAGACCAGAAAAAAAGAAGCGAATCGAGATACATGTGTGTATAGCACACAAAAGAAAACTTTCAATGTCAATTTACATTACATTATTTTTTTTAAGTTAGTTACATTTTTTCAAGTTGATTTTGCTCTCTGATGATTATTTTTGAAAAGAAAACTTTTAAGTTGGTTAAGAAAACCAACATTAAAACCATCATTAAAAACATGTTTTGGTCATTTATTTGTTTATTTATATGCGACGTATATATTTAAGGCAATTAGACTCTAAGCATGAAAAAAGCTTTGGGATTGAGGCCTGGCATAGAACGGGTTAAAATCAGCGTTTTCGTACACCTGTTGTGTAAAGCACGGCTTATCAATTTTCTGCGGATCGCCTGCGATGGCTGACACTTCCAGATAAGCAACGCGCTTGCTCAAAGTCTTGTAGCGGCAGTAAGGCCCAGATAGTTGGTCTCACCATTCCTTGCAGGGTTGGCAGTTTTCTCTACAAAAAGTACGGCTCAAGAAAATAGGTTGATGTAGTTTCCTCTTTGGGGATTTGTTCATCTTATACAGAAGCTGTTCGTCTGGAAGTGTCAACATTCGCAGGCGATCCGCAGAAAAGTGACCTGCCGTGCTTTACAAAGCAGGTGTACGATAACGCTGATTTTAACGTACATACAATCGACGAATATCACACTTTTCACGTCGTATGTGGCATTTCTTGTATTACACCAAAACATGCAGTAGCTCCTAAGCAATCCATTCCTCGGATAAAAAAAAAAACCCGCGCCTGAGGTTTATGGAAGTCAGGGAGCTGTTCAAATAATTCATTTTGAAAGGAAAAAACCTCAAGGTTTATCAGAAATCAAAATAACAAATCCAAAGGAAATGTTCACACCAACTGAAACTGTGCCTGATCTTCTGTGGCTCTAAGGAAAAAGCAGAGACATTCCCGGCCTCTTAGGACGGAATGGATTCATGGGAGCTGTCACAAGAGACATACCATACCTATGAACTAACATTTATTATTTGTACAGAAAACTAGGAAAAATTTATCAAAAAAATGACAGCATTCTAATAAAAAATAAAGTTTGGGAATGTAAAAAGTGGGTTTTGCCGAGACCGCTTGCAAAATGCAAATGCAAATGCGAAAAGTTTATTTTGTCAAAAACAGAATATTACAAACAACAGAAAATAAATAACAGTTTTAGACTAGAAAGGATCTTCTCAACTTGTGCTTTAGACCGAACGGTTCGTCTGAAAAAAAAAGTAAATAGTAAAAAGTAAAAGTAAATTTTAAGTACTTTAATTTTTGTTAACAGGCCATTTACTAAAAGTTAATAGTTTTCTAGATTTGAGTAAAAAAGCGGAAAAAAGCTGAAATTTTCGCTTTTTTCTCAATGTTCCGGCAAAAAATTTTGTCCGCAAACCTCATATTCGGATTCAGCAGCCCAAAATCCATATATAATAAAAGAAATCAGAACTACCCCAAAACTTTCCTAGTCAAAACACAATTTTATTGAATCACTAATAGATTTTTTTTATTTTATTTATCTCTCTAAGTTGATGGTGTTCTTTACTTCTTAAAAATTATACTATTGGTAAAATATTTTATTACACACGTAACTTCATTTCATCTTCATCGTCCATACCTGACACTTTATTATTCAATCACTTGGAAATAAATACCATCATAAAAACGTTCGAGATGAATATTTTCAAAGAACAATAATCAATTATTTCTACCACTATGCCCATTTCCAACAGCAACAAATAGTAGATTCCTGAAGTGCGTGTGGCTAGGAAAAACTTGCCTAATCCTTATTCAACCTCGCGGAATGTTAGCAATAGTCGCCTTAATGGTAATGGGGGATTCATTTTCAAGACGTTCAAAAGTGTATTTAGCGCTGTATATAGGCGATTCAATGTTAATTTCGTGATATTGTTTTATATGAACCTAAAAATGAATGAATGGTGTGGTATTCCTGCGTTTCTATACTTATTATGTACAATCTATTGAACGGCGGTGCTTTCAATAGCGTACTTTATATCAGTATGCCTATTATTTCTATTGGAATGCATATTGTTGTAAGCAAAAATATTCATTATTCCTGTATGTAGACGGTATTTATGGCTCTGTGTTGTTTACTTTAGATTTTAATACACATTGGAGGACGAACAAAAAAAGCTCACATCGCGATGAAAAGTGTTAATGCATGTTCTATAAACGACCAGGGAAGTCACAATTTTTCCAAGACACTCTTTAGTACAGAACATTAATTAAAATATATGAACATTTTCAATTTCTTTGCAACACGAAAATGCAGCAGATGCATAATCTTATTCTTCACGTGCCATATCAGAATTATACGACGTTGGCGATCACCATTGCGAAGGCTTCTCGATCTTCTGCAATATGAAATAATTGTCCAGCATTTGGTATCTGAGTCCATCCTCAAATGTTTTTTAACCAAGAAACTTGTTTTCTTCCTACACCTCTACGGCCCTCTATTTTGCCTTTAAGGATCAGTTGTAATATTTTATATCGACTTCCCCTCACTATATGTCCCAGATAAGACATTTTTCGATGTTTAACAGTCTTTAGTAGTTCTCTATCTTTGTTGACCCTCCTTAGTACTTCTTCATTAGTTTTCCTTGCTGTCCAAGGTATCTTCAGCATTCGTCTATGAATACACATTTCTAATGCGTCAATTCTGTTCATGATCGATACTTTTAGCGTCCATACTTCTGCACTATACAAAAGTACGGACCAAACGTAGTACTTGACCATTATTTGTCTTAGTTCTAAACTGAAATGATTATTGCAAAGAAATGATTTCATTTTCATAAAAGTAGTTTTAGTCATTGCTATTCTACGTTTTATTTCTATGTCTGGATCTAGTTGGTCTGTTATCATAGTTCCCAAATATGTCATTTTGTGTACTTTCTCAACTTGGCCTCCGTTTAATTGAAGCTTTGCATCGGGATGTGGGTCACGACTAAACACTAAAAATTTGGTTTTGTTTGAGTTTATTTTAATGCCCATTTCCTCTCCTACCTCGTGACTACGATCAAGCAGAATTTGGAGACCTTCAATATTATCTGACAGAATTACTGTATCGTCTGCATATCTTATCACATTAAGTAGTTCTCCGTTGATTTTTATTCCATATAGCTGTCTCTCAAGTGCCTTTTTAAATAACTGGTCCGAGTAAACATTAAACAATGTTGGTGACAAAATGCAGCCTTGTCTGACTCCTCGTTGTATGGAGATTTCATCGGTGTAGTTATCTCCAATTTTGACCGTAGCAGTTTGATTTCAGTACAAATTTTTAATGACACGAATATCTTTGTCATCTATTCCGATATTTTTTAGTATTTGCATTAATTTTACATGCTGTACTTTATCGAATGCCTTTTCAAAGTCCACGAAACATGCAAATACATCTTTTCTTTGATCACGGCATTTTTGTAATAGGATGTTAAGCGCAAAAAGTGCCTCCCTGGTACCCATAGCATTTCTAAAGCCCAATTGGGCATCTTCGAGATTTTCTTCGCATTTGCATCTAATTCTGTTGTGAAGTATTCTTAGGAAAATCTTAAGAGTGTGGCTCATTAGGCTAATTAATCGATATTCTGAGCATTTTCCCGCATTGTGTTTTTTAGGTATTGCGACAAAGAAGGATTTGAGCCAATCTGTGGGAATCACTCAGGTGTTATATATTGAGTTAAAAAGTCTTACTACTACTTTTATGTTATCATCCTCTATTAGTTTCAGCAACTCGGTTGGTGTATCATCTGGACCACAAGCTTTTCTAATTTTAGCACTATTTATAGCGTGTTCTACTTCGCATTTCATAATTTCTGGGCCGTCAGTACAGTTTTGGTAGAATTCGGCAATATTATTCCTGTCATCTTCAAACAACTCTAATATATACAGTTGCCATTCTTTTCTTATTTCGTGCTCATTTACAATAATTTTGTTATTATTGCCAACGAGCACAGAGATAACTCGATTTTTAAATATGTTACTTATTTCTTTTAGTTTTTTGTGCAGATTAAATAAGTCGTGTCTAGATATCACATCCTCCATTTCGTCGCACCTTTCTCTCAGCCATTTTTCTTTGGCTAATTTGATCTCCATTTTTATTCTTCTCTGCAGGTGTCTATATTCTGTTTCATTAGATTTGATCAGTCGTCGTTGTTCCATCAATTTCAAGATGTCGTCTGTCATCCATTTATTTTTCTTGATTAAGTTTTTTCTATGATCATTGTTTGTGGAGATTTCGTTAACTTGATTTTTAAATTCACTCCATAGTTCTTCTGGATCTTCTAGTTGTTCTCCGATGTTTTTTATTCTATTGTTAAATTCTTTTTTAATGTTAAGTTTTATGTTTATACCGTCAAAGTTAAGTACATTGGTTTTTGGTTTTTGTCGCTGAATTTGTTTTAACCTTAGTTTAATATCTGCTACAAGTAGTTGATGATCAGATCCAATATCTGCCCCAGGAAATGTAGTGATTTTTTTTGACGGCATTTTGGAAACGCTCATTTACAAGTATATAGTCTATTTGATTTCTTGAAGACTCAGGGTTACTGCCAACATCAAATGGGACTTTCCAAGTGTATAGTCGTCGCTTGGGTAGTTTCTACCAGGTGTTTGTAATGATCATATCGTTTTCTTTACAAAATTAATACAATCTCTGTCCTCGATCGTTAGGTTGTCCAAGACCATAAGGACCTACAGTCTGACCTCGTCGACCTTCATGATGCATCAGATGCATAATGCTCTGGTAAATCGGAGAGTGCAGGAAAAGTCTATACCGGTTTCGGAGGTCTTTTCCCCCTCATCAGTAGTCACATATCCTTTTGTCTCCGATTTCCCCAGGCATCACATTTTGGGCCTTTCCGTATTGCAAAGAAAGAAATGTCACGGATGAACTAGAGCCATCTACCGAAAAACAAAGTAGGTTATCAATCGAAGTAGCACAGAAATCGACAATAAATATCGTTCCCATACCACCAGATTGACAACAGGTGGAATATTTTCTTTGAGATTTTTCTTTTGAGATTTTCAAAATTTATAAATCATACAGGATGCCGAGGAAATTAAGATGAGAGAATTTTAAATAATTCAGAAATCATCTGCTCAGCGTGGTAAAAGTTCCAAAAAGAAAGATTTCTTAATACTCCTACAAAAGAGTAAATGAATTATAAAATGTATGAACATTTTCAATTTCTTTGCAACACGAAAATGCAGCAGCTGCATAATGCTCTGGTTAAATCGGAGAGTGCAGGAAGAGGCTATACCGGTTTCGGAGGTCTTTTCCCCCTCATAAGTAGTCCCATATCCTCTTCTCTCCGATTTCCCCAGGCATCACACTTTGGGCCTTTCCGTATTGCAAAGGCTCTAGTTCATCCGTGACATTTTTTTCTTTCAAAAATATACGTCAAATAGTTTTAAAATGCTGGGCAAAAAGAGTTTTTAAATTTAACTGTAACTCAGTAAGGAACCACATTTTATTTAAGTGTTTTAGGTTAAATCTTTGTATTTTGTGCTAAGGTTTCTCCAATTACTATATGGACAAATATTAATGAAACACCCTGTATAGGCACCTTTCAGTGTGTCACAGTTTTTCGAGTGACCGAAAAATAGGTACGTCCGTGATTAAAATCATTTATAACATTTATTCTAGTTGTTGATAGATGGGGCTATAATCGAACAAAAAATTATGTATGTATTTTCTATACGACTATAATCTGTACTCTTTACAATTTATAAAACTATATAAATCAAAGAACATATATATAATATCGGTTTACAACGTTCTTCGACGTCTTCCGATTTCCAATCTCCATCTCGTTCTGTCATTCCATAGATCGTCCTCGAGTTCTCTGTCCCTGATTTCTCTATCAACTCCTTCTCTCCAACTTCTTCTAGGTCTTCCTGGTCTGCGCCTTCCTCTTGGTTGCCATTCGAGGATTTGTCTTGGTATTCTATTCTCCGGCATTATCCTTACGTGTCCGTACCAGCTGAGTTGTTTCGTCCTGATGTCGTCAACAATAGTATGTGTAACCCCCATGATTTCTCGGACTCTCTCGTTTGTTATTCTGTCGCGTCTAGATATTCCCGCTGAACGGCGCCAGAAGTCCATTTCTGTTGCTCTAAGAATTTTCTCTGTTCTGTCTTTTAGGGGCCAAACTTCGCATCCATATGTTGTGATGCTTTTTATTATAGTGTTATATATTCTTTTTTTATTCTCCTTAGAAATATTTTTATCCCACAGTACGCTGTTTAGTAAGGATATGCCTTTCCTTCCCTGTATATTTCGTTCCTTAATAGCTGCATCTAATTTTCCGTCTTGAGTTATCTTTACTCCCAGGTATTTGTAGTCTTCACATAATTTTATTTCTTGATTTTCCTCTACTCGGAAGCTATGTTGGTCTCCTCCGATACTCATGTATTCAGTTTTTTCCATATTCACTTCTAGGCCCCACTCTGTAAACTCTTCTAATAGTTTTCGCATCATGTAACTAAGATCTTCAGAGTCCTGTGCGATGATCATCTGGTCATCCGCAAAGCACAGCGTGTACAAAGTTGAGTCCGTTAGTGGTATGCCCATATTCGTACATTTTTTCTTCCATTTGTTGAGTGCTGCTTCGAGGTATATTTTGAATAGTGTTGGTGAGATACAGCATCCTTGCCTTAGTCCTTTAGTTACTGTGAATCCAGGTGTTATGAGATTTCCCGTTTTAATTCTTGTTGTTTGTTGGTAGTACAACGTTTTTACGGCTTCAACCAATTCTATATTTACATTTGTTTTCTCCAGTGCCTCCCATAATTTAACCAGCGGGACACTATCATACGCTTTTCTAAGGTCTACAAACATCAGATGGACTTCTTGGCCACGAGCAACTTTCTTTTCAATTATCTGAGTAATGAAGAAAACATGATCTATTGTAGATCGACCTGCGCGAAAATCAGCCTGTTCTTCGGCTTCCATATTTTGGTATTCTTCTTCTATTCGATTTTTAATAAGTTTTCCATATATTCTGCTGATACTACTAGTGACTGCAATTCCTCTATAGTTTTCAGGTTTTGATTTATCTCCCTTTTTGTGGATAGTGCTCAGATGTGACTCTTTCCATTCTTTAGGTATTTCATGGTTATTCAAGCATTCCTGGAAAAGTTGTCTTAGCCGCTTAATTTAAACTATAGGTCCATATTTGATGAGTTCCGGAGCTATATTTCCTGGGCCCGGTGATTTGCCATTCTTCATCTGTTTACATATGGTTTCAACTTCTTTCTCATTTACTCTGATTGGTGATCCTATCAACCTGACGCTTTGTATACCGTTGGATTGTATCTGTTTGAAGGGCTCTCTTGTCTCTGTTAGTAAATCTTCAAAGTATCTTTCCCAAGTTTGTGGTGATATGGACTGAATAATGTCTTTCTTTCTGTCGTTTCTTAAATTTTTTAATAGTTTCCAACTTTCTGAACTTTGGCTTCCACCTATGTATGTATTTAGCATGGTACACTTTTTTGTCCAGAGTTCGTTTTTGACATATTTTTCTCCTGACCCTCGCTTGCATTCTTTTATAATGTATTCTGTCTTCCACGTTTTTTGTGTTCAGATATTTCAGATATCAAAGAACATACCTTTTTAAAAATGAAATAAACACAATTGATTTGTTTTTATACCAAATTACGATTACGATTCTGACATCTGTCATAAAGATCTGATGAACGTCCTGATTATATTCCCAATCCTTTTCAAGCATTGTACATGGAACTGCAGTATCATTATTTCTTGTATAAAAGACTTGAGTTTGGTTTTAGCCGGACGAGGTGAAAGGAAGCGGTTCATCATTGACTACAATAGGTAAATGATAAGTTGCGTCTAAAAAGTAATTATCCGTGAATTTATCCTTTTGAAAAGTCCAGATGCCAGATACCTGAAAGACTGGTTCTGCTTTGTGCATTGTAGCAGTATGCACGTATGCTTTATTAAATATCTGGGCTATATCGTATTGAGTTACTGTCTCTGCTGTTATCTGGTTTCTGATAAAACCACGAAATAATTTCACCTTCAAGAACGTGCAATATTCAAATTGAAACGTAGACTAATGCCTTTAGATACCTTGTCGGCTAATGATGCGCAACGCGCACCATTAGACGACCTTTCACTTCACCACATAACACGAAATTGGATAAAAACAGACAAGAATCGGGCAAAACTAACTATCATCATCATCATCAACCCGTACGCGTCCACTGCTGGACATAGGTCTCCCTCAGCTCTTTCCATTCATCTCTATTTTGTGCGGCTTGCATCCAGTTACCGACAACATGTTTCAAATTATCGGCCCATCTGGTTAGTGGGCGTCCTCTGCTCCGTAGTGCTTCTTTTCGCGGCCTCCACTCGACAATACGTTTTGTCCACCGGTTGACTGGCAATCTGGCGACGTGTCCTGCTCAATTCCACTTAAGCGATGCGATTTTTTCGACAGCGTCTGTTGTTTTTGTTCTACGGCGTATTTCTTCGTTTGGGATTCGGTCTCTCAGGGAGACACCCAACATCTGGCGCTCCATAACCCTCTGAGTTACGCGAATCTTGTTCACTACCTTTTTTGTTAGTGTTAATGTTTCGGCTCCATAAGTGAGTACAGGCAACACACATTGGTCAAAGATTTTCCTTTTGAGGCATATGGGCAAGTCCGATTTAAATACAAAGTTAAGTTTACCAAACGCTGCCCAGGCTAATCCTATGCGACGTGGGAGTTCGCACGTCTGGTTATCTCGTCCCAACCGAATTTCATGTCCCAAGTACTTATAAGATGCAGTCTGCTCAATATCCATTCCATCAACAACAATATTACGATTTAGCACCAGATTAGTCATTATTTGCGTCTTGTTGATGTTAATCTTTAGTCCGACCTCTAAGGAAGCGTAATATAATTTGTTCAACATTATTATTGCATCATCCATACGATCGGCTATAAGGACGATGTCATCTGCGAATCTCAAATGACTGAGCTTCTCTCCATTTATGTTGATACCATATTCGTTTAGATCTGCCTTCTTAAATGTGTGTTCTAAAAGGGTTGTGAACAGCTTTGGTGAGATGGTGTCTCCCTGCCGTACTCCTCGCTGTATACAGAATGTATTTGTTTGTTGTTCAGACAGTCTTACGCTAGCCGTTGCCGTTTGGTAGATATATTTGATCATGTTAATGTAGCGATGGTCTATTCGGCATTCTGTTAATGCTTTTAACATTTTCTGCTGGCTTATGGTATCGAATGCTTTCTCGTAGTCCACGAATATCAGTGCCAATGGTTTGTTGTATTCCGCAGACTTCTCTATTAGGTTTTTTATTACCAGTAAGTGGTCGTTAGTGCTATATCCAGATCTAAATCCAGCTTGTTCTCTAGGTTGATAGAAGTCTAATTTAGCCTCCAGTCTTTTGTAAAAATTTTGTTTCTCAAACTAACTATGTATAAGTACCAGTATCTAAAATGATAAATATATAACGTGTATATGTACTTTTTAAAATATATTTCTATCAAGAAAAAAACTTAGCGCTTATTTTCTCAGACATATAAACAATAGCTAACCACGCGAAAGCATGTAAACCAGCGTTTCCCAATCGGTGGGTCGTGACCCACTAGTGGGTCGCGGACAGATTTCAGGTGGTTCGCGGCGTGGCTCTTACAGTAGCTGAGTGGCTTATAGAGAACAGAATGGCGTATCATCATAGGTGAGGGATGGGTCGCGAATATGAAAAAACATCAGAAAGTGGGTCGCCAGACATAAAAGGTTGGGAACCACTGATGTAAACGTTAACTGCCGACCGGTAAAGTATCTTCCGGCGTTCGTTTGTGTGAGATATATCTGGAAGTTGCTAATAGATGGTTCGACGATATAGTTTTTGCCATTTGCGCACGATGCGCACCATTAGAGGACTCACCCTTACTCGCTTAACCAGGTTTTTAGAGGCTGTAAGCAGAATACAAATAGCCATGATGATCGCCAACCTTCGAAAGAAGACGGCACCCTACTAAGAAGAAGATGCCTTCTTTAAAATAGAAGGATCAATAATTTACCACACTTGATAAAAAAGGTTTATTTTACCATAAATATAGCAGAGTTAACTGATAAAAAATTCACTACACACAAACGAGAAATTACTAAATAAATATCATTGTTATAGTTATTATTGATTGCCAATTATGACATTGTATGGATCGCCCCAATTCGTATAATCTGACCAATTGCATAACATTTTAATTTTAAAAATTAATTTCGATATGTTTTATATCTGACATTTATAATGTGTACGGTTTGTGTATACAAAGGTTTTGTTAGATTTTATTTTAAATATGCATTTAACCGAAAAGTTTTCCGTGTCAAAATTCTAACAAACATTTTTACTGGATTCATGTCATATTACAAATCCAGCAGGCCTTGGAAATGCACGAGATTAATTAAAAAGAGTTTATATAATAATTTTTGTTTCCATTCAATTATAAACCTGTATTAAAATATGCCGTGGGTTGCATTTATATCGGAAATTACAATATTACAAAAATACTTTTGTTCGGTTTTAATTATATTTTATAAATAAAAGATATTTATTTTGAAATATTTCAAATACAGGTAAAATGTTGTTTTTTTGCGTAAATATTCAACAATGGTCGACCAATTGATTCCATAACGCAAATCTCTTTATCTCTTTCTCTCTCTATCTCTAATCTCTGTGAATATAAAACTTCTTGTAGAATATTTGGGTGAAGTCGAGTTCGCTAGAAGGGTACGAATTGGCTCCCGCATGAATGCGGGTAGGCTCTCATATAATCGCGGAAACATTAGACATTGTTGCAAAATCGTGTAATATTTATACTGCTTAGGAAATTTACATAGTGATATAGACTTTTTATAGGAAAATTATACTTCTAGACAAATACTTTTAGAGTTTGTTTTAGTTCAACATTGGCATATGTGGCAATTTTAACACAAATTATCGGTGTCGGCCGGTATGCGCTCGACCGTTTTGCGCTCTTACCTGAAATCGGCCGGTTTGCGCTCTACGCTCTAATAGCCGAAAGTTAAGTTAGGACCGAAGGGTTAGGTCTTCCTCCTTTCCCATAGATATTTCTAGGAAGGTACCTGTTTCTAACATAAAGAGAAAATTTGAAAGAAGTGACAACGCTGGGTGATATTTTCGACATGTTTAGGTAAAATAAATTTTGTCTATGGGAGCCAATTCGGACTCTACCTTTTTTAGTTCAGGTAAAATTCTTACCATTGGGAGTGAACTCGACCCCGTCCGAATATTCGCCTTTACTTTTTCAGGCTAGTAATGTGGCTCTATACTCTACAGCCGTTGTGGGTATCTGAAGTATCATAATCTTCTATAGCTACACAACAACTCAGAAATATTACAACACATAATCGTAAAGGACCCCACAGAAACCTTATGGGAAATGACTGTCTGTCAAATGCTTTAAAACTTTGGGTTCTGACAGTCCTTGATGTATAGAACAAAAGATTCAATGGGGGTGTAGCTCCAGAAAATCATGTTTTTAAGATATAAGCCACTGAAGTTATAGGTACAGTGTAGTGATGTTGAAAAAGTAACTATTCGTTACAAAGTACTCGTTACTTGCGAATACCGAAAGTAACGATTACTATTCAGAGAAACAAATCGTTACTTTGATTACTCTGATTACTTCGTACCAATCGTTGATTACTTTGATTACTCTGATTACTTTGATTACTCTGATTACTTTGATTACTCTGATTACTTTGATTACTTTGATTACTCTGATTACTTTGATTACTCTGATTATTTCGATTACCCTGATTACTTTGATTACTCTGATTACTCTTATTACTTTGATTACTCTAATTACTTTGATTACTCTGATTACTTTGATTACTCTGATTACTCTGATTACTTTGATTACTCTGATTACTTTGATTACTCTGATTACTTCGTTACTTCGTACCAATCGTTGAATACTTTGAATACTGTGATTACTCTGATTACTCCGTTTACTTTGATTACTCTGATTACTTCGTTACTTCATACCAATCGTATCAGATCGAGTATCGACAGAGCGAGTATCTACTTTGATTACTCTGATTACTTCGTTACTTCGTACCAATCGTATCAGAAGAGTGAGTAACGATTATTGTATCTACAACCATTACACTTGATTACTTTCATACTTTCTAGACTGACCGTAAAAATGTGGAAATGATAATGTTTTTACAGTATGTTCAATGATCAACAACTTTAATTTTGTATGCGTTGCATTGGTTTTATTAGAATTAGACCAGGGCATTTATCACTAAAAGCACCAGAATAAATTGATTTTTAAATAGAGCACCTAGAGACTTGCGACTTTTTGCGTTGTGTTCAGCATGAACTCAAGAAAAAGGTTACAATAGGAAAATGGGTAGGAATTAGAAATGCATAAGTGCATTTGAAAATGTATAAAATGCATCCAAAAGTGCATAAACATGTCAAAATCAGTATACGGTCAGATTTTGTTATTCGGGGGGTTTTTGGGGTCACTGAACATGGAATATGCAATCAGAACTGACCTCCGAAGTACCTCTGGTATCCAGGGTTATTCAAAGGTACGTCATCTAGAGTTTAGAGGGTTTTTGTCACTTAATTGATGCAAACAGATTACTCGAGGGTTTTTACGATCTTCTTTAAATGCCACCATCTCCGCTGCGGAGGTCGGCAATCATCATAGCTATTCGTATTTTAGAGACGGTTGCTCTGAAAAGTTCATTTGATGTACATCCTTACCACTTTCTCAGGTTGCGCAGCCATGATATTCTGCGTCTCCCTATGCTTCTCTTTCCTTGAATATTTCCCTCCATAAACAATTTAAGCAAGCTGTATCTCTCTCCACGTGACATATGTCCGAGATATTCCAATTTTCTTATTTTGATGGTATTTAGGATTTCCATCCCTTTATTCATCTTTCTCAGAACCTCTTTGTTTGTGACGTGTTCTGTCCACGATATTTTCAGAATTCTTCTGTACACCAACAGCTCGAATGATTCTAGTTTCTTCATTGATGCAGCATTCAAGGTCCAAGCTTCCATTCCATAAAGCAAAGTCGAGAAAACGTAGCACCTAGCCAAAGTAACTCTTAGCTCCAACTTCAAATCTCTTGTGCAGAGCACTTTTCGCATTTTGTTAAAATTTGCTCTAGCCTTTTCTATTCTGATTTTGATTTCCTGTAAGTAATCTCCTGTGGAGTTGATCATTGTTCCAAGGTATGCATATTGGTCGACTCGTTCGATATTGGATCCGTTTATGAAGAGATTTTCGTTATTTCTTTGAGTTTTCGATATTCTCATAAACTTTATCTTCTTGACATTTATTGTTAACCCGTATTCTTGTCCAAACTCCGATATTCTGGTCACTAGCCTCTGAAAATCCCCAATATTTTCAGCTAAGATGACAGTGTCATTCGCATATCTAATGTTGTTAATGGGAACACCGTTTACCTTTATTCCAGCTGTTGCACCCTCAAGAGCTTACTTCAAGATCTCTTCCGAGTAGGTATTAAAAAGAATTGGCGACAACATGCATCCCTGTCTCACTCCACGTCTGATTTCAATTTCCTCTGACAGCTGATCGTTAACACGTACTTTTGCTCAATGCTTATAGTATAAATTCGATATAATCCTGAGGTCATTTGTGGTCTATGTTCTTTGATTCCAGGACATGCATTAATTGTTAATGTCGTACTTTGTCAAATAATTTATTATAGTCAATAAAACACGCATATATATCTTGATTGACGTCCAGGCACCTTTGTATAAGTATGTTAAGTGAAAAAAGAGCTTCACGAGTTCCCAGGCCTTTGCGAAACCCAAATTGCGTATCATTAATGTATGTATATGTCCAGTTTATGATATATTTATAAACAGAAACATATATTCATAAACATATAAACAAGTGTACATGTACAACTATACGCTTTCAGTCGAAAGTACTACGGACCATAACAAATGCATCTTCTTGGTTTATATCAAACAGGGAAGTCCGAGACGATCCCAAGTAGGCACAGTTAAGGAAATAGTAAGTGAATACAGCAGCCGCTATTTGGTGAAATTGAAAAACCACCCAAACAATCTTGCACTAATCCTGATAGATAATAGTGAGCACTGAATAGAATAGAATATGATAGAATAGAAATATGCTTTATTGTCTTGAAAAAATTTAACAATTTTATAGACAAAGCTTACAAGAATCATAAATAAAAACAATAACAAATACAATAACAAATACAATTTACTAAAATTATACAAATCGTCAATATAAATACAACATAATAAAGTCAAATAAAAATCAGTAACAATCTATTGCAAAATTAAAAAAAAATTGCAAATTGCGTAATCTACCTTAAGAAATTTAATAAGTTATTTAATAAGTTATGCTGCTGCATATGACACTCAAATATAGATTAAGATTCTACTTATACATAACAATACTGTAATTTCTTAGTTATTGGTTAAGAAACTCTGCTATTGAATAATATGGTCTTTCAGATAAATAGGCTTTAGTCATTTTACGGAACTTGGGGAAAGATGTTGCAGATTTAAGTTGTAGAGGGAGATGCTTGTATAGTTTTTTTGCAGAATATAATATAGATTTCTTTATTAACTCACTGGACGGGATCGGTAAATAGATGTCAAAAGTAGAATTTCTGGTGGAATAGTCATGTCTAGGTCTTTCTGGAAAAACATGTAGATGTTTACGAATTAAGCAAACAGTTTCTAAAATATATAAAGAAGGTAATGTTAGAATTCTGTGATCTTTGAAGTAGCTTCTGCAATGTGTTGTTCTTCTGAGGCCAAACAGATATCTGATTGCTCTTTTTTGCAATTTAAAAATAACATCGGATTGGGCAGCTGTACCAAAACCCCAAAAAGGCAGACCATATCGAAGATGGGACTCGAACAATGAAAAGTATGTTATTTTGGAAGAGGCTAAATCCATTTCCTTAGAGACAGATCTTATTGCAAAGCAAGCTGAGGATAGTTTCTTGCTTAACACATCGATATGAAGGGACCATTTAAGGTTGCTATCTAAAAAAATACCAAGAAACTTTACAGAATCAACGATACTGATCTGGCTGTTATGAAGAGGTAAGGGTTGAAGAGTTCCTTTATAGGGTAATGCTACTGTTTTATCTACGTTAAAAGAGAGTAAATTAGAATCTGACCAGGATTTTATTGTGAGTAGATCAGAAGTTATAGTAGCATGAAGAGTTGCGATATTTGAGTTGCTCCAAGTGATACTGGTATCGTCAGCAAAAAGAAAAACTTTTCCATCGATTTTTAAACTAGTGATGTCATTAATAAAGATAAGGAAAAGTAGAGGACCCAATACTGAACCTTGCGGTACCCCACATACAACATTTTTGAGACTAGAGTCTGTATCATTTGCTCTAACCAGTTGTTTCCTATTTTCCAAGTAAGATTGAAACCAGTTCAAAGAAATACCTCGAATTCCATAGAAATCTAGTTTTTTTATCAAAATGTCGTGATTTACACAATCAAAAGCTTTGGCATAATCACAAAAAACAGTGGCAGTGTGGAGATTATTGTTTAATGCTTGATAAACCTCATGTGGTACAGAAAACATGGCATCGGTGGCAACAGACTCGGAAACTGAAGAGCCACAAACCATTGGAGCTACCATATAGGTTCTTAGGTTCTAAGCGAAGTACTTAGTGTTAAAGGCACATTTCAATAATCTAAGAGACTATTGGAGTTATTGTTATCACTGGATAACAAATCCAAATTTATAGATAGATACATCCTTTTGTACAAACAAAAAAACATGTTTATAATTTTTATGTATGGATTCACTCACCATAGATAAAACCCTTATTCACCACCAACCCTTCTTCTATACCTCTATGTACGTTTAATTTAAAAATATTTACCTTATTCTGACTTCTCCAAAAATTAATAAATAAACGTCTATGAGGCAGTTAACGTGTTAAAATAGTTTAGTACCGAGAAATTGCGAGTCGTAAAGTTCCACGAACTTCCTTGACACGTTCTTGTGTTGAGTTAAATATCTACTTTTATTTATGGTTACGCATTAACAAAAGTGGTTTTTGAAAATTCAAAAGCCCCTCATAAATTTCTATTACAACATATGGACTTACAACTGAGCGACAGGTCTAGTTGTGCCCGTTACAAAGGAAGTTGAAGTACTTTTTTGAATTAGTGTAGTGTGTGTGATAAAGTTATTTGTCTTGTCTTGTCAATTGTGTATTATTCCGAATTTCGAGAAAAGTTGTAACGAATGAGCCATATGTCCCGTATTATGGGAACCATATGTGTGCTTTTTGACCATCGAAATACAATGGACAAACGGATAAAGGATTATTTTTTAATTTTCCACACTTGAGATAGTAGATTGAAAAAATCTACTAATTTAATAGTTGTAAAAATATATTTTTACTTCTTGTATTTCGATGGAGACTTTCTAATGTAACAAGTTCTTCTGTTACACAATTTTTTTAATTCAAAAACAATCAACAATTGAGCAGTGTTAGTTATATTGTTACTTTAATTAAGTAAGTGCCAATGAAAAGTACTTAAATTGTGAACAATTTTCTTTTAATTTAAGAAACATTGTTGTTGTAATAAACATTGATATAATTTCAATACATTGAACTGCTCTGCGTACAGACAATTTAAAATCTTCAAATTTTTAAAATTGTTTTGGTCAAATTGCGTTAAGGGGATGGGTACGAACTTTCGGTTTCAATGCTATTTAAATGGGATTCATTTTTTTCGAATCCTGAGAAAACTAATAAGTATTTTTGAAAAATTAAAACGCAGAATGAAATATTACGTTATTACCGAAGGCGAAGGTCCCTGTAAACTTCTATAATGTTTATTTTAATAAGTTACAGGGGCGAAAAAAAAAGGAGAAAATTTGGTGTGATTTTTAATTTCAAATATCTCACCCAAAAGAAACTTTATATTCATTCTAAGGGACTTTCGGCTCTCGGCAATAAAGTAATCTTTCATTCTGCGTTTAAATTTTTCAAAAATAGGTACTTATTAGTTTTCTCAAGATTCGAAAAAAATTATTATATTTAAAATACATTGAAAATTTTGGCAGGCGTCAAAATTTTGCATTTTGTTCCTTTCCCCTTGATAGATTTTTTAATGAACTACCCTTCCGTAAATGGTTTGTTATGTTAAGCAATCTATTTTGAAATATTAAGGACTTTTTGATTACTTAATGCTGAATTGTGTTCTTTACATTTTTTAAAAGCGCTTTGTTGTCCGTCTAATGAGTTTTGTAAAGAGCCAATTTTATTTTGTCTGAATTGAGATTCAAATTTATCACATTCAATTTTGTGTTTCATGTAGTGGTGAGGCAAACGTAATTTCTTTGAATAGGTACTCTTATAGATTCTTTGCAAATTAAGCATAGTGCTTTAATAAAATTATATAAAGAAATATTTTTTTAAAAATGAATAACCATTTTCAATTAAATATTTTTTTCTTTATTAATTAACTTTTCATTAAATTCACACTTTTTCTCATTAATTTTTTTTTCTGTGGCATTTTATTTATTTTTTCTATGATAAGACCTGAATTATTTTACCAAATTAAAAATAACTTGTATTACGTATCTACTCATTAAGTATCTACTGTCGTTGTAGTGAAATACACCTTCCCATTATTCTGTTAGCCCGCATTGTTGCCATCGGCCACATTTCGGCATGACACTAAGTTTTTTGATTTTTTCTAAAATTATATTGGTGCTTTGGCGGGCCTTCAAAAAGGCGCAAAGGGCCGCATGCGGCCCGCGGGCCAAAGTTGCCGACCCCTGCATACTGTATCGTATTGTATTATTCTTATTATTGTATGTTATTGTATTATATTGAATTGTATTATTGTATTTTATTGTATTGTATTATATGTATTATTTTATTTTATTGTTTTTATTTTTGTATTATAAATAGCTTAAATAAAAATAAAAAACTTAAAATATGTTTACATTTGTTAGAAAACCTAATTTAATTTAAAACTTGTTTATCTACAATTATTTGATATAGAATTTATTCTGTTAAAAATTATAAAAAGCAAAATGTGCCCGATATAATTTTGTACAGACATTAATTAATTAAAAATCAAAAATGACGTTTTTTAATAAATTCTACTAAAATTTTTTCGGCCCGGTAAGATATTATTGTATATTTTCTGGATAATTTGAAACAAAAAAGGTATTTTGTAATTTTTCTTTTAAATTGATCGTTTTCGAGCTATAAACAATTTAAAACTGAAAAAAAACCACAAATGACGATTTTCAAGACCCAAAAACACAAGTAAAATATATTATTGTTGTAATCATCAAGTATCTAAATTCAAATTACTTAAACTTTTTTCTATCGGGTCTCAATTTTTGGCAAGATTTATTCTAAAATATTTTTTTAATTGTTACGAACCTGCAAAACTGCATTAATAACTAAAAAACAAAGTTTTTAAATGAAATAAGCCCAAAATCCTTTCGAGAACTGATAGAAGAAGGTTTGAATTCAATTTAGGTACTTCGTAATTTCAAAAATGTTATTTTTTAACTATGTTTTTAGCCTTAAAAATTGCCATTTTCCTTTTTTTTGGTTTTAATTTGTGTTTAACTCGAAAATTATCAACAAGAGAAAAATTACAAAACACCTTTTTTGTTTCGAATGATTCAAAAATTCTAAAAATTCTAAAATTCTAATAAATACCTACACGGGCCGAAAAAATTTAATAAGAATTTATAAACAAAGTCATTTTTTAATTATTAGATAACTAAGTAGTCTGGTCAAAATTATATCAGGCGCCCCTATTGTTATTTGTAATTTTTAAAATCATAAATTACATATCAAATTTATGAAAATAAAAGGCAAATATCGAGCAACTAGGTGATATCTGCCTTTTATTTCCATAAATTTCATTTATTCGAGCATTCAATCATCTCCTATTTTACATATAATCATTTTATCCATTAAACAGATCGGTGAAGGTCATTGTTATATCTGAATACCTATACAAAATACCTACCTACTGAGAAATACGATTCTCGATATGATTACCGGTACTCAAATACAAAAGTAACAAAAGTAATCATAGTAATCAAATCATTTTTATCCCTTAAACAGATCGGTGAAGGTCGTTGTTATATCGGAATACCTATAAAACATACCTACCTACCGAGAAATACGATTCTCGATATGATTACCGGTACTCAAATACAAAAGTAATCAAAGTAACGAATAGTGTAAATGATTACTTGTTATATGGGAATACCTATACAAAATACCTACCTACTGAGAAATACGATTCTCGATATGATTACCGGTACTCAAATACAAAAGTAACGAAAGTAATCATAGTAATCAAAGTAACGAATACTGTAAATGATTACTTGTTATATCCGAATACCTGTACAAAATACCTACCTACCTACCTACCTCCTGAGAAATACGATTCTCGATATGATTACCGGTACTCAAATACAAAAGTAATCATAGTAATCAAAGTAACGAATACTGTAAATGATTACTTATTACATCCGAATACCTATAAAAAATACCTATCTACCGAGAAATACGCTTCTCGGTACGATTACCGGTACTCAAATACAAAAGTAACGAAAGTAATCATAGTAATCAAAGTAACGAATACTGTAAATGATTACTTGTTATATCCGAATATCTACACAAAATATCTATCTACCGAAAAATACTCAATACAAAAGTAATCAAAGTAATCAAAGTAACGAATACTTGAAATGATTACTTTATTCAAAAGTAACGATTTGTATTGATTACTCGAAAGTAACTATAATCAACATCACTTACAGTGAGGACGTTTGAGTTGGAATAAATTCATTTTCTCCAGAATGGGCGACTCTGGAGATAAATTACGGATCAGGTCGATTTTTATTATTAAATTATAATTTTTGGCATATTTATATATGTTACTAATGACGTTATCTATCTGGGCGTGATGACGCAATCGATGATTTTTTTAAATAAGAATAGAGGTCGTGTGATAGGTCGCTTGAAAAGTTATTCATTTATCTAGTCATTAATATAAACATTCTTCTTCTTTGGGTGCCTCTCCTATCGGAGATTGGATATCAATATGGCGATTCTAATTTTATTTACTGCTGTTTTGAACAATTCTTTAGTGCTACAGCCAAACCACTCTCTCAAATTTCTCATCCAGGACATTCTTCTACGGCCTGGATTTCTTCGTCCTTGGATTTTTCCTTGCATTATATTTTGTAGGAATGTGTACTTTTGTCCCCTCATCAGGTGGCCTAAGTATTCAAATTTTCTCTTTTTTATATTCAGTAGAACTTCTGGCTTGTTATTTATTCTGCGTATTACTTCTTTATTTGTAATTTTGTCCACCCAACTTATTCTTAGTATACGGCGGTAGCACCAAATCTCAAAGCTTTCAAGATTTTTAATATTCCTCTGTATAAGAGTCCATGACTCAACACCGTAGAGCAAAGTACTGAATACATAGCATTTTAACATTCTAGTTCGTAGATGAATACTAATATCACGATTACAAAATAATTTTTTCATTTTTATAAAAGTAGACCTGGCAATTTCAATACGTCTTTTTATCTCGTGATTTTGGTCACCTGTTTCATTGATAAGGGTTCCCAAGTACAGTTGAACCCGCTTATTAGAATACCTCCTAAAGGAATATCCCGGTTTAAGGAATAGAAATTTGAGGTCCCAAAACGTTTATAGTAGCAACCAATGATCGGTTATTAGAATATTCCGGTTATAGGAATACTTTTACTTGGCACAAATGTTATTCGTTTACTTTTTCAAGTTGGGTACCGTTTATTGTGATAATAGTGTCATTTATTGGATTCTTACTGAAGGTCATATATTTGGTTTTTTTGACGTTCATCCTTATCCCGTAGTTATTACATATCTCATTCATACTTTCAACTAAATGTTGTAGATCTTCCGCTGTTCTTGCCATTATCACAGTATCGTCAGCATATCGAATGTTATTGATAACTTCTCCATTGACTATTATCCCTTCGTTTGCATATGAGAGAGCTTCTTGGCATATTTGTTCGCTGTAGATATTAAACAAGAGCGGTGACAATATACAACCCTGTCGTACCCCTCTACGTATTTCTATTTCGTCCGATGTTTGGTCTTCTATTTTTATATTAGCTCGCTGATTCCAGTACAGATTTAATATTATTTGTATGTCTCTGGTGTCAATGTTCTTACTCTCCAGGATTTGATATAAACATTAACATAATTCAAAAATAAATAACCATTTTCAATTTCGTTGCAAAACGGAAATACAGCCGCATCATATTCTAGTCTAATCAGAAAGTGCAGCAAGCACCTCTACCGGTTTCGAAACTTATTAGTCTCTCATCAGGAGGCACATAAGCTGCTCTCTCTGATCCAACCAAAACAAATCCCGGCGTGCAGTCACGGATTGCAACGAATGAAATGGCATAGATGCCCTAGCGGCAACTGCTGGCAAAAGACTAAGTTTTCAATCCAATGGCATATAAAACAACATAATGTTATTCTACATTCCACCAGACTGAAAACAATTGGAACCTTCTCTGGTTACACCTCCGAGGCTTCTACAATTTGCAAGCCATAAGCTAGGGCATCTATGCCATTTCATTCGTTGCAATCCGTGACTGCACGCCGGGGTTTGTTTTGGTTGGATCAGAGAGAGCAGCATATGTGCCTCCTGATAAGAGTTACTCTGATTGGAGTACGAAGGGAACCATTCTCGTTGGAACTTTACCGCGCTGAGCAGATGGGCCGTGAATTAAAAATTGTAAAATTCCCTAATCTTCCTTAGTCTCAGCATCCGTTATGGCTTGCAAATTGTAGAAGCCTCGGAGGTGTAACCAGAGAAGGTTCCTATTGTTTTCAGTCTGGTGGGATGTAGAATAACATTATGTTGTTTTATAAATGCCATTCGATTGAAATCTAAGTCTTTTTTATTAACATAATTATTTATACAGGGTGCCCAAAAATTTTTTTTTAATTAAATTAATTGAGACAAAAAGAAGAATGTATATAATTTATTTAATTCGAAATATATTTTACTCTTTTCCAAAAAGAGGAAAAAATGTTTATTTGATAAATATATATTGTTTTTCGCTTAAATTCAATACTAAAGCTGCCATCCACCTGCCTTAGCAGTTTGAATATTTAATTTAAGCGAAAAGCAATGTTTATTTTTCAAATTAACGTTTTTTCTATTTTCTGACAGCAGTAAAATGTATTTCGAATTAAATAAATTATATACATTCTTCTTTTTGTCTCAATTAATTTAATTCAAAAACATTTTTGGGCACTCTGTATAAATAATTATGTTAATGTTTATACTAGTTGATAGAGAATTTAATAATCTTTCAAATGGGCTATCACACGACAACTTTTCTTATTTAAAAAAATCATCGAATCCGTCATCACGCCCATATGGATGACGTCACTAGTACGACATAATGCCAAAAAATTATAATTTAGAAATAAAAATCGACCTAATTCATAATTAATCTCCCTTGTCGCCCATTCTCGAGAAAATGAATTTATTCCAACTCAAACGTGCCCACTGTACCTATAACTTCAGAGGCTTATATCTTAAAACCATGATTTTTTGAGCTACGTGCCCATTGAGCCTTTTGGTCTATACATCAAGGACTATCAGAATCCAAAGTTTCAAAGTATTTGACAGAGAGCCATTTCCCATAAGGTTTCTGCTGGGTCCTTTGAAATTGTATCCACCTTTAGCTACTTGGGAGTAACAATAGGGAAAACAGGAAATAAGAGAACAGAAGAAAGAATTCTGAAAGGCAAAAAAACATATGAAATAATAGAAATCTGCTAAGAAGCAGCAAGAGAACAAAGAAGAATCTATATGAGACTTTAATAAGACCTGTTGTTATATATGGGATGGAAACAACGACGATTAACAAGAAAAAAGAGGATAGTCTTCTGAAATTTAAAAGAAAATGTAACAAGAGACGGAGAAATAAGAATGAACACAAATGCCGAAATTGAAGAAGAATTATTAAAGAGAGAAACTATAGTCAGATAAATCAAATCTCTTAGCTTAGAATATAATATTTAGGACGTACACAGAGACGCCCGCAGTCAGACGTGTTGAGCAGAATAAATCAGGGGTGTAAAATCAAAGTCGGAAATCTCCAATTTTCATAATTTTGGGAAACCGCGAAAATCTGTAGAAAATAACAAAATGAAATTAAAACAATAAAACTGATAAATTTGGCTTGTGATCGGATGTCCAGAAAGAGGGGCTTAAGAAATTATTTCTTTTCCTTTTTTTTTAATATTTTGGTTTGGAGATTGCCGTTTTTGTTTGCAATGCTTGGAGGTTGACAGATATGAAAATGATCTATAAGGATATTGCCACTTTTAAAACTAATAAAACATCAGTGTGCCTTCTACTTATCGAAGAAAAATATATTTTGATGTTGAACAATATTATAAGTTAGGGGTTTGGTTCACTGATACTAATGTAGTCTAGTAAAATAAAATTACACTACATGTAAATCAAAATGTAAATTCGTACAGGTTGAAACAAATTTTATATCAAAGTTTAGGTGGGTACAAAAGATATTTTCAAGAAAGTATCCAAATCATACAAGGGGAACATTGTTTAAATAATTAAAAAGGGGTCATTTTTGCAAAAAACTTACTTTTTTAACTGCTGAGGTCATTCAATTACTAATGAAGGTGTCTAGGATTATTTTCTGCAAAGTTGAAGGGAAATTTTTCATATAAGACTTACAAAATTAAATTTGACCCCCTATTTATTTAAATAATTATACATAAATCTTTAAAAACAAATTTGCAAAAAAATATTTTTAGCGTTTTAAATAAGCACTATAAAATATCTTATTTTACAGAAAAAGTTGTGCTATGTTATCAGTATTAAACAAAAAAAAATGGTCCGAAAATATTTAATATTTTTTGAGATATTAAATTTGTTTATTAAATGTTACTCTATTCTCAATTGCAAAAACGCGGTTGTTGCCAAAGAATTATTCACCTGTATTAAATCTTATTATTTTTGTTTTTTTGTATATTTTCGATAAACGTATTGATAAATTCAAATTTCAATTAAACTTCCCCCTAAAATGGCATTTGAAAATTATTCAAATTTGTTTATAATTTGTTTTTTTAATAACGTCGCGGGGATTAAACATTTTGAAACACCGTTTCGATAATTGGATTCCTGGGAAATTTTCACTAATTAACAAATTTTATT